>NW_024067006.1:0-540685 GCF_015039405.1 Cantharellus anzutake | reverse complement strand
GACCAATCCATAGAAATCTAGGTATCGTATAGGCAGGCAGGCAAGACTTGAAATATCGCAAACCTACCCATGAACATGTGAAGATAGTACACATAAAGGCAACCACCATAAAGATGGGAAACATCGTCCCATGGAGGGGCATCCCTCGGCTTTTCCACAGAGAGAGCGACAAGTAGTAGGCGATGTTGCATAAATACTTTACAGCCTATGAGTAGTGGAAATGAGCCAGGGGCCGGAGCCGAAAGTTGACTCGCTCAGGACTTACGTTAATGAGGTGAAGAGATAGGTTATCGACATAGCGTCGGATACAGTGCATGAACCGGATGGCGAATGGAAATGCGCTGAGGGCAAAAGTCAAGCCCCACTGGTGGGCGATGCCAGAGATATTAGAACCCCCGGCTTGGGAGTCAAGACAGAAAATATGACACCCAACGACCCAAGCGTATAGGTGAGACTGGCGACCTGGTCTCCGAGCCAGAAATCTAGCAGGGAGTCATCCGAATGATATATATATATATATCAACATAGACAAACTTACCAGTAAACTAAACATCAAACGAAGAGATTCCAATTAGCATGTGTTTCCATCGAGGTGCAACCGACTTACATCAACGCGCCGGTGCCCAGGCAACAACAATCTCCCGCATTTTCGTACAAGCCAATATCGAGCCGATCTTGAGAACATAGGTAAAGGATTCACCATGAACGCCGTAGCAAAAATAATCCAGACTTTCACCATCATCAAAACCAATGAATTCTGGTGCGATCATCGTCACTCACCTAGCAGCCATGTGTTTGGCAGCACCGCACCGAAACGTGCGAATGAGAGCCAGAACGAATAACTCAACGTTAAGAAAAGGAATGCAGGAACTTCTGGGTACTTTCGCGGGTTGATTGTACTGCGCATGTCGAGCTCTACGGGAACGAGATGGTGAGGATATTTGGAAATGGATGAAGATCGCTCGTACCAAATATAAATGCATAGTTGATGCGGAATCGGGTCCAAACAAAGATGTTGGAACTGATGAGTAAAGGAAATAGCACGAGAATGAATAGAGCGCCGTAAGCCTGAAGGAGGTCTTCCCATTCTGGAATTGCGTTCCTTGTCTCACTTTGGAACGCTATAAACAAACTCGGCTCAGAAAGCTATCAGTCAAACTGGCGAGTCGTTACTCACAGAGGTGGAGACCCTGCAAAACCGCTGGAATGCCAAGACCAATACATGCACCAGAGCGGAAATAGTCGTTAAGTGATTTGTCTTGTGCACGTTGGTCGCTCGAAGACGAACACGAGCCCTTCTATGATCGCCATTAGCTTGCACTGACGTTAGGCAAGAACTATTCTGCCTTGAAGTTCGAACGTAAACTCTCACCGAAACATTTCGGAAATGCATCTTCGACCTCCTTCAGGATGGCTAATATTCGCGAATCGCCTGCGAAGGTGCACTTATCGACCTTAACACAACATATTCAACCCGAAGCCTCCCCAGAAGGCAACTGACTGACTAACCCTTTCCGCCATGTATGTTTTTGTACTGGAATTTTTGTCACGGTTTCAAACTTTTTGAGTACCTTTCGGAACCCGGTCAAATTGAGGATCTAGAGTTCGAAGCATTCAGATGCAGATGATGAAGTTCGACTTTAAAACCACAAACTCGATAATTGTTCAGTAATTCGAGACCGCTGAAGCACCATCGCTAGGTCATCACACGTGGAAATGGTTCATGGAGAGGCATACCGATATTGCTCAAGGACAGCCTTTTTCAACTTCCGCTTATTCCTTACATAGTCATCGGGATCCATGGGCAGTTTCTCCTCATTAGGTTTCTTAAATTGTTTGGTGAACTTCCCTCGGTGTCCCTTCAGCGCGTTGTCACGCTGAAGGTTGTACGGCGGAAGGAGCTGCCCAACAGTCCCGCGGAAGTCAGTTGGGACAATCCAAGGCGAATGCGCAACCGGGAATTTCTCCTGCGTGAGCGGTGAGTTAGGTCGGCATCAGCTATGAACAGCATAGCCACCCACATGAAAAAGTCGCCTGTGATCCTTCAACCCTTTGAGTTGTCTCTGGAGGACAGCAGCGTGGACAATAGCCTCTCGCTCGTGCACCTTGAAGAACATATTGACCTTTCGCAATTCTTCATCAAGAACATCAAAGAAGCGTGCTTCAGGGGATCCTGGGACAATGGTAGCCATGATTTCACTCAGTGTAGCATCCGGGGCGACTGAATATGGCTAAGTGGAGTATCCACATCCGGAAGACGGGTCCACTCACCGCTGTGAGCATCAGTGTTCTTTCGGGCACGCACCCAGCCCAACGGAGTCATAGGAGGGAGCCCCGTACGATCAAGCGGGAAGCGCTAGCAATGGATTCAACACAAAAAAGGCAGACAGGAACAATGTAATCGCCCTTACCTTCTCATTTGTCCCTATTTTTGGATTCGGAAAAGAGAAAAAACTATGTCCACGAGCTGGGAATTGACCACCTTCGCCGATGGGATCCTGGATGATGGGTGAAGGAAGATCAATGGGTGACGGAAGAAAATTTGTATCCGTCTCGTCATCGGTTTTCTCTTCTTGAATCCAGTTCGAGCTTATTGCCAGCGAAGGAAGCCTCAGGAACGCGCCATTTCTAGGGTGAACGTCCGGCCGGAGTAAGACGGAACTCGGGCGCTGAGGGCGGGCTCCTGGAACGACACTCTATACGGAGAGGCCGGGGGAGAAAAAATTGCAGAATCGGGATCCGTCTGGGTTGAGGAAGTAGTTGATCCAGCTGAGAATGGAATTGATACGAAATGCTGGTTTGTGCGCATATGCGGACGGTTTGCAGCGAATGGATGCTCAATGGATTCGTTGATGGGCATGAGGGGAGCGGTAGCAAGACAGGACGCCCCTGCATGCGGGGAGCCCCAACTTCGGGATAACACTGGGCAGGGGTAGAGGAGGGGGTGCAGATTGAGGGGAATCTTGCAACGTCGCGGCCACCTTGATTCGTTGATACATTCCTTCAACTTTCGGTAATCACTAGACAAATCGAAGTCGCCAGGCATATCAATCAGAGATGGCTCCGAAAGGAAATGGACATGTAAGCCCCCCAGAGACAACCCTCACATGTAGGCTCGTTTCCACTCAGGTGCCTGGCCGAAGCCACAGCGGATGTTAGCACTGGCCTGGCATCGGAAAAGAAAATCTTGCCAACCTGAGCCTCTTCCAAATACTGTGCAAACTTCATGTACAGGAAACCAGAGCAAAGTCTCTTGCGAGAAAGGGCGAGGAGCCATTTAAGCCTTGGGAAGCGGAAAATATAATGACAGGCGGAGACAGTTCCCACGGCCTCACGACGGTAATCATGTGCCTACAAAATTGTATTACATTACTGCATCGTCATCAAGTCATTGCCTAATGCCAAAGAGAAAAGCACCCACAAACGGCCTTGCTAAGGAAGCTGGGGAACAGGTTCCACCTGCACCTGTGACTTCTCTAGTGCAGGAAACTTTCGATCCTGTCAAGGTCAACAATGCAAATGCTGTAGAATTGAAAATTGCTTGTGATGACGCTGTCAAAAGGGTGAGGTTACTTATCGTCCATGTATTCACTATGCATCTGAGGGGATTGCCCTTTATAGTTCTTCTCTCGGCCAGACCAGTACAAAGTCCAATATACGCATACAGATGTTAAGCTGGGGTTAGGGTGGACATCTGTGCTCATCGCGGCTGCTACAGGATTGTATGGGTGGAAAACGGAGTTCGAGAAGGCCAAGCCTCTCATATGGCTCGGCGTCACACTGTGAGTCCCGTGGACTTCTCGGAGCAGCTTAAGCCCGCTTGACGAAAGCCGCATTTTTTTTGGGCTGCAGCTACACCATTTTGACGGCTATACAAGCTGCATACACGTACTTTGTTGAAGGGAAAACAATCTTTGTTGGGAAGAGGAAGACACTTTCCAGCCGTGTATGCTATATCCTGCATATTGGCTCGAACAAGATCTCACCTCCTATTTCTTTATTTTGCACGCCACAGATCGAAACAGAAAAGATAACCATAGATGCCGAAACATCACTGTCTCCTTCATCCTCGCCTCTTTACTGTCTGTCACTCACTTACGTCCGCTCCTCAAACAGTGGGAAGACGCTTATTAGACGCACACAGCTCAACAAACAGGAGCGGCCTTATACTTCCCTTTTTGACTCGGAGGGAAACTTTGATCAGTCACGGTTCACTGCATGGTTGCATGAGCTCAGCTTGGGGCTGGTGGACGACAAGCCAAGTGACTCGAAGGAGGAGAAGGCAGATTGCGACTGAGTGCTCTTTATGCTGCGCGCTAGCGCACTTCAGTTGTACACTATGAGGCTCCACAACTTCTTTCAAGCCCAGTCATGGCTTTTTGTTGAATTAGAGATATATATCTATATCTATATGTTGCCTTGGAGTCGGACGCATGGTTATTCCCAGGTCGCGACAGCTCGGCAATCGAAACATGCGCTTGACATGATGCTGAACAGTGCTGTGAGGGTTCCCTTCAAACCGGATGGCAGAGCTTGCAGCCCTCAGCGCATAGACAGTGAAGTTCCAGACACAGGGAAAGATTACTGTCAATCAAAGTGTTGTGGGCACCAATCGTAAGGGGGTAGCTTAGCTTGCTCTCCGGGCCGGTGAGAGCCTGTGTGTTTCCTCACCCCGCTCTCGCAGAAGGCTGGCCGCTTGAACATGCTGCTGTGCTGGTGCCTCCCGCTGCCACTGCGGCAATGTAATGCAGCTGATGCGTAAGGATCACTTCGATTGTCCAGGAATACGGTATTTGCAACTATGATACCATGCAAAAAACATCACATTTCACGGCACGTCATTCACCCTTCACCTTGATTTTTCCACATATTTCATCACATTCGCATAGAACTGGCACCCGACATTCCCTGTACTCAGATGCATTTTGGTCTCTATGAATTTTTTTCCTTGTTGAGTGCGCCACAGTGACACATCCATTTCTCGCCGGGAATCAATCCCTTTAGATCCGGTATCCCACGAGGTCCTGAGGCGTTTTTCCAGGGCAAAGATAGATCTGATCGATCATGGCCCCACCTTCAAGCTTGGTCAAAGACAGCTGTGTATGAACGATGTTCATGTGGTGATTGATGGAAAGTGAGGAACGGCCGAACGGGCAAAACAAAAATAAGCGCGTGATGGATACTTACGCAAACCATAATGCGCCGGGGTGTGCAAAGGAAGGGTGCATGCAGGGCATAAAGGGGGCGAACAGGGAAAATTGTGCTGTTTGAATGGGTACGATCAAATGAAATCACGAACAGCCACCTCCATCTTATGGAGGTTGGAAACTCCGGCAGCCAGGGATTCCACAACCAACATCCGGCTTAGACTGGCCTACTACCCTCAGCATTGCACAGGGATAAGTGAAGAATAAAGAAATGTGCATGGTCACTTCAAGTGCCCGGATTCCTGGACTCTTATTCGTGCGCGAATGTCTAGGACCCCTTCCATCAAATTCATTCCTCTGGCATGTTTCTCACCCAGGCATGGCGACTGTCAAGAGTTTTTCTCACTCCCGACGAGAGTATGCTTCCGCTGGACCCCGTCCAAATCGCTACTCTAATCAACAGGCTAAGCCGGGGAGCGACATCTCTGACGCGTTTTCGTCTCTGGCTGGGGCTCCAATATTAGAACTGCCCCAGCGATACTCTGAGCTGAAGAAGGAACTAGTCCCTGGACTCAGGGACCAAGAGGTTCTTTTGAAGAACTGGAACGAAGTCCTTGATTGTTTAAAGCACACTAATGCGAGGATCAAAGAACAAGGTGGAAAGGTGAGAAACTTTCAATTTCCCTCGTTCCACCCATTCTGAAGCTGTTAGACTCAAAAAATTCAATTCCCTTGCGTGGATTAAGATCATCCCCCGGCTACTGTTTAGTGATATCGAGAATGGGAGAATCGATCCTGACATCTTGGAACAAGTTCGCAGCGTCGGAACTGTCATAGTGAAAGGGGCAGTGACAAAAGAGGTACATCCCAGCAGTACTCTGGGGAGTCGCCGACACTCAATTCGCTCTGCCCGTACAGCAAGCGCTAGGTTGGAAAGAGTCCATCAAACGGTACGCTGCCGATAATCGTGATCGAGCTCGAGGTATGATTGTTTTCATGTCCTGGACAACCAACGATAATAACGTGCTATTGTATTGTCTAGGCTTTCCAAAGGATGATCCTCAAGTCTGGGAGTTCTATCATTCGCGTCCCCAAGTCTCGGCACGCACTCATCCAGCCATATTGAAGACCCAAGCATTCCTACTTACCCAATGGAGAGCGGACGCGGACGCGGAGATCAGCCTTGGGAACCCTATCTCATACTTCGATCGTTTGAGAATCCGCTTTCCCGGTGATATGACATTTGCCTTAGGTTTGTTTCAGTATCACGATGGAGTTGAATAACGCGTATTGAAACCATTTGGTAATATTAGGTCCTCATATCGATGGTGGCTCTGTGGAGAGGTGGGAAGACAACAGTGCGTTGACTTATCCTGATGGGGCGACTAAAAGGTTTACGATTGTCGAGAAGCGTACCGAAAGTGCTTCTCGAGAATCCTTTCTCCCAACTGGAAGTCGCATGACGCATTTGACGCGACGCACAGGATTGAGGCCAAAATGGATATTTACGCAGGGCCCAGTGCGGTACGTGTCGCTGGCGATGGCTCTTCGGTAACACCAAGACTCACTCAATCTAGTGCAATGTTTTCCGGCCATGGCAAGGTGAGGGGGATAAGCTTCCATACTTGACGTGACACAGAATAGGCGTTCTTAGGATGGGTCTCGATGTCGTCAACGTCCGCCAATGAAGGGACGCTTCAAGTCTATCCTAACACACTTCTATCAACAGCCTATTTGATTCTTCGAGCTTTCTTCTCACCCATTCGTACCGCATCTGAGTTTGGTGGAAATAAGAACGGATATCTTGCCGCAGAGAACTGGGCACTCGATTTGGAATCAACAGCCTTTCCTGGCAGTGTTCCCGGTCGTGGTACGTCTTCATTGCAAGGAACTTCATGAAGAGACCCCACCAACTAACTTTGGGACCAATCTTCAAAGCCCAAGAACTGTCTGATGAAACCCACCCGCACCTTGAATTAACGGAAACAATGACATCCGTCCCTCCCGTAAGAGATAGTATATGGATGTGCGTTAACTGGTTAAACCCATCAATTTCACACAGGTTGATCCTGGAGACCAAGTGTATTGGCATTGCGACACTATCCACGCTGTAGAGGTTGGTACCTCTCAAAACAGATTCCCCGATCATCTCGTCACCAGTTATTTCACAGTCTCAACACCGTGGAAAGGGCGATTCGTCCGTTATGTACATTCCAGCTGTCCCCGTAACGGTAAACAAGTAGGTTTACAAATTCGTCTTGGGTGCGTCAAAAAAAACCCAACACAGTAATCTGTAGTGCCGAATACCTTGCAGCCCAGCGGGCTTCGTTCATTACTGGATATCGACCATACGACTTTTCGAGCGTAGAAGGTGAGATTGGATTTATAGGTCGCGGAAGTCTTCAAGATATCAATGAAGGCTCGCTCTCCCGACGAGCTTATGGGTTAGAGAAGTTTGAAGCTTTGGGGAATGGGAATGGGGAGGCCAATGCGATTGAGAAAGCCAATGAATGGCTATTCGGCCCGCATTCGTTGTGAGTGTCCAACCCTCAGCTCTCGTCTTGAGACGTCACGGGGCGCTATGTAGACTTCACCACTAGAAGATAATGCGCCTTGTTTCCGGAATGGCATCAATGTATGATCGTGATTGCTTCTCGCACAGTTCTGTTTTCTTCTTCTTCTCCCCTTCTGGGGTGATAACCACATTCCCATTCCCCAAGCCTCGCTCGTGAAGGGGGCACACCAAAGATCGACGCGTTTTTCTGATTCATGTGGCAAGCCGGATTGATCCCTCTGATGTCCGTGGACATGGCCTTCGCAATCGGTAAGGGACTTTGATGTTCCACTTATCCCACAGACCCTCGTGGGCGACTCTATGGTGCCAGCTCCGCAATTCTAGAACCTAAGACTACCACGATAAGGGGCTCACATACCAAAGATTCTTGATTTGGTGCATGTCTCAAGCGCAACTGGCGTTCAAGATGAAATGACCCCTTGTTTCTCTGAAAACTCATTACATACGACCCCCATGACTCGCCATGCTGCCGTGCCATGTCTAGTTTCGCAGGGATTGAACGTACCACTGTTCCTGCCGCTGCGTTTGCAGCAGGGCGTCATGGAGTTTGTGTGGTGTTTTGTTAGTGTAGCCACTCGGTTGTGGCTGATTATGGGCTTATGACTGCCAGATCAAGGATCACTAGCTTCGACTCAGATGCCTCAGTCCAATGGAGCGTCTCAATTTGAAAATCGAAGCATTAAAATCTGGATTTTCTGTCAAATCAACATTGGCCATTCTCATTTTTTTTTCCCCTGAAGTTTAGTTCTGCGGACTTTAGTCGCCTTCACGAACACGTTGGTCGCCGCGTATCCTCAAATAGATAGGCTAGAAACGAAGCGGCACTTCCAGGTCCTTCGCTCGTGGTATTCTGGGTTGATTTTAGAAACCGATCAAGAAGCTGGGCTTTATGACTGCCCGCTGCAATGCGCTAACGTGAGCGAACACGTTTCGAGCGGGCTGGGAGATGCGGAGAGCAAGATTATATGTGTATGCTAGATGTTGGCCAATCGTTTTCATAACTCATTCATGCAGCCTCAATGCGATTATGTGATCCTATCGTCATTGCTCCGCATCTGAGCAAATACAACGCACACGAGTGTATATTTCCCCATGCAACGGGATGCTGGGAGGCCAAATATGGATACGATAATGATGCTCCTTGGAAGTGCGCAATGATGAAGTTGAGGAATGGCCTCCACATTAGCTCGGCCGATCTCCTTGCGCAATTCCTACCCCAAAAATGCATCTTCCTACACGCCAAAAAAAACTGCAGAAGACTATCAGAAGAGAACCACCCTAAGCTTGGACGCTGATTCACTTAGGCGGTTATAATAACGGTAACCCCGACCAGCGTGTACGTGCGCATCATTACTTGTGTCTATCATTTGGCCCGTCTAACCGGATGAAGCATGTTCATGAACCTCTTTGGCTCCACTGGCGGAATAAATCTTAGTCGTTTCGCTACGAACAAGCTTCTCATGACTATCTAAGTTGAGCGTCGCATTCGGCAGTCTTGAATATCGTAGTGACGACAGCTCGCCAGTCATACACATCGATTCCCCTTCGTTCCTTTGACAGTTAAATCAGATCATACAACTCAGTTGTTCTAGTTACTGGTAACGCTGACGAGCTCGTCCTCAGCTCTTGACAAGTTGGATATTCCCAGTACAGTACTCAGTACTACAGTTGCAATGAGGACGATTCCATCTCAACTTGAAGCTAGTGTTCGTGCATCTGGGAACCTTGACGCCCGGTAGTAAGTATGTCAGGGCGAGAAGTTAGTATGTTGCTACTACAGCGAAGGGAATCTCGGCAATGGGTGGCGCGAATCGACTTGATCACTGCTATATCAAGGTATTGCTGCAGGTCGTAGAATGTATGCTATCCTTCCACCCGCGGCGGTTATGTCCAGTTGAGGAACAAATTGCAATTCCGTGCAGAGCATCGGCCCCGCGGACATTAATCTGCGCAAACTCGCTACCTCACCAGTCCTGACCTGCAATCGTTATTGCAAAACCACGATCGTCCCGATCGAGTGGAATGTATGTAATTGCACAAGTTCGCTGAAGGTTCATAACGTAACAAGAATGACACTCAGGTTTCTAAGAGCCAGACTCAGAATATTAGGAATCGGTATCGATAGTGCTACTGGGTGTCCTCTTCCAGGAGGCTCCTCTTGGGGCAGCGCAGCCACGAAACTAGGAGTTACGCTGATAACGAGAAAAGCCAGGTGATCAGATGGCTGGCGCTGGTGTATACCTTCGGAGACATTTGAATCCCATCGTCAGATACTGTCGTACTCGTACTCGGAATTGGAATCGTCAAAGTCAGGACTCCAATTGTCCCAATCGACTGCAGGCTCTTCGTACTGCTCACATGGCGCTGGGTCTTCGGGTGTCGTTCCGGGCTCTATTGACGGTTCGAAGCCCTGACCCGGTATAATATCATCCATATTGGGCGTGACGAGAGATGAATCGCCCTACTCACCGCCATCCAATCTACTTCTGTGCGGGGTACCGATGTGCTGCATACCTAAGAGTGGACGCTTTAGAATCATCAATTCAACAGCACATCAACGGAGGGCTTGCATCGGCATTCGCGGAGAATTCAGGGCTATCAATAGGGCTGGTGGCGGGATGACGAATACTACACTGTAGCTTTGATACACATCCATTAGCCACGCTGGAAATCATTTGTCGAACGATAGCCACTCAACCTGTATCACTTTATCTAATAATCGATAAAGAAATATCGTGCGTCTTTGACTGGCGTCTATTGCGGCTTCGATTTCAGATAGGAGCTCATCACCCGCACAACGTTGGCTGACGACGTCTGTGTAGAGAAAGGAGTTCATAATAAGGGTCTTGTCGCACTTGATGGTGAGCATGGCAGGGGTGCAGAAAGTCTTATAAATAATATCTCAGAAAGTTGCGGCGTGGTGTCAGGCCCGCAAGAAACAATGTTAATGTGCAAAGCAACGTGAAATTGATTTGGATCGATGGTCGAAATTGGTGGGCCATATTTCATGAGTTTAACAGAGCGTAAAAGTTGGAGAGGTTGACTGAAACCCATTCGTCCCTGTTGGGCGCCATTCACCAATGCCTATTCCCCCAAATGGAGGTGTTTGAGTGGTTCGTTCAGAAGAGGGGTTGTGACTGTGACCATTTGCGGCATGTCACTGCTTCGCCTCATTGGCTCGGCCACAACCCATGCGCTCTGCTGGCTGCTCAAGCGAGGCCAGGGTTGGTGAAATGAACCAGTTTAGAACTGTGCATCCAATTGGCTTGTCATCCATGTATCAATGCGAGTCCCTTTGAACAAGCCCCGCAACCTACTGTCGCAGCTTCAAGTTCGCTTGCAGAGTCCTTAGAGTCGTTCTGTATACAGTGAAAGCCGCCTTCCTCCAGAATTTGTCGCCAGGGAGAACTATCTGAGAATTCTCGTTCTGAGCAGGACCCTTTGCCATCACAACTTTATGTGACTTCCCGTGTGTGCGATCGAAATGTTAGCTTCGAAAACTCGTTTCAGGTACTCGGTACTGTGCCTCCCTCAAATTCTGTAGCACTTGCATGGTTACACTGGGTGATCATTGGCTGTTCCTGTTTGGGATGTTTCTGATGGCCACAAAAAGGCTCTTAACTGCCAAGATGGTGCATGATTGGTTCGCTGGAGGAGGGGTTCCGTTCGGGTAATCAGAATGGTTTCGTGCCGTACCAGGTTCCGGTAAAGGGGTCGGTATCTCGTCGCCTAAAGATTCCACCAAAATCTTTTCATGCGTTACTAGAGCTTATCTTCCCAAGAACCCAAACCCCATGGCGGCACCCAAGCTACTGATATTCAAAGCGTGTCTCCTTTCTGATTACGACTCATAGCGACATTCCTGGCTACCATTCATTACTACTGTCGCACACTTGCTCACCAATCCGCTGTCTGATGCTTCCACGTCAACTCGGGTATATCTTCGAACCTTGCTGTCGTTCTTGAAAAAATATTGTATCCTCACCAGAAACTATGGACGAAGTGGACGAGTACCTAGACTGTCCAGCATTTCTCGAAGAGCATTCGCTACTCGAAGAATTCCTGGACGACCTCCCGTCGAGCCCAGTGCTCTCGGAAAGGAGGGAAACCATTGAAGCATCAGAGCGTGCGCACATGAGATCCATGTGTAACACTTTTCGTGCCAATCCCTTCACGTTTCAGCTTTCAGAAGGCGGTGTTGGTCAGCGCCAGGAGACAGAGACCGCCACCCCCCATAGCGAGCCCCCTCTTTTGTACAACTTCTGGCTTGACGGGTCTCAGCCTCCAATTCAAGAGGCCCCTCCAAATGCATGGAGACGAAAACTACGTCTCAAGCGTTCTTCACGCTCTACATCAGACACAGAGTGCTCATCCCCAATCGTCGTTCCTCCCAAACGATCCAACACTCGTTCACAATGCGAGGGGCTTGAGTTTAATCGCCGAAGCCGGAGGCTGGACATCGATCCCCGTCAAGTTAAGACGGAGAGAGGCAATTCGCCCCCGGATCAACCTGGCACGGATGTCCCGCATTCTGCCGGCCAAACCCCAATGCCCTCTCCTTTACATCCCGTCTCCCTCTCTTCTCTTTTGTTCCCCACATATATCGCTGCTCCTGTTCCTGGTGGCACCCCAATCATAGCATATCCTGAGTCTCCTGCAACGAGCCTCTCCTTGCACCGAGGTCAGTAATGACTCGGGAACCTTGCTTGAGCGTCTTACTTAGACTCTGATAGGGCACATACCACCACCACCGAGTTCCTCTGAACATCCCGCTTGGCCCGGCACAGGGAACACCGTCCATCGAATCCTCAGCCAATCACCCGCATCCGAGTCGTTCCAACACACATTCTATCCTCCTGACCGGAGGCTCAATCCGTCAACAGTTAGCCATTGGCCTCACTCTCGTATCGCACCTTCTGCGAGTAGCGAACTTATACCTTCTCACCCTCCCTTGCCTTCTTATCATTACCGCCTAACCGAGGATCTTGTATACCAGCAGCTAGGGTATGATGAGGCTCCTGACTTAGGTTGGGTTTGACCGCAAAGGTATAGACCCCTGTCCCCATTTTCGGCTAAATTCGCCTCAGATCAGGCTGCTTCATCTGAGTAGTGAAATTCCTTGTATTTCCAATATCCCCGACCTATTATGTCAACATTACCTAGCTTCTATCATGACTTTTCAGAACGTTTCGCAGAGAGTTTCGGCCCGAGTCCCCGACTGCTTCAAGTGGATTTCCTACCGTTCACTTTCCCGACGCCACCCAACACTCACCTAGTCTCAGCAACGACATATTGGGTTTGAGCATCGTAGACATTAAAAATGAAGAGTTTTGGGGCAATCCACAATCATCCAAGAAGAGAAGAATATGCACATTTGGGTTCCAAACAACGCAACAAACCACAAACCACCGAAACTCAATGGAATACAGGATGAAATAGGGTGTTCGTGCAGTGAACACATTACTGTTTGGGTCTAGCGGATGAAGAAGCTGAGGAAAATTGCAACGGCACACAATGCCTAGGAAGACGAATTAGCGCAGGTGACCAGAAGGTGTTGGACTAACTGACTGAGCACATATAAAACCCGAAACCATAGCCGTTGGGGTTATGCGATGTGCTTTCCGACCAAACCTATGGGAAGCTAAGCGCCAGCATTTCCATGCAGTATCAAAACACCTACCCATCCTCCTAGTAGCTAAAGATGCCGTTCAGGTCAACATGATATGAGAATGTGAAATGAATCTTACCGGTCCCAACACTCTGGCCAAAGAAGCAAGAGATTGTGCTATAACTCGTTAAATCTGAACTCCTAGAGGGGGCATATCTCCTGAATCTCACCTAAGCCGTTCGCAAACCCGATGACGCTTGGGGCAGATACTACGGTGATTCTTAAAACATTGAGCAACGCAGATTGCTTCGGGAAGACGCACAATAATTCAGAAGTACGGCTGCGGACGTAAATGCGAAAGTTGAGCCAGCATAGCGGACAGCACTTCAACGAAAGCGTCAGTAGCACTTCGAAGATGGCTAGGCACCAGTGAGTACGTACGTGCTTATCAACAATAAAATCATGATCAAGTTATTACCGTCAGAACTGCCGTTGGTTAGCCGGCGGTAAAGAACGACAGTGAGGTACCCGGGTATAAAGAGAGCGGTTCCGATCCTGAACATCGCAAGATGAGAGTACTACGAGGAGTTAAATGAGGTCAAATATTCGCCACCACGGTTCCTGATCTTACCTTTCCCCTAGGAGGGCTTGGGACGAAGTCGTCATCGATCAGAGACGATGAACATTGCCAATCACTCACCCAATGTTTCTAAAAGGAAATATTTCAACTAAATTATAAAAGCCCACCAGGCGATGTGCTTACGGATACAAATAGAACTGATAAATGATTTGTGCGCCGCACATAAGGCCGACTGGGAGCCAATGTTTAATAAGGCGTGGTGCTGGAAACGAGGCTTACTTACTGAGGATTGCAAAATGTCCAGGACTTAGCCCAAGTCCTCCTTTGGCGTAATCCCTATAACAAGCTACTGAGGCAATGACCAACATGGATTAGTGAAGACACATACGAAGTAAGATACATCAGGAAAACCTGATCATGGCTAGTGGTATGGATGGCGAGGACGAAGTATTGGAAAATAATGAACAGAGGCAGGAGCGACCACAGGTTTTCTGATTTTTCGACTGTCGATTGAACATCGTGTGTTGACTGAACATCGCGGTTTGACTGAATGTCGGGTGCTGACTGATTCGATCGCTGACTGGATTCCGACGCAGATCTTTCCGTGATTGGAGTCAGACTCTCATTGAAAGGGTCTCCAATAGCTGGATACGTGTGCTCGGTGAATTCCAGAAGTGCAGGAGGGGTCCTGAGGCCAGTATTGGAGTATATAGCTGGCATAACCAGATGGGGAGCTGTTGCCATTTGTCGGTCTGCTCCATGTGGCGGTGAGCTACCAAACGAGGTTCTCCCGCCGCCTACAATTCCTCCACGACTGTAGGAAGTCCTTCGGGAACCAGGGTATGGTGATGTGAGACCTTGAGTGATACTTCGCCTGGGTCCCAAAGGGGATCCTGTAGGACCATGGGGCGTCCAGCGATACTGTGAAGCTGACTCTATGGTGCTGAATCGACTAGGGAAGTTCGATGCTGCTCCATCCGAATCTTCTGTCCCAGCATCTGACATCTCGTCGTCAGAGCCAATGAATGGATCCTCATTGTCCGCAGTTGCAGCAGCAGCGACCCATAAACTGGTCATCGACGTGGCATTCAATTCATTGGCTATGAAAATGGCCGGAAATCAATGCAGACACTCAGAAGGATTGATCTGAACTAACCCATGATTAGCCTCTGCGCAAAGTTGAGATCCTCGCGGGGCGCATCAGTTTCAGTGAAGATGGTGCGATTCATTGCAGTACTTGCAAGGCTACCTCGTCGAGCCTCATTTCCCGCAATGCTGGAGAATGTTGGACGACTGCTCAGTCGACTCCGGTGACCATATGCCGATCCAGCTGTACGAGACAATCTGGCTGAGCGGATAGCCATGGGAGAAGCAGGAGAAGATGGGCCTGCTCCCGGCACCAACGAATCTCTCCTAGGCGATTCACTTCGATTAGCATACGCTTCTTTGACTCGATTTGCGAAATAACTCGATATCTTCCGCTTAACACTCTTCAGTTGTTCCACCGGTTTAGGGACAGCGCGACCCTCTTCGATGAGCGATTGCCGACCAAGGTCAATCTGCGCGGGTGTTGCATTGTCGGTGTCTTTCTCCGGCAGCCGAATGCCACCCTCACGCGGCCCACCGTCCCAACCAAGAAAGAGACAAAGAATGGCTCCAGTCAACAACACCGATGAGGCAATCAGTGGAGGAAGGAGATAAGGGTATTTTTGAAACAACGGGATGCGCCCGAAAGAGGTGGGCCACGTCTTTGAAGGTGATTCAACTAAATATCGGTTAGTGTGTGCATTTCGTTCAACGCACAAGACACGTACACGCGCCACCGATGCTATGTATCAACAGGAAGGTAAGTCATTGACGACAACGAGGTAGGAAGAGCGCAGCTAACATTGCACCAGCTTTAGGAGCAATATCAGTGAACTGGCAATGGCTCGATTAAAAATCAGTGTGCTCACCAACACCACCCAAACCCCAGCTAAATCTGCTCTCCGTGCAGCAACACCGGAATGTAGTAGACGCTATCAGATACTTGTATTTATATTCGTGGATGGACACGTACCCCATAATCGCATATGCACGAGACTCATTTGTGAAGTCGGCAACATTGACGACGCAACTGCGAGCGACTCTGATTTCAAAGTCATTCTGAATATCAATGCCCAGCAGGACCAGAGAAACTGGGATGACACACCCAACAGCGCCGTTGAAGACGCCTTGAATCAATCTTACCACGACGGCCTCTGGGAAAGACTTGCACGTCCCAAAAAGAGCACATGTTATAGCATTCCCAAGAAGTGAAATAAAAAGGACAGCGCGATTCCCATGTTTTTGGGCAATAGTAGCCCACAGCAACGACGTTACGAATTGTGTTACGAAAAATGCCGCAACAATGATTCCAGTGAAGGAACCTAATTCAGCTGTGTCTCCAAGGTTGAATGCTGTAGCAATAAAAGCATGAATATTATATTCCCAGAGATTAGTGGCAGAATGGCTTACTTTTTACCATATCGACCAGGAAAGGAGTAGACACGTTCGCGCTCAAAAATTCTCCCAAGACAACCTGTCGGTGCCAAGTGTCATCCACTGCTGGGTCTCAGGAAAGCCATCGGCTCACAATCGACAATACTATCATGGGTATCTTGGGTAATGGCGTCGAATCAATCTGTGCAGGGGCAGAAAACGCATTGGGGATAGAAGCTCGCTCCAATATCAGGGATTCCGAAAGGTCAGATTCACCCAAGCTCTTATAGCGAGCAAAGTTTGTTCTCCATACGGGCCTGCTAGAGGCTACAGAATCGCGGCGAGGCGTGCTGGCATCAAACGAAACACTAGGGTCCTCGGGAGACAAGAACATCGGGTTTGGTTGCTCATTGGGCCGTGGTCCCTGAGGAAATGAGGGGGGTGGTAAATCAGTGTTGATATCCATCCTACTCGCCGCCAGCACTTTATAATGGCTTCAATGGCCCTTCCTAGATGCTAAGGAGTGCAAGATCCCTGGAACACGAGAGAAGTCCAGCGATGACGATTGGTGAGGTTTAGAGTTGCCAATACGGGCAAGAACTTCTGATCACTTGACTCCCGCGGAGTCCCAGTTTGGATTGGCAGTGCGTCAAACTCCTGGGTGCTTGCCAAGCGCCGATGCACCGATTAGGACTGCAATTATCTTGCGCTGCAGCATCCCCGCGCTCGTTTTACGATGTGTGCAAGCGACACGCATATTCAAATGCACTTGCTGATAGGACTTCTAAACTGCAACTCGCTGACTCATGTGTTGCCAAAACGACAAATGCTGCAAGTGGGCATAATACTTTCATCCGCTCCACAGTTTCTGAATTCTTCTATTTCAAGCGTCTGGTTTAGGTCGCTCATTTTCTTCTTCACATGGCCCATTCTGACACAGCTGTTTACTTAGTTCCCCGCAACGAAGTTGGGGTGCAGCTTCTTTCTAATGGGTTGCATTCCCAAATCTTTCAAAACGTCTCTTTTCCGCCCCCAGACCCCGCCTACGTCCAAATTTCTCGCGACCACCTGGCTATGCATGGTTTGGACACTTCGCAAGGGTCCACATCTAGAGACGCATCGATAGAGTTGCCTCCACTGCAAGGCGAACACATCGACCACCATTTCCACCGGTTGGGAAAGTTTGTATCTGAACCCGCCGTATCTCTCGCTAAGGAGTTCGCATCGCTTTCCATCCCTTCTCCTCCGGAGAACTGGGTTCATGAACCAGGTTGGACAAGATACAACAACGATGGGTCCTACGAGCATCTCCAGGACTTGTCGGATGAATCGATGTTATGTTTTGACGTGGAAACCATGCCGCGTCACCACCATTTCCCTGTGATGGCTTGCGCAGCTAGTCCGACAGCCTGGTATTCTTGGCTTTCTCCTTGGCTCTTAGGTCAGGATGGAAGTCCCGCACATCTCGTGCCACTTGGAAATCCAAAGCAGCATCGAATCGTAGTCGGTCACAACGTTGCCTATGATCGAGCGCGTATTGCGGACGAATACCATCTCGAACGCAACAGGACACGGTTTTTAGATACAATGTCATTACATGTGGCCGCCAAGGGCATTACGTCTCACCAACGCCCTTCGTGGATGTCGAGGCGGAGAGACAAGGAGGAAGACAGCAAAATGAAGACTGAGACCCTGGATGCCCTTCAGAGAATCATCAGCAAGTACGAATCGCGGCTGAAGAATACCAAGGATAAGGACGCAAGAGAGAAACTCTTTAAGGAAAGGGATGCTCTTCTCGAGAGTCTCTCCGATATAGACGAAGGATCTCAAGGAGCCTCAGATGTGGCGGATGGTCCCCGATGGGAAGATCTCACATCCGTCAACTCCCTCGCGGAGGTGGCAAGATTGTATTGCGGTGTTGAAATGGAAAAAGATATCCGCAACGATTTCATGAAGTCCTCTCCCGAAATGATCAGAAGCGACCTCGATTCATATCTCAATTATTGTGCTTTCGACGTAAGCACCACACACGCTGTGTATCAGAAAGTTTATCCTATTTTCCTTAGTTCGTGCCCTCACCCCGTCACGTTCGCCGGTATAACTGTGATGGGAAGCAGTATACTTCCCGTCAACAAGGCGTGGGACGAATATATTAGGAGTGCAGAGGGGACGTACCGCAACAGCCAGGCTGCTGTCTTCGAAGCTTTATGTGACCTCGCTCGTGAGGCACGAGAGTTCCACAAAACTGGAGAATGGGTGAATGACCCCTGGTTGAGGCAGTTGGATTGGACAATGAAACCCGTCACATGGAGCCGCGTATCAGCAGAAATGTTCAAGTCCATGCAGGAGCCGGCTCAGATGGCACGACGCGACTCAGATTCCTACATATATGGCTGGCGCCATGATGGGCAATTCGCGGTTCCACTTTGGTACTTCCAGATGATTTCCACTCCGATGCCCAGTTTCTTGGAGAGAAACAACGAAGCCATAGCATATATTCTTGCACTAGAGTTCAAGAACTGTCCTCTTTATCACTCACCGCAAAATGGTTGGGTCTGCCAGCTTCCTAAGGCAGACGGGAATGTGCAACATTCTGAACTAGTGGAAGTGTTACTCGACTTACGAAACGCGCACGATGACGGTGTGGCTGTCTTTGATCCATCAGTCTTCCGCTGGGCAAAAGTTCCCTCGGCGAAGCGCAATATCTTTAACGAGGAGCTCTTGATCCACTTGTCATGTTCAAACCCCAGGATGACTCGCAAAGCGCTGACAAGAATCTGCAAGGGTGAAGTGGATGAGAAACTTCGCGGAGATATCATCAGGATAGCCCAACGGCTTCTGAGCCATCGAGCTGGGAAGGAGCTCACACTCAATAACGAGAAAGTAGAAATGAGCCGAATGCATCCCAGATATCGCCAGCTTGACTGGGACCCTGTGTATCTCAAGGAGCCTCCAGAGGGCATCAGGGCAGCGAAACAACGTTCGGCAGGCCGCTATGTGAAAGATGCAGATGGGAAAGAGCTCAGATGGCCATCATGGTACATCGACTTAGCCTCACCCAAACCGGGAAAAGAGAACGGCGTTTTGGACCTCACCCCACGAAAGACGACAGCTGCCCTTCTACTCAGGCTAAGCTGGATGGGCTGGCCGCTCTTCATCTCGAAGGAGCATGGCTGGACTTTTCGAGTCGATAGCAATGGCACAAATACATTTCAAACGCGTGCGTCTCCTTTGAGCTTCTCTAGCCCCGAAGATCAGGCTCTGCTAGCGGATACAGACGGGGGGTACTCTTTCTACAAGCTCCCTCATAAGGATGGCGAGAAGGCTAACGTGGGGAACCCTTTGACCAAAACCTTCGTCCCTTATCTGAACAAAGGCACGTTATCAAGTCCGAGCGAGACTGCAAAGAAGGCTTTGCAACTTAACGCCGACTGCAGCTACTGGATTAGTGCCCGTGATCGAATCATAAGTCAGATGGTTGTTCGTGACGGTGATGGCGGCGTCAGCATCGGCATTGATGCACCAAGGGAAGATGGTTGGGGTTTCATCCTTCCTCAAGTAATTACGATGGGTACTGTTACTCGTCGAGCCATTGAACGTACTTGGCTAACAGCCTCCAACGCCAAAAAGAACCGCGTAGGTTCAGAATTGAAGGCCATGGTCAGAGCGCCTCCTGGGTATGCCATTGTTGGAGCTGACGTCGACTCAGAGGAGTTGTGGATATCAAGTCTTCTGGGGGATGCACAATTTGGCCTTCACGGTGCCAGTGCATTAGGTTGGATGACGCTGGAAGGCACGAAATCCAATGGGACTGACTTACATTCGAAGACGGCAAAAATCCTGGGTACATCCCGCGACCAAGCCAAAGTTTTCAATTATTCCAGAATATATGGGGCGGGGATACGACATGCCGAATTACTCTTGATCCAGGCGAACCCTAACATGCATCCAGATAAAGCACGCCAACTCGCCAAGGGTTTGTACGCGTCTACAAAAGGTCGTTCTACTCACGGAACAAGCCTGTTCAACCGGAAGTTTTGGTATGGAGGCACTGAGAGCTTCGTGTTCAATAAACTCGAGGAAGTCGCACTTTCAGATAGACCGGTGACTCCTGCGCTGGGATGCAGAGTAACTGAGGCCCTTTTGAAAGAAAACCTTCCCGTAGGATTTGGTACCGATTTCATGACATCAAGAATCAACTGGGTGGTACAATCATCTGGTGTGGACTACCTTCATTTGCTCATAGTGTCCATGGAGTACCTCTGTACGAGATATAACATCAGAGCGCGTTACATGATCTCTGTCCATGACGAGCTCCGTTACCTAGTTCGTGAAGAAGATAAATACCGCGCCGCTCTTGCATTACAGATTGCAAATCTGTGGACTCGGAGTCAATTCGCCTACCGCCTCGGTTTCGACAATTTGCCCCAAGGAGTGGCATTCTTTTCCGCCGTTGACGTTGATCACATCCTTCGGAAAGAAGTTGATATGACTTGCATCACACCATCCAACCCTAACCCGATTCCTCCTGGAGAGTGCCTTGACATTTACGCTCTGTTGAAGAAGGTTCCGGATGGGCTAGGGCCCATGTCGCTGGGAATCAACGATTTTGTTGGAGACATGGCAGGCTACTTGCCTCAGGACAATCTTTCGCATCGAGCAAAAAGCGCGGAGTTTTTGCTCGCACAAGCAACGCGGGAGCTTTCAGAGATCAAGCATTTGGACATGATGGAAAAAAGGAGATTGAAAGAGGAAAATGGGGAGGACGGGGAAAAGTTAGATAAATTATGATGATTATTTATCTGTTTATAAACTAGTCCTTATTTGGTGATCTTGATATTTGCTTCCCTCTCGCGGTCACGGAAATCAATTGAAGCGTTTGCTTCTATGCAGCTCGGAAGACTTTTACGAAGGGTACCCCGGCGGGCTTCCTCCCCTTGTAATGCCCCGGTTAAGGTTCCCAAGGAGGATTGGCAGTTGTATTCAACAGTGGTTCTGCGTCACCCTCAACCTTCAGCTCTGGAGTTTGCGACACCTCTCGTCTTTCTGAGGTGACAGTCGATCCCCCTTTATCGTACCTGTCGCTGTAGTGCCTCACTGTTCTACTTTAAGCTCAAAGATATGGCAGAGGGAGTCTGCCGAAGGGTGAGTGCCAGTTTGACATGCATGGCCCATGAGAGACACGGAGTTGGTCTCAGAATGCAGACACTCGCAGCTCAGTTCCCCTCGATTGGTTATAACACCATGGAAATAGACATTGACACGCCTTCGCCACTGGCATCCCAGCCCCGGAGTTTGCTGACCTACTTTGAGTCAGGTGAGTGGTCATAGCGCCAAAGGAATCTGTCAGACTGTCAACCCCAATCTCCAACTACTTTCGTAGAGCTTTCGAGCCAGATTCGATTCGCCGCCATCCCATTCCGTCCAGTAATGTTTGTGTTCATCTGGTTCACGTCCCGCCCCATTCTTACGGGGATCATAGATTCGCTCGCTCCGCCGGAGCTCTTATCGCTCAGACATATATCTCCTCCCATCCCGCCTCAGCCTTAGTTCTGATTGCACCTATACCTTCCACCTCATGTGCAGAAGCCAAGGCTTTGCTACCGAACCTACAAGAATTCAATTATGAGCCAAGATTTCCGATCTTAATCCTCGATAGTCCTGAAAGAGAGGAGGTCCAAAGAAAGGAAAACAGGCTACTTCGGAATGAGGCACCCGCGGTGGACTTCGTTTCAGTAAACAACGTAGACGGACAAGGCGCTTTTGTCGAGATACAGCGATGGTTGGATTCGATTGGGGTTTAAATTCCCCCATGGATTACTGTACAAGATATCACAGTACAAAAGCTCCTATGCTCAACGTGGTTCCTACAGAACATCGTAGAGCTGTGCCAGCATTGAGCCGGAGTCGAACCAGATAAGAGTAGACCAAAATTGTTGGTATAAACATTACCCCCAATCCTACCAACGAGACAGTGCTGATGAACCCCCTCATGATGTAATCCGTCGGGAAAGCCGCACCGCCACTACAAACGCGGCCGCGGGGCGACAAAATAGAATACATATAACAGCAACCCTTTGTTGGTGGTCGCGTCAAGGCCCCGTAAATACACGTTGATCCCAACAGTTTCCACTGCCTCAAGGTAATTTGGATTGTAAATACCGCGACTAACCTGTCGTCTCAGCGAATGTGATATCACCATTCTGTGAGATGACCGCGCCCGGCGCTGGAAAGCTGATTCAGCACCAAGTGAGAGGCCAGGAAGGTTGAGAGTGTCTACCCTAATAGTTATAGTTTCTTGCGGGGACCATGAGATTATATCCATAGGCCGCGTGAGTCCACTTACTCCCCGATGGTACAGTGAAAGCTTCAATCACGACGGAGGTGCAGTCGGACAAGTCAGAGGCGCTAGAGACACTGTTGACGCCTTTCCAGTGCATGCAGCCTGCCCAGCCGAGTGAGTCCCTAAAGCTCTCTTAAAGATGGCCTTATGTCCACTGTACTGACGTGCAAGAGGCCTTACTACTACCTCTCAATGAGGGCTAAATGGAACCGGGGTGTTGTTGAAGTTAAACATTCACTCAAAGCAACTCATCACTGGTTTGCTCTGCGTTCTCCCGGCACTTGCCGGTTTACCATCTGAGTTGTGACACCTCAACCACTTACAGTAATCTCAACGTGCACAGGCATGCAGCAACAGTCGTCTGTGAAATCAAGCAACACGGCAACCAATCTTTGATATGTCGGAGGAGCGACCTCGAAGTAAGTATGTCTTTACCATTATTTGTACCGACTCTTTCTACCAAGAGTCCAGAGGTCACCTGCCTAACTGAGGAATCAGGAAAAGGCGAAAGTGGAGGCGGTCAACCTTGGGGGGGTTGTCAGGACGTCGTTCCAAGGTAGGCACATGCATGGCTGCCTAGGGCCCGGAAGTCAGGACGTCGGATGGCGCATCCCTGAGACATGAATTTTTATTAGGGTGGGGGACTTGAACGGATGAATGGTTAGCTGGGGAGTCTGACAGTATGCAAATACCGGATTAATGATGCAATGCTCAAAAGTTGCTACACCACCTCATGCTTGTTGTGGAGCACTACCGCATCCCCGCATTGTTCAATAGGATATGAACGGACAGAACACCGGAATGACATTGGCAGGATCCTCCAAACACATCCATATCGCTGAGTGCGTTGCGCATGCAGTCGCAAAGGATTATGATTCAGATGTTATCAAGGCGACCAAAACAAATGGCCCAACTATCTATCTATAGGCCCAGCTGCTTCAGCGTAGGATGAAAGTCTTTATATATAATTGAAGCCAACGAAACGAAACTCGCGTATGCAGATCAGGGCTACTAGCATCACGCCCTTGGAGGTTCATGCTGAGTCAATTATGTGCGACCTTTCTACAAAATCGCTACCCTGCCCTCAGGGCGTCCAGTAGTTAGTGGTGGAGAAAGAATATCTTGCGGTTGAATCGACGCCGATAGCTGCGAAGTGGATGAGTGAATGCTCAATACTATCAACGCAATGACCCACTGATATATGCGATAACTCCGTCTTGGAGGTTCTTGCCCACTTGGTATGCGTCAGCGAACGCATTGTATCCGCCCGTGTTCTCCTCTGCAAGGATAGAGTCGTCCGCGTTATAGGTGGTGTGAGACTGAGTGGTATTGACATAGGGAATAGAGGCAAAGACTTTGTCGTTGAGGGATTCATCGAAGAAGACCTGGCCGATGTGAAGAAGGTTTCCTTCCGTTGACTCGATCGTTCTAAAATTTAGGGATCAAGAAGGGTCCCCCGGCACGATTGCGGGAAGCATACCCGTTTGCCGCCTTGGTCCAATTTGTCTGGACTGCAGTCTGGAATGCAAAATGTCAGCAGTGAATTCATAATCCGGTGTATCAACCAGTGCCACTCACGTGAATATGGGTAGTTCGACCCGTGTAGAAGCCAGGATATACGGTAGACATCTCCACAACGCCATTCTTGTTAGTAGGCCAGCCGCCCCTTAGGAAGCTAAGCTCATCGCTCATGGCTGTATTAGTAGAGTTTCCACCACCAGAACCAGTGCTGTTGCTTGGAGGCGCCCCAGTATTTCCGCTGCCACCCGTCGACTCCGCAGTAAAGCCAGAATAGAAGCCTGGTCACAAGGGTCAGGTGGGGAGGACGGATGAAAAGCAATTTTGGCGCACCTGTAGCATTGGCATGCCAGATTTCTACAAAAGCGTTAGGTAGTGGCTTGCAGGAAGTGATGTCTATCACTCCAATGTCGAGCGTAAGGGGAACGCCTCGCTGATTCTCGCGTACGTTTTGACGAACAAGTTCCTACCGATCCGTGAATTGCTTTAGCCTGGAAACCAGCAGGTAGCGAACAAACACAGACATTCTTCACAAAGTAGGGGCCTTCTGTTACTTCAGGAGTCATAACGCAAGTTTTCTATGGATTTTGTCAGTGCGTTATTCTCACATGCGCTGGAAAAGATCTACATTCTTGATCTCTTTTTCCTGCTGAGCACCAAAATGACCTCCACGGAGGTCCAAAGAGAAATGCTTCAGGTCACGGCGAATGTGGCGGCGCTGATTCTCAAATGCGCGCACAGCAGGGGCGCATTTCCTGGCTGCGAGATTGCGTGCTTCCACTTCAAGCTGCGAACACCATTAGGGAATGGAGAAGAAATCCTCATATTAAACACACCTTTCGACGTTTCAGTTGCTCAGCGGACAATGCTCTAGTGTCGTGAGCAAGTGCAGAGGTGATTGCAAGGGCAAAGATGGTGAGGAGCTTCATGTTAAACGATCAACAGTCCGATTTGTGCCTACTGTGCTGGAATTCTGGCTCAAGGAACACGCACTTATATCTGAGACCGGGTCAACCATTCTGCACTAGCTGAGGCGCCAGCTGAGCGTAATGCCGTCCGCAGCAAGGCCCCATGGGATGCCAGCCATGTAGTGGACTGGATGTAGGGTACGCCGAAAAACCACCGAATAACTACCCATGGATGGAGAACGGAAATCAAAAGTGTGCCTGGAGTCCGCAGCAATGCCAAGTGATTCCGTTGAGTTTAGTGAAGGGGGCACAGTGCACGAAACAGGTGACTGCCAAGAGAAGAACCCGTCCCGAATTGGGCACCCTCCCTCAGGGTTTTGTAGAACTCCGTCTGCTCATGAGATCAGCCCCTCGGGCCGCGGCGAACGTGGTCTTAACCGCCGAAGTCCATGGCCCGGCTTGCAGTGATAGTTCAACGAGCGCCAAAAACTGACACTCTTGGCCATCTCTAATTAACGTTATGCAGTTGTTTGTAATGGAAGCTTCTGCATTGTCGGGTGCGGGAAAGTGTTGTTTCCTACCTGACATGACCTGCTGTGTCGTTCGGATAAATGGTCACAGTCTCATAATGTGTCTGTTTTCCCGAGGTAGCTGAGAAGCATTGCAGCGCGGAGCTTACTGACCGGTGCAGATGGAATCGCGTGTGGTGGAGTTTGCTGCGCCTTGATCGTAGTCATGCAGCAACAACGGAAACAATGATTGCTGACCTGCCACAAGAACTGTCGGTTGCACAAGGTGAAGTTCGACCGAGACAGGGTGAAGAATAGCCGGGCATTGATAGGGTGAGTAGACAGCCTTTTCGGCTCTATTCCAATAGAGGCTGGTAACCTGCCTACTAGAATGACAGGTACTGTGACACATGAAGTTGCGGGCTTACATAAACCTTCCTGCCCGGCCCTCCTGTGTAATTATATAATATAACTAGTTGATCGGCCTTCGGCTGTTTGTTGTTCAGAGTGACCCTATCTACATTCACGTAATCAATTTCCGACATTCCCTCTTTCTTTCCTGTCATCCTCAGGAGTTATCGGCAGCGGGAGTGAAGAATGGATGGTCGACCCTCGGTTTTTGAAGGATTTCATCTGAGGCGCCAGCTAAGACTGAGATGAGTTTAGTGGTTTACCGTTATAATGACACGTACAGTAAAAATAGAGCCGTCAGGACCGGCAGCAGTGATTTCCAAACCACGTAGCTGAACAATTACAGGAAGCACCCAGCGGGGGGCGGACCTTTTGTTGCTCAGCATAATGTGCAGTGGATCCTAAGGAGGGTTGTACACTACTTAAACCGCTGTCGGACCATGTACCTTTACCCGGATGTGTACATAGCCATAAGCTTTTGAACAAATAATCATTCTTAGTACCAAAGCATGTTCACACTTCTTTTGCTGCAGTAATACTATGTTCATCTCGTCGCCGCTTTGGTTCATTAGAGAAACCATCTTGGACATCAAAGCCTCTAGCTTGTCGTTTGCATCGTTCCAGATGGATTAATCAGGGGAAACTAAGGAAGACGAAAAGAGAAGCTCTTTTGGAATCTCATTATTCCTCGTCATCGGCTATTATTCCAGGAGGGGTGATGCGCAAGGGCATGAATTCATCCCTGAAACATCGCATGCTCAGCGGAGTTATGGTCAGAGTTGGAGTGGAGTCCAGGGGTGATGGTCTGGAGTCTGGAAGGTAGGGAAGGGGTCAGACACCAAGGAGGGGTGGCGGAGTCCGGAGTCAAGGTCGGGTGGTTACTGAGGTTGGAGTTGGGACAGGAGGAGTGTTTCAGATTCAACAGAGGGGGTCGGAGGAGGCTAAGGTAGAATCGGAGTTCCGGAGCGGAGGTCCGGAGTTTTCGATAGGAGCTGAGTCATTCATACGTCGAGTGACTCGTAAAGCACGTGCATTTCTGCTTAAGCTTCGATCTTCATGAGCCAGCTAGATCCCACTCGTCTGCGCTCATTATACCGACTTACCTTGCGAGCGATATCAGCAAGCGTTCTTCATCAGCCTACCGCCACGCGGAACCTGAGGTTTTTGTACAGACCGATTTTTGAAGATGTAGTTATGAAACTGGCTCACTCGCCATCGCGAGAGTGGAAAGATCATTGGACACACACGAGTATGTCGACTGCTTGGCACGTCTTTACAAGGGCTTCAATTTCTTTTTGTTTCTGTCAGCCGACGAAACCTTAGAGCTGTTGTACTCTTCGGCGGTGTCAAAGTGCCTAGCTCACAAAGCCATTCGCAATATTTCATGGATAGTCCAAGGCCATTTACGTAGTTTGTATCCTCGAAATTTACCGAAGTGGGACTCTAAGAAGCCCCCTGAGCGAGTGATTACTGTGACCCAAAAGGGTGCCAAGCTGCCATCTCAGAAAGCTTCGCAGATAGCAGCACGGATAGATTACGGGCTCGGCGAAGTCATCAAACTCGCGGAATGCACTGGTGGCATCACCCTTGGTCGCCTTAGGAGGTTTCGATAGACCATATGGGCTGCTCAACCGTATAGGTCTTGGCGGGATAAATTACATTTATAAATATTATTATGGTCGATGAAACGCATAACCTTTTCGACGATCTTCAGTGAAACGAAGGGTATGCCATAAATCCAATAGCTTTCTTCGGTTATTCCATGCACTTTCCTGGACGTCGTTGATTTTGGCGCCATCCAAGTCAATGAAATGAACGCCTCGCATGCCTCTCACTCTGAGAAATAGCTCCGAAGCCCCTGGACGGTAAAGTGAGGAATACATCGGTTGCGCGTATATCGTAGTACGCACCTCTCCCAGGTTCTAGTGAGCAATCTTCTTTGTTTACAAACTTCCCACTGTTTTTGAAGCGGCTAGCGGATTGAACGAGGATACGTCTTTTGTCAGGATGAAGCGTGAGACGGCGGACGGTTCTATATTTTACGACCAACAATCCACCAATTACCATGGCGCCAAAGCTTGTTGCCAAGATAGCTGCGCCAATCCGCTGCCATAAGGGTCGTAATTTATGTGTTGGTTCGTTGTCGTTGTGCCCCGTAGCTTGGCTGTAGCACGTTTGGTCCAGAAAAACCATTATGGACACGTATGTCTCGGCCCTACCTTGGAGCCTCCTCTGTCCAGTGCCTCAACACCATCTCATCAAAATTCAAACTAAAGGTTTGTGAGCATAGACTGGGTCAATGAGTAGGAAGGTTTTTAAGCGCCGCTCACACGATGCCAACGTTCATCAAGACACCAAGCCATATCACTTTCATATACCACCGAGGATCCTTCTCATAGATAACATATCCGCCATCGCTGCTTGAAATTGCTGTTTTTTTGGAGGATTTCAAGACCGAAATTTTTGGCGCGCGCATAGAGTGGTTCATGCATGTCGTGATGGTGATTGGTTGGCCGTATCTCCACAGTAGTGGACTTAGAGGTCCCTGAAAACGGTTGCTCGCGATGAATGGCCTGTATCCCACCCGCAGAAACCAGAGGGTGGAAGCCATGCTGTCATCTGGTTTCCTAGAATGGGTGTCGCTGGAAAACACGGAAGCTTCATTCACTTGCCATCGGCGACCTGCGACCCGTGCCTTGTCAACAAACACTTGGATTTTGCAAATCGCCCATATTAAGGGCCACTATTGTACAAGCCTGACTCTACAAAACACGCTCATTCGCCCCTCTGTCGCCGATCTGAATCGATATCTTTTGTACACCGCTCGTTCAGTAAGTTAATCTTCCCCCGTCGTGCTTCACCCAATTATCCTCGCTCACCTCGGCCAACCGCAAACAGAACGCGTAATTTTGTAATGAGCAACTACGACCATCTTCCACGGTACAGAGAACCACTCCATATACCCCATCCTCGTCGCCAACGCACGCGAGATGAAGAGGAGGCGCGTGAGCGTCGGCGACAAATCGCAGAAGAGACCCTGCGAGATATTTCGAATGGATATTACTACACTGCTGACGGTACCAGGTATGGTTTCGTTGAGACACAACAGTACGGCCAAGCGAACACGATATACGTCTCTCCCGATGACAAGGACATTCGTCGGTGGCTGGATCCAACACGTCCCATTCGGTACCCCTCCGATCCTCCCGTACCCGCTACAGTATCCATTGTGCTCAGCTCTACACTCAAAGCCATCCATTATCTCAATCGTCCCAATGTTGGCGTGCTCAATTTTGGGAATCCGTTACAGCCCGGAGGTGGGTTCGTTTCGGGTGCTGAAGCACAAGAAGAATCCCTCACTCGCTCCTCAAATCTGCATTGCATGCTCACGTCAAACGAAGGAACCGAATTCTACGTTCATCATCTGAATGAGGAAACCGACGGATTCAATACACACGCAATGATATATGCACCCGTCGTAATATTCCTCCGGGATGATACAGGGCGTTACGTTCCACCCAGCAAGGCATCGGTGATAACGTCCGCTGCCGTGAATCGTGCTCAGGTTCTTCGCCATTTTCGGGACGCGCCGGAAGTTGACGCGGAGATAGAGAAAACCATGCGAGAACGGATGGCTCGTATATTACGTCTCTTCGAAGAATGTGGGGACCGTCATCTTGTTCTCGGGAGCTTCGGGACCGGGGTGTTCACAAATTCGGTTCAGATGGTAGCAAGCATATGGGCAGATCTACTAGTTGGCGAAGGAGCCAGATTCCAAAAGTCATTCGAGCAAGTGATATTCGCCATCAAGGACCAGAACACGTTTGACGAGTTTAGAGAAATATTCTCTCAGCATGTCGAAACTGTGCCTGTGGATGAGTCGATGACGATGACAGAATACCCTTGATAGGGGCTCGGCTTTTTGATCCAACTCCACACTTCTTCGCAAGACCTTGCACTTTGCGCGTGCTTGGCAACACTAATCAAAGGGAAGACCCAGCAATAGGCGTCAGACGTCTTCTGGTGCGAAGGATCAAGTTGAATGTCTCGAGTCACCCGAAGTAGCTTGGCTGAATATTGTAGTTATCTCATCCGATTATAACATTTGTCTTGATCTCAACTTCAACACTACGACCTGCCCGACGGCTCATTATCTATCCTTCTATAATCACCCAACATCGGCTTCCCACAATCTTCATTCACTGTACATTTCCCCAGGTTCAATACAATGATGGCTATCCCAGGCGATTACAATGACTCGATCTTGCAGTTAGGTTCCTATGCCCCGTTGTTGATTAGTCATGATCTACGCGTTCTATGACTCAATCAGGATGCGAACACCGACTGCAATCTTGCCCCCAGTGGGGGATTATAGCTATGCTGCCCGAATACAATTAGTTTCATATCTCCACTTCGTATGATCGAGAGCATGGCGTTTCTGGCAAAAAAAAAACTATAATTGCGATCATCCAACAATCCGACAGCAGACTTGCCGTGGCTATACGTTTTCCTGACCCCTACAACGGGTATGGGCTTGAAATGCGTCGTGTGTTCCCAATGAGTCCTCAGATGTGATATAGAATTAGCACAATTAAAAGGGTTCGGCACTCTTGTGGAGAATCGCAACAGGAAATTCCATTCGCAATTCGTTATAGTGACATTTAACTTGGTGGCGAGCTCAAATTTGGAATCCGGATATGAGACCGAGGGTTCCCAAAACCCGACTGACAACGTATTGTTGGGAAGTTCAGGCTAGCATGATCCGAATTTGGCTTCGAAAGAGTGAATCGAGAAGAATCTCGGGTATGCCTGACTGGTAATCACTCGTTAATTAGGGGGTAACTCCCTCGCAGGATTTCGCCAGGCGCGGGCAGTTGAACTTGGGGTTGTGGCAGGATTTTCCGTTTCAAATCACTGCCGTACCATAGCTGCCTCGGTTTGACAAGGGCTGCTTAGCAACAATCATGTACTCAGGTTCGATTTGATTCTGTTGCGATCGCAAAGAGTCGGTGTAAGAAAGCAAATCCCATCACTCCAGAAATCCTTGTGCTTGGATTGTAAAGACAATAGGGCAAGATTTACAATATGCTGCCGACAAATTTGGCTGGCGTGATCAGTGGGGGATCAATCGGGGTTACTAATCACACGCGCATTTAGCTTGGTCACATACTCTGCCGATCTTGAAGGGATCCAGGGTGAATTAGGTTGATCATGAGGCCGTCTCGTATCCTCCCTTGGTGTCTCTTCACTTGGTTCCTCACCACGAGGGCTGTCCTTCGGCTCATCGGCATCTCCGTTCTGAAAGGTTGGCTGGGCTTTACTCAAGGCAGGTTTTTGGCGGTGTCTTTTGCTCTTAGGCATCAGCTCTTCCTTGTCCGGCTCGCTCTCCTCGTCCTCGCCAGGCCTATAAGCAAGAGATCCCGGATCAAGAGGTTGGCGCTTGCGCTTGCGACGTATTGTGTGTGATGTCTGCGTGTCCGCACGAGATGGGGCTGAGGAAACCTTTGGTTCGTTGAAATCATCACGACTTGTGTCAGGGTCGGATCCAGGCCCCTTTGAATGAGTCTCTTCTTGACCTAGAGCGGTACCAGCAAGATCAACTGGGGAGGACTCGGAGGTGTCTGTTCTGGCGTGGGGGGACGATAGAGCATTATGCAACCGAGCCCGTTTACCCCTCTTCTTCGGGGGGTATCCGGCATTGGGACTTTCGTCGCTCGACGGCTGGTAATCAGCCAAGTCGCTGTGCGGGTTGGATCGACGAGGTTTACGTCGACGAGTTCGGCGTTCAGGACGTTTGGTTGGAGATATAGTAAGAGTGGAGTCGCCGTCTTCCTCACCACTCTCAACATCAGGGGCTGAGAATCTGTTCTTTCTCTTGGCCATTGAAGGTGGAACATTGGATGCTCGATCCGGAACTGTTTCTGTGGGTAGAGCAAGCGATAGGGGGGCTTTCAATGCAGCTGGGTCAGGAAGGTACCCACAAACTCCCTCATTCATCGCGTCTGGTCCTACGAGTTTCCGGAAGATGCTGATTAAGTGTGGCTCTATCTTCGAGAGGTCAGTGATCTTTCTCGCGTTGTCCTCGTTCGTCGCTATCCCACAGTCCACAATACTCTCTTCTTCCATTACAGTTGTAGCGCCGAGAGAGCACCCTGGAATGACGAGATAAACACAAGATTCTGGTCTTGTTCCTGGGGCTGAAACTTTGTGGAAACGACACTGAGAGCGTGTGAGGGGTAAGTCTGCTGTTGGAGAAGCTGGTGTTCCCCTCTCCAATGCGCGTTCGGATGCGGGGTTCTTGTGATGATGGAAGGATGATTTCGGGGGTATGGAAACGTAAGGTCGAAACTGTGGTTTCGAATAAGAACTGTGAGTTGAACTGATGGATGCCTGGGGCCTCGGGTGCCCAAGTTGACGAGCCAAAATGTAATGTCGCGAACCTCCGCTCCCTTGGCTGGAAGTAGATACAGGGGGTGATGAAAACGATGCTTGACTGGAGGTTTCAGCAACATCCTTCGTCTTAGAACGTGTGTTCAAGGCGGGGCTATTCAGAGTTGCAGCTGCACTTCGCTTCCGTTTGCCGGGACGTGTCGTGGAACCTGTTTCTGAAGGGGTGTGTGGAGGTGAAATGCCTGAAACCGCATCGTCCGGTCGATGGGATGACGAAAAGATGGGGATGCTAATTTCAGGAATTAATCTGAGGCCGCTGCGAGCGCGGTTGTTGGATAGTTCACTTGTACGCAAGGTTTCACCGCTGCAGAAACGTTTGTCAGTCTCAGAAAACCAATTTTAGCTGCATGAAACACCTCAAGTCACGCTTCCCCAACTCCTCTCGTGTCTCGCCATTGGTCACCAGAAGGGTTAATTTCCCTTCGTTAGCATGTGATAATTTGATATTGTCATCAGCAGCGTCAGGAGTGAGATCATCCTGCGTGGGTCCAGCCTCAACCTCGAAAGTATTTTTGTCCGCAATTGGGACATTCCCCTTAGAGGATAGACGCACAGGTACCGCATGCCCAGACCCCTTTATTTCTTGGGCGCCCGACGTTCCAACCGAAGCGTGCACAGCAGTGGCATCGGTCTCATTAGTGGCACGCGTTCCATCTCGTTGTTCAGTCTTCATACCATGGGAGTCAGGTGGATTATCGTGTCGCCTCCCTATATCCTCCGAAAATTTCGTATCTGGCGATTCCCCGCATGTTGACGGAGGCTCAGCAGTGACGCTATCAACGACAGAACCCTCTGGTGCATCATGTTCTGGGACCCTGAGAAGGTGAGTATCTTCGATGTCGGGTATACTAAGTTGCGTTGGAGGTATAAAGGGATCAGGTAGCGTGGGTGGTGCGGGAGGAGTGTCGGCTAAATCATGATGGCCGTCAGACGCGCATACGTCTTTGTTCCCGTTAGGATTAGGTATTTCCGTGTCCAATTGAGCATGAGTCTCCATATCTGCTGCGGGAGCTGCCGATGGTTGACGTGTCTGATTGATCTGAACTACAACATTGGAATCTCCAGATCCGATATCCGCGTGGTACAAATGGGGAGATGTCAGTGGCACTGGGTTGTTGGGCGGAACAAGCACGTCAGCGGGCGAGAGGAACCGATCTGCGTTGAGAAATGAAGGGGGTTCGCCTGCTCTTTTGATCTCACCTCCTAAATTCCCCAGTTGATGGAGATCTGGTGCGGGTACCACAGCACTACCATGGACGAAATCGCGTTGCTCGTTCAGCTCATCAGCTCCAGGAGACGAGACTCCATCCGAAAGTTGGGATCGAGGGAGGTAAATGTCCCCAATCAAAGATTCTCCCACCGCATGATGATCATCAACACTCGAGTCTACTACATCCCCCAACTGAATTCCTTCGCCTGAGAGTTGTTTTTGAATGCAAGTTTCTTCATTATCAGGCTCACTACTGGATGACAGATGCTGTTGGAATAGATCATATGTCGAGAGTGGCTCCGAGTCCTCTACGATAAAGCCAGGGGGAAGCACAGGCCCAGAAGCATATACATCGCCAGCAAAGAGGGGGGTTGGGAAGTCAACGAGGGGAGAAAAAACGAGCGCAGACTTCGAGGCCCCAGCGACAGTGCCCTCCGGAGAGTCCGGACGGTCCCCAGATGCATTCGCTATGGCGGCGATTGCGCCTGTTAGAGGCACGAGTTGAGGGCGCGGCGATGTGGCTGCTATTATAGCATCATCAGTCGTGGCACCAGAGGCTTCGACAAACATAGACATCTCCGGTGACAGCGCGTTTGAGTCTGGCTTCGGAGGCACCTCAGGATGTTCCGTCGCATCGTTAGCAAGAGGATCGGGAATACCCTCGTCGGCTACCCTATGGAAAGATGGCACAATAAGATCTGCGGGAAGTGATACATGCTGAGAATCCGTTTCATGACGAAAGATCCCAATGGCTCCTATGAACCGATGTGGGAAAGGCAGTAGGGGATGTAAGATAATGATTCTGAGGGGGAAAATCCACTAACCTTGCAAATCGTTTGGCCAGTCTCCATCCATCTGCGACGTCCTAGGTCCAAATCCGCCTTCACCATCTTTCGAAACTTCACATCAGCAGGGTCATAGACCAACAGGACGCACTCACTGAGATCATTGTTGTGTTCCTGCGATTGATGGTCCTCGTGTTCAGACATGGGTTGGGAATCAGTAAAATCCCCAAAAAGGGGAGTCGACTGGGCCGGAGAAAAAGGTTGGTGGTCCTCTTGTGCAGCAACCATAGTATGCAAGAGCGACAAGTCCTCGACTTCTCCACTATTCTGAGAAGTATGACGCAACTCCACATACATAGGACTGCCTGCTGGTACTCGCTCGATCATCGGCTCTTCGTCGTCATCGATTATGATAGGATCTGAGGCGCCGCGACCTGGAACGGTTTCAGCTTCCTCAGCTATCGGCGACTCCACTGTCCTTGCTTCCAACCCGTCGTCTTCGTCTTCGTCTTCGTCTCCTTCGTATCCCTCCCCACCTTCCTCTTCCCCATCCTCGTCTTCGCCCTCGACCTCCTGATCTGCCTGATCCTCCCCTTGTTCTTCCTCTTCCACCCCCTGATCCTCTTGCGCCTCCTCTTCCTCTTCATCCTGGTCTTCAGCATCTCCAGGTTCACCACCAAGCACTTCCCAAGGTGGAGAACTAGCATCACCAGATAAATAGATGTCGCTTCCTTCATCAGAACGAGCTCGTCCTCGTCCCCGATAGAAATATTCCCTCTTCTGGACATCCTCTTCATCTAACTCGTCAACCTCCTCATCACTTGTACCATACGAAGCTCCAGAGTCATCCTCCTCGGTGCTTGTACTCCGACGCCGAACAGCAGCCCCCGCGCTAAAAATGTACATCGGTGTGTAAAGTTCAGGATGTTTTTCCATCCTTTGAGATATCCCATGAAGAGCTTCCACACCAGGGCCTTCATCGAGGGCTCGTCCTTTACCTTTGGAATTTTGTACGGGTGGTAAAGAAGATCGAGACATGTTCTCGTCATCGTAGCCGTTGTAGTGCCCATCCTGTTCCAGCTCCTCATAAGCTGAATCGCGGAAGTCAGGAAGATACTCAATATCTTCATCTCTACCTTCGCCCTCCTCCCCCTCCTCGTCATCATTTGCAAAGAAGTGGCGAGTACGGAGGCCCTCTTCCTCTTCTTTCTCTACTCCCTCCTCGTCCTCATCCCTCGCATATCCGTGTTCCTTAATATCAGCACGAACATTCCGACGAGACAGCTGGCGGGTAAAGGTGTCATAGATGTCCTCTTCGTCCTCGTCCTCTTCACCAAACGCATTGCGGCTGTTGCCTTCGCTGCTGTCATTAACCTCGTCCAATTCGACATCACTCGTCCAGCCAACGTGACGAACCTCAGGTCGCCTATAAACGGCGTCCTTCCCGCTCCCGCTCTTCATCGACTCCCCTTCGGAGCTTACATTAGCTTCCGTCTCGGCAGCCGCATCTCCAACGTAGCCTTCTGGGGTTGCACGTTGATACGGGGACTGGCGCACAGGAACAGTTTCAGATGTAGGTGTAGGTTTCGCAGATTCGGCCTCATCATCGGAGTCAGAAACGAGGTCAATCACAGAAGGCGACCTTGACCTCTGTTTTGGAGTTTCGGTTTTAGAAGCACGACTATAGTTAGAACTCGCATCATTGGTTTGGTTGAGATCCTTAAGTTGGAGTCCGGTGTTGGAGAACTCTTGGCTTCGGGTCGACGAAAGAGGTAGATTGTAAGTCGTATGTTTAAATTGAAACTTTTGACGGATGAAAGTGTCTTCCTCCGTCGCTTCTGTATCTACGACAGAAGATGGAGCTGGTGAAGGCGTCACATTCGAGGAAGGATCAAGCATAACCAAGTGTCTACCGTTGACACTCTCACCACTACCAGCGACATCGAGACTGGGAGCGATAGCTTGTACATGGGAAGATTTGGCGATAGGGGCCGGAGGAAGACTAGGGTTCAATGCATTCCGAATTGCGGCTGCCACATCAGTCACAAAACTGTCAAAAGACGCAGCATCTAATTGATCGAATGGATTGAGGATGGGTGCATTTCGGGAGCGGCGCTCAAGTGGTGGTGAGGACATGTGAAAGCAGTGGGACGCTAAAGGATGAAGGGGAATGTAGAAAATATGTCCAGTGTATGCCAAGTTGGGTGGGTGTGCAAATGAGCTTGAGGTTTGAGTTCAATGCAGAGCGTCCATGATAAGCAGTGAGCAAAGTTCGTCATCAAAATTACTCGGGATACGGAAATACGAAGGGTTTACCTTTTAATGAAACTGTTAAACTATGCGCCTCAGCTGATTGATTAGTGGTGATACACAACCAAGACAGCGAATTCTTGAGGGGAAATGGAACAAGAACGAATTGGTCGCGTTACTGATAACGTCACGCGATGGTGGGGGCCGCATTCAAGACCCGCCAAGCGGCAAGAAATATTACGGCTTGAACTTCCTCCACGCAGGAGGAAGCCATATCAGTGTATCCAAGCACCAGAGAAGTCTGGGAAATGGAAATATGTCTGTTCGGGGTCACTACGGCTTATTCAAACCTTAACGCCGTTAGGTCCGTGACACAAGGTTGGCTTAGCTGCGGAATTTTCCGACTTGATCTGTCACACAGGTTCAACGATGGCTGACAAGATGGAAGATGTGAAATATTTCTCTCCTGCAAGAATAAGTGACAAAGATTTAGATGCGATCCGTCAGGCCAGTGAGCCATTCAGTCCAGCATGGTTTATTCTCCTAGAGATCGCCGAGGCGGATCCAGCAAGGTGGAATGTTCTCCTTGAAAGCATTCTGGGTGCTCTTACTATCGGCCTGGAGAAGGCGTTTTTCGATGTTGTTCCAAACGACGAACAGACCTCGTCGACCATGGAAAACTTTAACAATGTTGAATGTCGGGGATTGATCACTGATGCTCTCAAACAGAATCAGTGGAGGCCCTTGATTGAGTATGGTATGTGCCAACCAGCATTCGAGGCACTGATTGTCATTAATTGATGGTACAGTGGAAGCGAGACTGCGACGCACTAGGGATACCAATTCCCCAAATCTTCGATTGATCGCTAAGTATGCTTGTTCAACATCGACCTTACTTCTTACTCACGTAGCTCTGTTTACAGGCTTCTCAATGAACAAAGTGAGTCTAAAGTTTGTATTTTTTCTAGGGTTCTGATTAGCCGCCAGAGCTTGCTGCCGCATACCGTGCCCCTTTTGTTGGTGGTGCGCCTCTCACTTTCATTAGGCACCTTGACCAACTCGACCGGGATCCGGGAAACCGCAACCGACCACGTTATGCCAAAGCCATCTCAGTAGTCCAAAGCTCTGGGGTTGGGAAATCGCGTATGCTGACGGAGGTGTGTTTGTCCTCTGATCCTGAAAAAGGAATGACCTTATTTGCTCTAGGTTGGTAGACGAATCTTTACCCTCCCTATATGTCTTCGTAGACCGGATAATCCTGGTTACCCGTTATCGGACGAGCCCGTGTCCACCTATTTTGGGGAGCTCAAGACCAAGTGCGGCAACAATAGCATTAACATCAGTACACTTTCGGGTATCGCTGATTTCCTTGCAGCTGCGCATGAGACTATGGTAGGGTCTCTCGAAGATATTGTTGTTGAGCTTGGACAAGAGAATTACACAAGGGCAGAGGTTCTTGGTCGTTGGCATCAGAAAATGGAGGAGGAAGGCCAACGAGATTTTCGGGTGGAGTTCTACAAAAGGGTGATGGAACGCGTCCAGGTAAATTTCCGTTCTTGTCCTCTCTGCTGAAGCTGATAGATGGCTTAGCTACATTCAAGTGATGATGCAAAACCAGGGAAAAGTCCCAAGCTCGATGGGGTAACAAAGGAAGGAACAGAAAAGGCCGTCGGGCTCGCCCCGACCTATTATGAGCGTGCAAAGGAAGCGGTTGAGAACCTTATGGCGTTCATCAAGAACCTTCCCAGCGAACCACCTTCCGATGATCTACCCTACGACGGCCTCCCCCAGGGCCCACTGTGTGTCACATACTTTGATGAAGCTCACGAGTTGGGAATGTGCTTCTGGATTATGTTACGTTTATTGCAAAACCAAGACGAGTCCGTAAGAATGTGGTATGTTTTTATGGGGACGAAGGCAAGCGTAGCGTATTTTGCACCTCGTTCTCAAGACAGTGAGTGTTTATGTAGTTACCTAGCTAGACCTTATTGTTTCGCACAGTGGTTTCCGCAAGACTCAGAGAGGAACAACTTCGCCTAGACCCCCCCTACTTTGCTCTTGGTTTTGATCAGTATGCCAGCGAGCATGCCAAATCCCTGACACCTGCTAAGATCGGTTATTTCGAAACAATGGAGCATATCAGCCAATATGGGCGGCCATTGTGTGTCCTTTCCTCCAGATCACGAGGGCAATTACCCACTCACTTCTGCTAGGTGGCGCGCCATGTTACCCAAGAAAGGCAATGAACTGGTGAATATTGCGGCTTTCAAGCTCACTGCCGGTGATAAGGGAGGATTCCATCCCCACGATAAGCGCCATGTTTTCGCTGTGCTTTCACAGCGGCTTTGCCTTGATCCTGTTATAGCGAATCGTGAGGCCGTCATGTTAGCCAATCGGAGCGTCTCGCATCACATGAGGCTCCTCACGGGCCTCTCGGTTGACAACGCGTTATACTACACTCATTCACCCTCGGAACCGGTTCTGGCCTTGGGTGCTGCACTACTCTTGTACGATCATCCTGGGCAGTTACCTTTGGCTCTGGATACGTTGAGCCAAGATTTGTGCCTTGCTGGTCTGGTCGAAAAGGGTCTTATGGGTGAACTTGCTGCCCGCTTCCTTCTCCTCACCGCGCGCGACTATGCGGCTCCATTTGACGCCGAGGGGCATCGAAACCTGCTGAAACCTGTTCATCTGTTGGATGTCCTTCAAATCCTTTTTGGCAAGGACTGGTGTAATGATGATGATTTCAAAACGGCTTTCAGTGGCGCATTTGTCAATTTCACACATTGGGGTGCCAGAGACTTTTCCTTACCTGAGCCGCCTCCTCGGTAGTTATTCCTTGCATACTCCTTCACGTGTTCGCTGACCGAGGCTCCTCAGAAATTTACTTTCTAACCTCTGGGCTCGGGGGGTCATAATGCAGTGCTGCTTTAATCAAACATCGATCGATTTCTTATGCCCGGTTTACTTTGGTTCCGTGGATCCTGGGGCTAATTTTGATTGCGACCAGCTGTCGGGATTTGTTATTCAAGTCAAGAACAAAAAGAAAGGAGATACTGATACTGGTGCCCAAAGGAATCTGCGACCCAATGGAATTATCCGTGATCCTGAAGACCCACTCCCCTATCTTGCCTTGCTGATGGAGCTTGGTACCGACTCCCAGTATCGAGAAGCAGAGTTCATCACTTACTCCCTCCCAAAGCATTCTAAGTCCTTCCAATATGGTGCCTTGAAGAGGGAGCACCAGAGTGCTCTAGATAGGCTATTCACGCATAGAAACCAAATTCCCAAGGGCAAAAAAAGAAATCCTGAGGACAACAAACAGTTGAAGGTGCTGGAGGTGGATGTTCAAGACAAAGAGCTGCAAAAGGATTTATATAATCGCTACTTGATCTCTGCCCGAGGTGCAAGCCCTAAGACCTATGACATACTTAGGAGAGCAGGAATTGAGCAGCAGTTTGAAACCTTTCTTGGCATTGTCCTGCCTCAGGAATTGTCTCATGGGGATGAAATTGCTCAAATGTGGCCCCTGAATCACATGGAGGATCATGACTCGTGGATTACCAATTATGCAGAGAATATGTCTGATGAAATGTAGATTAAAATGTGATTCCAAATGTATTTTTGCTTATTGACCCCTTTGTCTTCCATGCATGCAATACAATCACATTAGATATCACACCCAACCCTTACACACCACGCTTTTATGTATATATGTGTAAGGTGGGTGTCCTAGAACCCAGCTGTGAGTATCAAATATATGTGATTCACAGTGGGTAGGATGATAGTGACCAAGGGGGGTCGATCTGGGAAATGCTGAACACCATGTTAGGGGGGGGGGTCTGCCTTGATGGTGTAAGCAGGCTAGGGATCTAACCCAGCAGGCAAACAGGAAAGGATGGGGACCGGATTGGTATCCAGCAGGTCAGGGAAAAGTGGTAATAGTATTGGTGAATATGGTCCAGTGCAGTGCATGGGTGGCTCTAATCAATCTCTCACCCCACCTCTCTGGGTGACACTAAAGTGAGGACTGATCTAGAGGTCTTCTTACTGATCTTCTTTGTCATACTACTAGTCAATGCATCAGGTTTGGCACCGAGTTTTCCAGGGCGGAAGTGGACTATCATGTTGAATTGTGATAGAAACTCAGACCAACGGGCTTGACACCACTGAAAGAGGGCTTGCGGCTCTCTATGCTGACTAAGCTCATGGGAGCCAAACTCCCAAAACTCTACTAAACTTCGCTATGCTCTTGATCCTTAACTCCAGTGTGGGTTCTCTGGGATTCCGCAAGGTTCAGGCTCAACTAATCTACTACCCACTCGTTGTGGGCTAGACAGTTGCCCTTATTCCTACTGTTGGATTCCTAGCACTCACTCCAACTCTAGTACATCCTAGCACCTTAGAGAAATTGGGGGAGAATTGATGGGAAATATTGGTACCATATGGCACCTGGGTACCTTATTAGGCGAAATAATAAAAAAGGTAACAGTAACAATAAAGAATATCAATCAATAACTGAAATGATGGTGAAATATGAAAATATAAGAAATAAGCGATATCTCAACGGATTTACGGAATTAAAAGCCAAAATTGAAAATGAAGCCGGAGATAACTCTCATGCAGCCAATAAGCATTTTTACCAATTTATTAGACGCCATGGGAACGAGTGAGGCTGGAATTCTGGGTTGCCGCTTGAGATTCCCATGCCTGCACATGCCTGTGACTAGCTTGCCCAACATAGGACTCTGTCAAGTCTCCACCAATTGGGACTTTCTTGGTATCGTCAGAATCGTACGAATTAGGACTATTTTTAGGTACCAAATCCGTACCAAGTCATCGTGTGAATAGAAGTGGTTTTCTAATCGTGGAAGTGGGTATCTGAGCCGGCTCTGCATGTGGGTGATTATCCCACCTACACCGCATCAGGAGCTTCATAGTGGAAAAGTATTTGAGGTTCTTGTGATTGGTGACAACGTTGATTGGATCTCCAGATTCTTCTAAATAATGACGCCAGCCCTTAAATGCCTTGTGTATAGTGAGGAGCTCCTTATCATGTGTAAGGAGTGGTAACCCCACCCTTTACTTTCTTATCTTATTGTTCATTTGTCTCACGTTAAACATGTACAAACAATGTAATTACAATAACATGGGAATTTGGGAAAAGGGAATGAAGCTTTTTTCCTTCCCATTGTTGAATAATCATAGCTCTATACAGCTTAATATTTGACAAACTGAGGACTGAGGCTAACTGGGGTTGGAACCTACACCAACCCCTTACATTGTGGGTGTCATAATTCAACTCTGGCAGGGACAATGTACACAAGTGAAAAGTGACAGGGTGTATCTCACCATCAGAACAACAGATGGAGAGGATCCCTGATACTGCATAATTGGAAGCATCTGTCTCCACAATGAGCAGAGCATCAGGCACCCAATGAGTAAGGATGGGGGCAGAGGTGAAGGCATCTTTAAGAAGACAGAAAGTGGAGCAACATTCGTTGGAGAAGAGCCATGGAGTATCCTTATGCATGAGCCGCATCAAGGGTACTACAATGTCAGAATACTTGTGGATGAAACGCCAATAGAAGTTTGCAAAGCCGAGGAAGGACTGGACATCCTTAACCTTACAGGGCTCAGGCCAGTCCTGAACAGCCTTAACCTTTTCTGTTGACATGGTGAGTCCAGCTGGAGATAAGCAGTAGCCGAGATACTCCGTAGTATCGGTGTGGAATTCACATTTCTTTGGATTGGTGTAAAGGCCGTTAGTGTGGAGTCTCTGGAGAACCTGTCAGGGCATGCCGCCGCTGCCGCTGCCGCTGCCACCTCCTTTCCTTTCATCTCATCCTCTTTTTCTCTCTTCTTTCCATCTTCTCTTTTTCTATCTTTATGCAGACAACCTCTCTCTTTCTTTCCTACACTTGTAGCACAGATGCGCCCAACACTGAGCACCCCGTAGGGGCACCACCATGCTGGACACGCTGCGCACTCCTACTTGTACTTCCCCTCCAACACTCAGGATTGACTGTGGAGCCACCTGCGGTAACCTGGCTTCGTCCGAAGGTGACGTGGCACTTCCACGTGACCCATTCACACATGTATATAAACTAAGCTGAAGCAGGACCGAAGAAGTAACCTTCTTCTCATTTCCCGCTTCAGGCAAGTACCCTAGTTTAGTCTAGCTTCCCACCCTAATAACAATACATTTCCCGCTTCAGCCTAAGAAGCCACACAGGGACGTAAGCCCGAGTGAGGGCTGCCCACTATACGGTCTTACCGCCCCACCACCGTCTGGGCCGCTAGCGCCGGGCGCTATGCCGCTACCTCTGCCTCCCTCAAGCCGTCCCTGACAGCAGAAGAAGGTTTCAACCTAATCTCCCCCACCTCCTCCAGCATGGTGACCGAAGAGCAGTACCAGGACCTGCTGACTAGGTTTCAGGAACTGCAGGCCATCCTCGAGAGCCATGTTGCAGGCAGGATAATCGCCCACGCACAGACTCGGCTCGGATACCCACTTCCACGATCAGAAAACAACTTTCATTCACGCGACGACTCGGTACAAATTTGGTATCCAAAAATAGTCCTAATTCGTACGATTCTGACGATACCAAGAACGTCCCAATCGGTGGAGATTTGACGGAGTTCCGTGTTGGAGAAGTTAGGCACAGCAGGTCACGGGCATGTGTGGGCGTGGGAATCTCAGGCAGCAACCCAGAATTCCAGCCTCACTCGTTCCCATGGCGTCTAATAAATTGGTAAAAATGCTCATTGGCTGCGTGAGAGTTATCTCCGGCTACATTTCCAATTTAGGCTCTTAATTCCGTAAATCCATTGAGATATCGCTTATTTTCATATTTTGCCATCATTTCAGATATTGATTGATATTCTTTTATTGTTACTGTTACCCTTTTTTATTAATTTGCCTAATAAGGTATGCAGGTGCCATATGGTACCAATATTTCTCATCAATTATTCTAAAAATAATTGTTCCTTATATCCTGTACATACCGGATTTTGGAATAGAAGTTCTCCCCTCCCCCATTTTCTCTAAGGTGCTAGGATGCGCTAGAGAGGGTGTGAGTGTGTGGAATTCCAACAGTAGGAATAAGGGCAGTGATTTAGCTCACAACGAGTGAGTAGTGGACACTGAGCCCGGACCTTGCGGAAATCCCGGAGAACCCACCACAGAGTTTTAGGATCGAGCGTAGCGAAGTCAAGAGAGAAAGTAGAGGTTTTGGAGAGTTTGGCCCCACGAGCTTAGTCGGCATAGAGAGCCGCGAGCCCTCTTTCAACGTCCAGAACCCACTGGCCCCCCCTGCACCCACACCCACACCCATGCCCAAGCCCAAAGCACCCAAGGTTGCCCCCCCCCACCGCCTTCGCTGGAGCAAGCGAGGACCTCGACCGCTTCAAAGTGGAATGCGGAATCTACTTCCATGTCCGTGCCACGGAGTTCCCCGACACCCTATCCCAAATCCTTTTTGTCCTGTTGTACATGAAAGGAGGAGCTGCAGGAGCATGGGCAACACAGTGCACGATCACACTGCTGACGGCAGGATCCCCTGCGATCACTATGGACGAGTTCATGGCAGAGCTAGATGCCATGTTTCAAGACCCCAACCGGGAAGCCACCGCCAGGCAGAAGCTCGCCGCTTTACAGCAAGGCACTGACTCCATGGATAAAATCATCCAAGAGTTCGAAATCCACGGTCCCGCTTCATGGCTAGGTGATGTAGGGTTGGTAGACTGCTTCGAACAAGCGATCAACGCCCGGCTCCGTGAGAGCATCTACCGTCTGCGCCCCATGCCAAGGACCTGGGCAGAATGGAAATGAGAGGCCACCCTCCTCGACAACCAATGGCGGCGCTTCCAGGCGACTCAACCCCGACTCCCCCTGTTCAAGTTGCCCCTCCCCCCGCCAGACCGTCGCTGTCACTCTCTCAGACCCCCCTGTGCCCGCCACCAGGGCCACTGCCATGACCTGCCACGACCCCTACTACCCCCACAACTACAGCCCTGCTGCCTCAGCCGATGGACCTCGACCGCTCAAGGGCAGACCGACGACGAGGGCTATGCCACAATTGCAATGCCCCCGGGCACTTCGCACGAGACTGCCCCCTCCTGAAGGTCCACCAAGTGCACCGCATGCACCCGGAAGACCTCCGTGTACTCGCAGAAGGGCTGAGGAGCCAGCTGATGGGGACACCTGAGGGGAACGAGGAGGAGAGGGAGGAAGGGAACCCCTCTGTGGATTTTCAAGAAGGCGACCGGTGAAGGATGCATCCTGGCCGCCTGCAAGCAATGATACCCAGTGTAAATACAGAGATACGCGTGAGTCTGCGCCGCTGTCCAAATTCCACCGGGTGATTGCTAAGAAACAGAGGAAAATCGCACCCTCGACCAGAAAGAGCACCAAAACCGCTAGCCTACCCTCTGAGGTGGCCATCTCCCCACCTGCCATCTATGTGCTTGCCAAGCAATCCCCCGCTCCCTCAATATGAAAGTGAAGGTGACTGCCCTACCGTCCCTTGCTGCAGTCACCATGTCGGCGCTGCTAGACTCCGGTGCGACCAGGAACTTTGTGAACCCAGACTTCATCCAGAAGCATGGGCTCGAGATGACCCCGCTCCCCCAACCCATCCCAGTTCGCAATGTGGACGGGACACCTAATGAGAATGGAGCCATCACAGAGGAACTAGAGGCCTTGTTGACGTTCGGCCAACATAGGGAGCGCACCTGCTTCGCCGTGGCGAACTTAGGGCAGCAGTCCCTCATCATTGGGCACTTGTGGCTGTTACACCACAACCCAGAGGTCGACTGGGCACAGCAGAAGGTCATCATGTCCCGCTGCCCCTCCTCCTGCCAATTGCCGCGAGCGGATGTCAGGCAAGCCCTCGAAGTAGAGCCCAGTGACGGAATCTATGCTGCTGTAATCCCACCAGGGTGGGGACACAACCTAAGGGCAACCACAATGCCATCCCAACACCTGGCGGAGGAAGCCCAAGACACAGAGGCAAAGCCGCTGACGCTGGAAGAGCTAGTACCTGAGCATTACAGGGACTTCCAGGATGTGTTCTCAAAAGAAGCCTTCGATGTCCTGCCCCTGTGAAAGCCCTGGGACCATGCCATTGACCTGACCCCTGATGCCAAGCTACCCAGAGGCAAGACATTCCCCCTATCCTGGCCGGAGCAGAAGGAACTAGACGAGTTCCTGCGCGAGAACCTGCGGAACGGGCACATATGCCTGTCGAAGTTGCCGATGGGCGCCCCCGTATTCTTCGTCAAGAAGAAGGACGGGTCTCTGCGCCTGGTCCAGGACTACCAAAAGCTCAATGAGATAACGGTCAAGAACTCATACCCCCTCCCACTCATTTCTGACGTCCTTGCGCACCTTCGCAATGCAAAGTATTTCTCGGTGCTGGATTTGCGCTGGGGGTTTAACAACGTGCAGATCAAAGATGGCGATGAGTGGAAGGCAGCATTCGTGACCAACCGAGGCCTGTTTGAGCCCATGGTAATGTTCTTCAGACTGTGCAACTCCCCAGCAACCTTCCAAACCATGATGAACGACATTCTTCGGGATTTCATCAACTGAGAAGTCGTCATCTGTTACATGGATGACATCTTGATCTTCATGTCCACCCTAGAGGAACACCGGAAGGTCATGTGGGAAGTGCTGGGAATGCTGCGGAGGAGGAAACTCTTCCTCAAATCAGAGAAGTGCAAGTTCAAGTGATGCTGCATTGAGTACCTCAGACTTGTCATCTCCGAAGGCAATGTGGCCATGGACCCAGTGAAAATCCAAGGAGTCCTTGACTGGCCGATGCCGATGAAGGTGAAAGAAGTGCAGTCCTTCTTAGGCTTCATAAACTTCTATCGCCGCTTCATCAAAGACTTCTCCGAGACAGCGCGCCCGCTCCATGTGCTAACCCGCAAAGCAAAGGTCTGGGAATGGGGAGAGAGTGAAGAAAACGCCTTCAACACTCTTAAGAAAGCTGTCACCTCTGCCCCTGTCCTTGCCTTCCCTGCCAACAGCGGCCGCTGAAGGAGGAGAACAGAAATCCTATAAAAGGCTGTTCTTTCTTCTGATACTTATATGTTAGTATTGGTACTTTAACTCAACCACTGTAGCGTTTTGGTTGCTTTGTGTATTGATATTTGTATGTGTTACTAATTGTTTGTGTGTGTATGTAACTCTCAGGGTTCAATTCACTTGTCTACCTGATTGTTCCACATGAAAATCGCACTATAGACCTACTATTTTTAGTTGTTTCACCTCTGTCTTGTCACTTTTAACTCGGAGCAACTCCAACTGACTTGACTCAACGTCACTATTTCTTAACTTCTTCTTAACTTTCTACTGAGGGTTGATCACTTTTACTCAGATGTGATCTGAACTGCACACTTATACTAATAAACTTAATTTTTATTAGGACGCCTTATGACCTATGAGCCAGAGCATGTAGGGGAGAGGAGTAAAGAAGGAAGAGGGGTCAGACCAGAAAATGTGGTCTTTTATACCTTTCCTAAGGGCTCTGTTTTCACATGTCACTTTACTATTTACATTGCTGAGTAATCTTATATTGAGCTTAGCAATCCTCTTATGTAAGTGATCAGCATCCCATTCTGCTTCTAGAACTTTCTGGAAGTTTTGGTGTGGGAATTAGCCAATTGCATTGCCTAACACCCATCATGACCTTGTTTACCATTGTTTACTCACTTTATTCTAAGTCACATGTCATGGGGTTATTTGTTAGCTTAAGGGTGTAGCTTTCCGTCAATATAAACAACAGTAAACTACGAGGATTATTTATGAAGATATGAATTTTTCAAGATTTAATTTTGAGGTTCTCCAGATTGCTTTGGCATTAGCTCATCCATTTTCTTACAATTAATTCTGGATAAATTATGCCTCGTTCCTGGACTCAAACTCTTTAGTTTCGCATTTCTAGCTCATCCGTTTTAACCACAAACTCAGGATGTTTGAGCCAGTCTTCTCTGCAAGTGTGTTTTAATCTTGTTAAATCCATTTCTCCCTCAATTCTTCAGATTTTAACATGAAATCTTTTCGTACACAGACCTATACTTCACCTCTTTAAGACCGACAAAGATTCATATTTTTTCCTATTTTCCTCGTATAGATATTTCCAATTCTTTCATCTTTTCCTCGTACCCGACCATTTTTCATTATGTGAATTCCTTGATTTTCTTCCGATTTCTCTTTGTCATTCGTTTCGTACGTTCGTAAAACTATTTTCCCACGTTGCCACGAATTTCTAATATTTTATTTGATACAGGAAACCTTGTTTTTGTTTTCATGTGAGTTTATTTGCTGTTTTTCTTCATTTTCTGAACCATCTTTTAATCCCTAGACTTGAAAGTTCGCGTAGATACTCAATCCATCGACTCTGTTCTTCAGTATTTTTCCGATATTTTATTTCAATTCATTTTGTTGAGTTATAATTTTATTCCTATTTTTATTTCTGGTCCGCAGAGGTTGTATGATTTTTATCCAATTTTCTGTGATGGTTTCTGGTTGTTTTAGTGTTGCAACTTCTATATTCCTACACCACTACAAACTCGAATGCAACGCCTCCAACTTCGCCACTGGCACCGTCCTGTCCCAGCTCCAAGCCGATGGCGAATTCCACCCCGTAGCCTTCATGTCCAAAAGCTTCACTGAGGTAGAACGAAACTATGAAATCTACGATAAGGAAATGCTCGCGATAGTCCGAGCGCTAGAAGAGTGGCATCACTTCGTAGAAGGAGTGGAAGAAAAGGTCGATATCTACACTGACCACCGTAACTTGGGCTATTTCTGCACTGCACAGCGGCTGAATCGCCACCAAGCATGGTGGTCACTCTTCCTATCCCGCTTCCACTTCACCCTCATCCACCGCCCAGGAAAGCTCATGGGGAAACCGGACACCCTCTCATGCCGCGCTGACCACCCGAAAGGGAAAGGCGACAACGAGAGCTTGACCCTCTTACAGCCAGAGTGGTTTGAAGCCCGTGTGATGGAGGCTGTCACAGTGGAGGGAGAAGAGATGACCATCCTGGAGAGGATATGCATGGCGAAGGACTGCGACAAGAAAGTGGTGAAGGCACTGAAGGAACTAGGAGACAGAACGCTCAGGTCAGATGAATGGAGCAAAGACGGCGAACTGGTCCTCTACCAAGGAAAGGTGTACGTCCCGAAAGACATGCAACTCCGCCACGACCTGGTGTGGCTACACCATAATGCGCGGGTGACAGGACACCCAGGGCGATGGAAAACTGTCATGACTGACAAATCCCGGGGCTCCGTCAGCAGTGAATCAATGCTGACAGGCGATTCCTCCGACCCGAACCCATCCATACCAGCCCCAACCCGATGTCTGTTCTATCGACCATGCACCACTTCCGCACCTTCTGCAACCTCTGTCCATTTCTGGTTGTCCTTGACACCTCTGGTCAGGTCAACACTCCCCTCCATATCTTGCTGGCCATCATGCTGTCCTTTTATGACAGCACTGACAGACCACCTTCTGTTGCGGACTCATCAGCACCATGCTGATTCCCACATCCCTTTGCGGACTTGTGTTGGCATCGCACCAACCCCGCATCCTGATTTGCGGACTTGTATCGGTGCCGTGCGCTGACCTCCGCTTTTCCTCTGGCCATTTGTCACTTGGCAGCTTATCATTCATTCCTTGCTGAGTGCCATTTATTGTTTGCTTCCCTGCCAATATCAGCATTTGATCCCCTCTTTATTGGCACTAGGTTATTGATCTCATTCAGTTATTCATCAATAACCCTTGCCACTTATTGTTTATTGATCTGTTCCTTGTTCCAGTTCCCAGGCTCTTGTCCTTATTTAGTTTGACAATCCCCGCTTATCTCCGCGCCGGACCGCGCCGGACTGACCAGCCTTTCTATATTCCCTCTTGCCTATTTATATACCTTGTAAATACTTTTGGGGACCTCAGTCTGAAATCAACTAGAGTACCCCCCTGTCTGTTCTGAGTCCCTCCTTCTGCAAAGGGGGCTTCCCCCCTCTGAGTCCGTGCTTGCAGAGTCTGCGCTCCTCCTACAGGTCCGCTCTGCCCACAAGTCTTGTTCGAAGTCCACTGTGAGTGTCAGTCTGTAAATACAGGATCTCCCCCAAATGTCAAGCTCAGGGCACAGCACTCCACCTGAGTCGCTGAGGCCGCGATCCCACTCTGCTAACCTTGAACAGCGCTTCTGGACGTGCCGCATATTTCTGCCCGCATATCTGCGCACGCGCTCCAACAGACCTCTGCATCACCTCCGACCTCAACTCAGACAGAACCCAATCCGCCTTCCATCCGCCTTCTGACAGTGTTCCGACTCTGACAGTATTCCGACTCTGACAGCATCCCAGTCTCTGACAACATTCCAGATCTCTGACAAAAACCCTGGAACTCATCTCCTGCGACTACTGGTGGCCCCGGATGGCAGAGTACATAGGCCGCTACATAGCGGGGTGTGACACCTGCAACCGAGTCAAATCGTTCCCTTCACAGAAGGTGGGGAAACTCATGCCGAACAAGATCCCCACCTGCCGCTGGCAGGTAATCTCTGTAGATATGATCGGGGAGCTCCCCGAGTCAAAAGGTTACAATGCCATCCTGGTTGTAGTAGATCACCTCTCCAAGCGCATCCATGCAATCCCCACAGTCATGATGGTGGACTTGGCGGGAATTGCCCGACTTTTCCTTGAACATGTCTGGAAGCATCATGGCCTCCCTGAGGAAATTCTCAGTGACAGAGGGAGTGCCTTCGTCTCCCAGTTCTCCAAAGAACTGGCAGCCCTGCTAGCGGTCAAATTGACCCCCTCGATGCCCTACCACCCACAGACAGACAGGCAGACAGAGCGGGTAAACCAAGAGATAGAAGCATACCTCTGAGTGTTTGTTAACCACCATCAAGATGACTGGGCAGATTGGCTCCCGCTAGCAGAGTTCTCCCATAACAACCGCATCCACGCATCCACCCACCGCACCCCCTTCAAGCTCGACACCGGCCAGCACCCCAGAATGGGGACAGAACCTATGCGCACATCAGAAGTCGAAGCCACAGATGCATTCACCTCGAGGATGATGAAAATGCAAGAGGAGGCGAAAGCGGCACTCGAGTATGCAGCAGAGGAGATGGCCCGCTACTATGACCGGAATCGGGAAGCGGCGCCTGAGTACAAAGAGGGTGACCAAGTCTGGCTCAGCACCCAAAACTACACCACAGACCGCCCAACCAAGAAGCTGGACCACAAATGGACAGGCCCCTTTAAAATTCTCAAGGTTGTATCCCCCACTGCCGTCAAGCTCCAACTTACAGCACGGCAAAAGGGAGTCCACCCAGTGGTGTCAGTAATGAATATCCGACCCCACCGCCCAGACGAAATCGCCGAACGACCTGCCGACCCTCACCCAGGCCCCAAAATCATAGATGGGGGGGAAGAGTACGAAGTTGAGAAGGTCCTCGACTCCTGCTGGCGCCGCAGGAAGCTCTGGTATTTGGTAAAGTTCACAGGCTGGCCAAACTCCGAGAATGAATGGCTCCCCCTTGACAACCTGGCCAATGTGTGTGACCAAATCGAGGAGTTCTACAGAGCACACCCAGACGCCCCCAGGAGAGAACGAGGGAACCCCCTAGCCACTTTGAGGCGAAGTGGCTTAAGGGGGGGGTGATGTCAGGGCATGCCGCCGCCGCTGCTGCCACCTCCTTTCCTTTCATCTCATCCTCTTTTTCTCTCTTCTTTCCCTCTTCTCTTTTTCTATCTTTATACAGACGACCTCTCTCTTTCTTTCCTACACTTGTAGCATGGACGTGCCCAACGCTGAGCACCCCATAGGGGCACCACCATGCTGGACGCGCTGTGCACTCCTACTTGTACTTCCCCTCCAACACTCGGGATCGTGTCAGGGCATACACCCTGACCTAGCCCATACCGCATCCACACCCGCACTCGCACCCGCACCCGTGACTGCACCTGGCTGTTGCACTCCCCGCGCGTGCCCTGTGCCAGATGCTCAGTGCGGCCGGATGGCCCGGACCTCGGGTCTCGGGTCTCATGTGACTTCCGGATATCTCCGGAAGTTTTCGATGTATTGTGGCCACTGTGGGAAGATGAGAAGTTAACTTCCTTCTCATCTCTGACCCACAGTAGGCAAGTTGTATATACTTGCCTCTCTTTTATATATCATCTCTGACCCACAGTAGGTTGTGCCCTGGACAGGGCTAGTTACACCTAGGACTGTGGACCATAGGGGAGGGTCATGGGGACCCGGGAGTCGTCCCCTGACAGATCGACTGCGGAGCCACCCGTGGTAACCCGGCTTCATCCGAAGGTGACGTGGCACTTCCACGTGACCCGTTCACACATGTATATAAACTAAGCTGAAGCAGGACCAAAGAAGTAACCTTCTTCTCATTTCCCGCTTCAGGCAAGTACCCTAGTTTAGTCTAGCTTCCCACCCTAATAACAATACATTTCCCGCTTCAGCCTAAGAAGCCACACAGGGATGTAAGCCTGAGTGAGGGCTGCCCACTATATGGTCTTACCACCCTGCTGCCATCTGGGCTGCTAGCGCTGAGTGCTAGGCCGCTACCTCTGCCTCCCTCGAGCTGTCCCTCACAGAACCTCACAGACATGCTCCTAGTGAGAAGCATTGTCCTCAGAGTAAGTGAGGATATCATCCAGATACACAACCATGGAAACGTCCAAGAGGTCAGCAAAGATCATGTTGACGAATCGTTGGAAAGCCGCAGGGGCATTAGTCAGACCAAACAGCATGACTAGCCATTCATAGGATCCAAGGTACTCTCCAAAAGTGTAATCCTGTGTCATGAAATCATGAGGAGTCATGACATGTCATGACAATTGAATTGAATCAGACATTTTTTACATTGAAAATTTTGGATTTCATGACAGTTCATGACAAATTGTCATGAACTGTCACCAAATTTCATGAACTGTCATGAACCGTCATGTGCTGACAAGGTTCATGACTGCTGGTGACACAATATGACATGATGCCTCATGGAGGTTCATGAATGGTCATGATATTCATGAGTGTTCATGTTGTTATGTAGCTCTCAGCGGGGACACTCGGATAACAGGGAACAACCAACTTGATATTGTAACCGCACAGCGGTATAAGTAGTTAAAGTAATAACACAGATATCAGACAAAAGTGATAAGAAAATGAGATACGCGACAGCGCTACATGTGGAAGACAATCAACAGTGAAACATGAAACACATGGTAAAAGGGTATCATATTGGATAGCCGATATGGGCATGATATGCATACCTGCGCGTCGTCATGTCTTGCTCAAACAACAGTTCATGAACCTTCATGACCTTTCATGACAGATCATGAAAGGTCATGGAGTGTCATGGAGTGTCATATGTTTATTTTGACCTTCCCCCATCATGTAAAATGCTATAATGTCCCATGATGCATCATGGACATTCATAATGCTCCATGAACATGTATGATGAGTCATCAGCATGCATGAATATGCATGAGATGTCACAAGCACTTATGTGACAGACCTTCAGCACTGACTGATCAACCTCCAACTCATGGACTTGTGTTGGCACTGCACTGAACTCCACTTTTCCCCCAGCCACCTTTGCTGCTTGGTGTCAGAAACAGTGTTCAAGGGTATTCATGGGAAGTGGAGTGGAGTATGGCATTGTGAGTGATCACTTAGCTGATAGGTTACTCCATTGCCAGGTGTCAGGGGTTGGGATGTTGGTCCCAATGACTCAGTGGGAGCATTGTGCCACATGCTCTAGGCTATCCTGTATTTCAGGTGTAGTGGGGGGAACCTGGTGTAAGTACCTAATACATTTATCTATTCACTTAACTCACCAATATTGGCACTTGATTTGTTTACTTATTCATTTTTCACATCCCATTACCTGGGTTCTTGTCCTTGATTCAATTTAACAATCCCCACTCATTTCTGCACTGGACCAACTGGCCCTTCCCATGATTTCTCTCCCTTATTTATACCTTGTAAATACTTTCAGGGACCTTAGTCTGAAATCAACTAGAGCAACCCCCCCTGTTTGGCAGAGTCTCAACTTCTGCAAAAAGGGGGCTTCCCCCCCTCTGAGTCTGTCCCTGTCAGGGCTTGGCCTTGGACTTGGGGGCTCCCTGACCTCCTCACACTATGTGGGGCATGAGATGAGAAGAAGGGTAAAGGTCTCATCTCCCCACATGGTTGCTATATAAAGGGATGGGTCACATGCCCACAACTATACAGTTCCTAGAGTTGTATAATATGACCTGGAGGGAACATCCAGGTGGCAGTGCCCAGAGTGTGGGAAGATTCTGGGCAAGCTGCTTGCTCAGAAAGTTCCCATACTACCCATGTGCATGGATACACAACACACAGAAGCAACAACAGGGCAACAATCAAGGAATGGGAGGAAGGGAGTGGTTGGGGAGTCTGGGGCACCCTAGGGCAGGGTGCTGAACCCTGACAGTCCCCACTGAGTTTTGCCCTATCTCCAACAGGCCTGCTCCATCCACAAGTTTGCTCAAAGTCCACTGTAAGTCTCTGCTCCACAAATAAGGGAACTCCCCCAGATTTCAAGCTCAGGGCACAGCACTCCCCTTGAGTTGCTGAGGCTGCAATCCCATTCTGCCAACACTAAACAGCACTTCCAGACACACCACTTGCTTCCACCCATACCTCTGCACATGCACACTCTGACAGATGGAATTCATGACTTTCTTATGTGATGCTTTCATATCACTTTCAACTTAAGGGTAACATGTAATTAACCATTATGCCCCCAATTGTCATTGTTGTACCAAGAATCCTAATTTATGATCAATCACAATGATTCTTGGGAAGACTCATAGTGATTCATGGAGGTCCATGAGGGTCCATGAGGGTCCATGAGGGTCCATGATCCTTTATGAAGCCCCATGAAGGCTCATGACACTTCATGACACTTCATAGACAGGCATGTAACCACTCAACACCTGCCTGGAAGAACCACTTAAGTCATGAGCAATCATGACCCCCCATGTAAGTTCATGACATCTCATGAAATTCCATGATGGTTTGTCATGAACCAGCATGACTGTGTATGACACTTTATGCTGCTTCATGAAGTTTGGTGACCATTCATGAAATGTCATGACTTCCATGACAGTTCATGAACCACCATTACACTTTTTGCAAGTTACTGTAGGATCCATAGTGAGTGTGAAAAGAAGTCTTCCACTCATCGCCTGCAGCAATATGGACCAAGTGGTATGCATGGTGGAGGTCAAGCTTAGTGTAGACTTGGCATGGCTAGGAGCATCAAGGAGGTCTGATATGTGGGGAAGCGGATAATGATCCTTCTTTGTGATCTTGTTCAATCCTTGGAAGTCGACGCAAAGGCAGAGTGAACCATCCTTCTTGTGGACAAAGAGAACTGGTGCTGCATGGGTGTCAGGGACTGACCCGGGGTTGAGAGCGTCTGGGTATATCGCCTGGGGCTGAGGGCCCGGTAGGGTGTGGCACAGGCATGCATAACAATGGGCCCGAAGCAGACAAGGATTGGGAAGTGTGTTATTATTATTATCAAGGGGAATGTAACCTACTTGCCTAAAGTGGGAAGTGTGAGAAGAAGGTTGCTTCTCAGTTCCACTTAGGCTGTGTTTATATACATGTAGTTAAGGTCATGTCATCTGCACACACAGCCATGTCCATCCAGGTATCTCCACAAGAGATCCCAGGAGCACCCAGTGTGTGGGAGGCTGCCCGGCAGGTCTGGGTGTGTTGTACTGTAGCCGGGCCAATGGTACACTGATAGGAGGGAAGTCGTCCATGTAATAAGTGAGGAAAGAAAGAAAAGAAAAGAGAAAGGAGGGAGAACAAAAGGAAGAGAAAAGGGAAGAGGAAGTAGGGAAGGAGTGGGTAGCGGGGAACTGGGTCAGGTGGGTGTGCCCTGACAATGGGAGGATGTAGCAGGGCGGATGAAACTGGAAGCCAAGTGTTCCTCCAAGAACACATGAAGAGCTTCAAGTTCCAGGGGAGAGAGGGAGTAAAGGGTTCCTAGGGGTGGTGATGTGCCTTCCTCCAGGTCAATCTTCAAGTTGTATTCATGATGCAGCGCTAGTATGGAGGCTTTGCTCTTGCTAAACACATCCACAAAATCATGGTACTGCTCTGGAATGGCCGAAAGGTTGACAGCTTCGGAGGCTGAAGAAGCAGCATGGAGCTTAGCTTCTATTGGGAGTGTGCTCAGGCTATATGAAGTAGAACCTTTGAGTTTGCACAACTTTGCGAATGTGGAGTGGCTAATGAACTCGATGGAGGGAGCCTGGCAGTCAAATGCAATCAGTATAATCGGGGTAGGGGAGTCGACAGGTGGAATGAGTTCCAGATGTGATGGAGGGGTGTGTGGAGGTAGGACTGGTATGTTTGGAGGTTCAGAATGAGATACTGCTCTTTACCCAGTCAATCAATGGATTGTGGCAGGTGAGCCAGTTGTGTCCTAGAACCATGGAACAAGTACCATCCAATGAGGTGACATAGAAACTCATCTGGGTGATGTTACCGGAAGCAAAATGGAGTTTAATGTCTACTGCTTTAGTGATGACGGAATTTGTGGTCCCATCAAACAAGCGGAGAGACAAAGGTAAAACTGGATAGGTCGACAGGTTGTTCTTAGTCATGAACTTTTTGTCAATGAAACAATCCGACGATCCTGAACAACAAGAGCTTGGTATTGCTCATCGGGGGTGTTTTTATTATTGGGAGGGACAGAAGTAACAGGCAAAGGAGAAAAAGGAAGTGAGGACAGAGGAATTGGAGCAACAGATGATGAAGGAGGTAGACCATTTGGAGAAAACAGTTTTCCTGGATCAACAACAGAAGGGAGAGAAGGAGGAGGAGAAAATAGACCATTTTCAAACAAAAGAGAAGAAGAAAAACAAACAAAAGAAATGGGAATGATGAGGGAGGATGTTTCAGATATTGAGGCAGCACTCAAGCAAACCTCTTTGATAGCATGCAAGGGAGTAATGCAACCCCGGGTTCGTGCTGAGTCCACAGAGTTGTGAACTAATTTTTTGGCTCTACAGGAGGAGCCATAGAATGCACAGTTTGGGCAATTTGTGCCTTAGAAGCATGAGAGGATGATTTTGGGCAGTCCTTGACCATATGCCACAAAACATACAAAGATTCCCATTGAAACGGTGCTTACACTCTTCCAGCATTAGCTTGCCATTTTCACCAAGTTTTGAAGAGAGGTCCGGTTTGGCCACAGGGCATCCTTCAGACTTCTTCAGGAGGCTTCACAACCACAGCGGAGGTGGAGGTGGAGGGAATAGAGGAAGGACGTGTCATATCCACCTATGGCCATTGCCCTCCACTACCTCCAATCCTTCTGGACTACCTCCACTCCTTTGTCACTAACCTCAGAGCCCCTGTATTCCACAATCACCTCCAACTCCCTCAATGGTCACCACCCCCTCAATTCAATATATTACCTTCCCTAAGTACGGATCCCCAAAGGCCTCCAAACAGTTCCGACATCCACTAGCACACTCCCACCCCCGCTGGGCAATTCACTTGCTTGCCCTGCAAGTCTACCTTTGGGCCTATCCCTCCTTTCCATTTCTGGGTTATAGCCCGCCATTCCGCTAACCCTGTAACCCGACTTGTTGGTAATATTCAGTCAGCTAACGTTTAACTCCATTAGCTCCACTCCACTTGGTCCCACCATTCACAGGCCCGCCCTCACTGTAACTATATATATATAACTTGTAGATAGGTTACACCCTAGTGATAACATTGACTAGAGTTAATCCCCCTTTTTAGTTCTCGCTGCCAGTAAGTAAATTAGGGCACAGATGTGTAACTAGGCACAGCACTCCTGGTCTGAGTTGCTGAGGCTGAAGCCCTCCACCATGGAGACATTTCCTTCATCTCACATCCAGTCTCTAACACCTTAGCCAATTCACGCACCCTTTGTGCAGGAGGCCCAACCACATTTGTAGATTTATGGATGGTTTTCTGGTGCTTGTGCTCCTGCAGCCATTCCTGAATCTGGCACTTGGGCCATGACATCTCAGCAATGGGAATTGAGATCGCATTCTGGTTGTCAGGTGTGCACTAAACAATTTCTCCTTGTTAGAAACAGTGGTGATCTCAGCAAACTGACATTCTCCACCTTCTCCCTACTTGCCACCACCTCTGCTTTGCTCACTGCCACCTCCACTTTGCTTGCCACCACCTTCACTCGGTGTCAGTGCTGTCATTTGTGAGCCAATGTCCGACTCCTCTCCTCCCAAGGGGTGTCACTTTGGGAAATACCAAAACCAAAGCTAGGGAGGGGGGGTTGGCTTGATGTGTCAAAACAAGTTTTTGCCATGTCAAAATTTTTGATTCAAATATCATATATACAGGTCTAAGACACCTTGATTATACTCTATTTCTGTGCCCACTTCGTGTTGCATTGCTTGTTGTGGGACCCACAAGTCCAATTTGGCAGTATGTAAGTATCGAGACCTTGACATAACCTGTGGAACTAAGGATATTTATGAGTCACAGCTGCATTCTCCATATGCTGAACTTACCCAGACAGTCTCGCATCCAGCTGCAGTACACCTGAGCCATCCTTGATCTCTGCTGGAGACTTGAGAAGTACAACACATGAGCAGACTGGTAGCCTGTTTGGGTGTGAAATGCATTGGGCAGCCACTGGCACATATTGCTGGTTGTACAGAGGCATCAGCCACATCGGGAATGTGTAGCATTGCAGCTGTAGTAATTGGATCATGTGGGAGTTGGGTGGGGGAAGCTGGCAAGGTGTCGTGATCCATATCTGGACCGCTATTGCCAATATCACTGACAAGTTGTGAGTTTTCCAGTGGAGACTCATCTAAGTCTGTAGTACTGGTAGATAGTTCCATGTTAATTCCATTATAAAATATAATGTGAGACATACTGAAGGGAAAAGTGGGAGCTGTGGGCATCAGAGATGTCCAACTTCGCTGCTACAAATCTCCTTCTCTGTCATATCCATACAATCCCGACCTCTGCTCTGGCTCCCGGAACTCCGAACCTGACTTCCGTAGTCCTACTTCCCTTCCGTCACCTCCTCCTTGCCAACTCCCAAGAGGTTATCCCACCTCTGGCTCGGACACCACCTTCGGTCTGACTCCGGAACATTCCGGGTCTGACCCCAACCTCGACACCTTCCAGATGAGTACGCAAAACCTATGCTCCCAACTCTGGACCTCCACTCCGGAATCCCATTCACATCTCTGTCTCCGGAACCTCCGGTATTAGCTCCGACCTCGGACTTTGACCCCACCTCCGCTTATACCCATTGTATTGGTTAGCTCATTCCATTTAATTACGTTTGCCAATATTCCGGAGTTTAGCTTCCAAGTTCGGACTTTCTGGACTTATGTTGGACCTTGCAACTATTGCATTGCTCCATTCAATTCCGCTATTCTCCCTCTTGGGCTGCCGCTTCCTTTCTATTCAGTCAACTAGCCATTCCCCACTCCCAACCTCCTTCATTCCTCCTTGGGCCTTGGCCCTTCATTCCTCCTTTGAGAAACACCATTGAGTCAAACCCTTGACCCTTGGTGTTGTTCCTCTTTCCATCTCCTTTGTCTCCTTTTGTCCTACCCTTGCTCCTTTTGATCCCGGACCCCTCCTTATATACAATGTACATAGTAACTTGTAACCTCAGTCTGAAATCGACATGAATTCCCCCCAAGAGACTTTCCCTCTGCTAGATCCGAAATTAGGGACCCCTAGGACAACCAGCAATGGCACAGCGCTCCGCCTGAGTCACTGAGGCCAAGGTCCTTCCACGCTAAGTCTCCGATTCCACTCCGGAGTCGTCCAAATCCACCCGGTTCTAACATTCTCCTAGTTTCTGCTTGGTGGAGGTGGCAAAGGTGAGTATTTCTTGGCATAGTGGGCTGTCATATTATACTTCCACACCGAGTTAGCCCCCTTGGGACACAGAGGGCATTTGACTGGGATATTAGCACATGGATTTGAGGGCAATGGTTGACTGGCAGCAGCATAGGAGAATTTTACACAGGTTGAATTTGGATAATGTGGGGGTATTCCCAAGTGCATGTTGGATTAACTGAAATGGCAACTGCCATACCTTGGCAGCCCCTGAATGAATTGAATAGGGAGGGGGGTCCTTTCAAAGCTGCTGAAACCTGAAAAGGGACATCAGGTGAGATATTTCCCTAAGTGACCCCCCTTGCTCCTCCCTCTTTTCCACCACATGTGACCTTTGCACCTGTGCTTCTTCAGATCTTTCAGCAATTCTCTTGAGTTCAACCAATGATTGCCCCTCATATTCCTCACGACTTGCATGGCTGAAAAACCGCAGCAGTCCATGCCCCTCATCCCCCTCCTGAAAGGTGAGGTCCAGCTTCCATTTTCCAATTGGTTTTTTGGCATCAGGGTTGGGCAAAATGGTTGTCGGGGCCAGGGTGCCTGTCTGCACAGTAGGTTCTACCACCATTGGCTCCATTCTTGGTACTGACATCACGATCACCTTGATTGGCATTGTTGCTACTTGGGTAAACATTGTTGATGGGCTGGCCTTTGCTATGGGGATTGTTGCCACTGGTGGCACTGTCACTCTGACTGGCATTGTTGTTGCTCCAATGGCTGCCACTGGGGTTGCTACCACTGGGGCAGCTGTTGTTATTGGTGTGATCACTTCAGGGCCAGGTGTTCCCTGGTTATAAGGTGGTGAGTCTCAATTTTGTCAATGTTGCACTCAATTCACTTACATGTGCAGCATGATGATCAAGGATTGACACAAGAAGCTTGATGCATATCATCACCATATCATTGCCGGTGCTGAGGGAGTATTGGGATGGAATGAAATGGTGCATCAGTGCATTGAGTGCAAAGATGCTGCATGAGAAGAAGTCCTTCTGGTAAGCAATTGGCAGCCTCACAATCCGGAATGGAGAGACTGATTGATTTGAACTCAAATACAATGCGTTGAGCCACCACTGAAGAGTAGCGGCTGCCTCCTTGACTCTGGCAGGTGGCCCATTGTTCCCCATTGGCCAGTGTAAGGAATCAGCGATGAAGATGGTCGATTCCCTAGAGGAGATGACAAATGCAGTCCAGTGGTTGTTAGTGTGGGTAATTCCACCAAATTGAGAAATGGATCCAGATGAAAGCTCAGAGCCAAATTGGTGGAGAGTTTTGCAGGTACGGTCATGGCAATATCTTTTCAACCCATTTCCATCTGGTTGCATGGCACACCCTGTCAGGTACTGGATGTCAAGAGGGCTGAAAAGTCTAGCCTTTACATCATTGGCATCCAAGGCCCTTTCCAGAAGTTGGATATGGTACAAGATATTGGTGGTCACAAGGCTGTCAGGGACCGACCCGGGGTTGAGAGCGTCCGGGTATACCACCTGGGGCTGAGGGCCCAGCAGGGTGGGGCACAGGCGTGCGTAACAACGGGCCCGAAGCAGGCAAGGGTCCCTGGCCACTTAGACTAAAGTGGGAAGTGTGTTATTATTATTAGCAGGGGAATGTAAGCTACTTGCCTAAAGTGGGAAGTGTGAGAAGAAGGTTACTTCTCAGTTCCCACTTAGGCTGTGTTTATGTACATGTGGTTGGAGGTCATGTGGGGAGTGCCACGTCATCTATGCACACAGCCACGCCCGCCCGGGTATCTCCGTAAGAGGTCTTGGGGGCGTCCGGTGTGTAGGGCATCACCTGGTGTGTCCGGGTCTGGGCGTGTTGCACATTAATGGTACATCGAGCAAGGAAGTCGTCCGTGTAGTAGAAAAGGAAAGAAGGAGAAAGAAAGGAGAGAAGAAGGAGAAGGAAAAGGGAAAGGAAGGAGGAGAGAAAGGAGGAGGGAGGATGGGGGCAGTGGGTGAGGATAGTGGGATTGGGTGGGGTCGGACCGGGTGGAGTGGGGTCAGGCGGGTGTGCCCTGACAAAGGCATGAGAAGGTGAGGTGACGGAGCAGTCCCCCAATGGAACTCGATGTTGATTTTGAAAATCCAAGGACTCTAGCATTCCAGTTGCATGATAAGAGCTGCTTTTGGGTGGTGATGACAGCAACATGGTGAGTAGGCTGACAACCTGCCAATGCTTCAACATGCGCCTCTGATTCTTTCCACATTTTTTGGATACTTTGTATCTGAAATAGGACTTCCCAGATTCATAGAATGTTGATAGGGACATAATGTGTGCCAATTTTAATGGAGCAAGGAGGGTTGAGATCATTGGGATCATAGTTGTAAATTAGACTTTTGATTACTGGGCAGGGAGGCAGAGCATGCTATGGAGGTCACTCTCTGTCAATTCTTGGGTGGATGGTGGGCAATGACTGAGACATGCAGATATTATCTGTAAATTTCCCTGGAGTGATGGAAGCTTAAATTTGAGAAAGTCGGTGACCAACAGGGTTTCATTTGGGAAATAGGGTCCAATAAGAGTGCTTGGGATACCACTGTATAAGACAAGCTCATCTGTGCAAGAGCAGATATGTCATGCAAGAGCAAACCTGTCCATGGATGGTGACTGGGAGTAAGAATTTTTTTACAAGGGAGTACAGCAAACATGTTTTCAAATTTCCCATCCACCACTTTCCTTTTGAAATAAAATACATTTGGCTAACTCCGGTAAATAGAGTAGAGGCCTGGCCGGTCAGGTGTCATGCATCAAAATGAGCCAGCAGTCCATCACACATGTATCCCATGCAGGACCCTGGCAGTTGTTGGTCAGTGGAGTACAGTAACCATAACAACAAGGGCATCGGAATGCCACTTCAACAGTACCTTGTCCTAGCTCCAGAGCAGACTCATGAAATGGTGAAGGCCTGAGGCTGTGCTTGTCCGTGGGAGCAATATGGGCAGGTAACCAGCCTTAGGAGCAATATTGAAGCAGCATTGTCAGGGGATGACTCCCGGGTCCCCATGACCCTCCCCTATGGTCCACAGCCCTGTGGTGTAACCAGCCCTATCCAGGGCACTGTCAGGGATGCCACTCTGCTCTGCGCTGCACCCTCCCATTGCTCCTCTTTCCTTCTTCTCCCTCTTTCCCTTTCTCCTTTGTCTTCCTTCTTTCCTTTCTTTCTTTATATGGACGACCTCTCCCCTTACCCATGTAGCACGGACATGTCTGGCACTGAGTACCCTGTGTGGATACTGCACTGCTGGATATGCTGTGCATCTTCATTTGTACTTCTCCCCTCTGACACTTGGGATCACCTGCAGAGCCATGCACGATAACCCAGCTCCACCCAGGCTGATGTGGCACCCCCCATGTGACCCATTCCCACCTGTATATAAACCGAGCCAAAGCAAAACTGAAGAAGCAGCCTACTGCTTCAGGCAAGTGTCTTACTTTGGTTTAGTTTAGTCTTTCATCCCAATAATCACTACTGCTTCAGCCTAAGAAGCCAGACAGGGACACAAGCCTGAGTAAGGGCCACTCGCTATACATTCCCGCTACTCCACCACTGCCCGGGCCGCTAGCGCTGGGGGGCTACGCCGCCGCTGCTGCCTCTCCTGTACCGTCCCTGACAGGCACAATCTACTGTGGGTAAGAAGATGTATAAGATAAAGCAGTAGGTACATGTGAGGTCTCTGGGGTGGCTCAGCACACAGAGCCATAAGTGATACAAATGTGTGTATTTTATGGTAGTGTGTAAGCAGTTACCTGGAGGTTCCTGCTTACCCATGTGACTATATGTATCTAATTACATGTGGCTTGGGGTTCAGGGCTATTGCCCTGACAGTACACTTGCCTACTGTGGGTAAGAAGATGAGAAGGAAGCTAAGTTCTCATCTTCCCACAGTGGCCACCATATCAGGAAAACTTCCGGGGATACCCGGAAGTCACATGAGGAATAGGAACCGGGCCCGGAGCATGTGGTGCATGGAGCGTGTGGGGTGGAGCACACATGTGGGTCCGGGTCCGGGCTAGTCAGGGTGTGTGTGCCCTGACACCTTTTCTGGTTGGATGAATGGCCTGTTCTTTTGACCTGAATCCACAATGAACCTGTGCTAGACCAAGAATATTGTATCACTGCCCAATCTGGGTTGCACATGCATTTGAAGTGGCCAAAGGTGTCATATCCATCCACAGCCATCACCCTCCACTACCTCCAGTCCTTCATCACTAACCTTGGAGCCTCCAGATTCCGCAACTACCTCCAACTCCCCTGATGGTCACCACCCCCTCAATTCAATATATTACCTATGCCTCCCTAAGTATGGATTCCTGAATGCCTCCAGATAGCTCTGATGTTGTTGTGGGGACAACTCCGTTGTAGGAGAAATAATATTCAAAGAATAAAACAATGATCTATCAGAATAGTCAACGAACAGGTGACAAGTTCAGATGTTTAACAGATCTCATGATCTTTATGAGACTGGACAGACATTAGAGGATCATTATAAATTATCTACACCCATGTAGCATGAGATTTAATCTACTACAAGCATGCCTAGAACCTGGCATAGGTGTAATATTCAAAGAATATATCCCTACAACAAGAAAATAGCACATAGACAGCAGAATAAGAAGGAACATTGGGAAGGAAATGTAAATATCTCGGGAACCAGTAAACTTTTGACTGTAATATTTTGACCATCTGAAAGGACTGTTTCTAAACTTTATCCACGGTTTTGTTTCATTTTAAAAGCTTCAAAACTGACGGAGAAATCGCTCAAACGGCGAAACACCTTATAATTCATATATATTTATTTGCTAATTTTTATAAAAAGTAATGTGACTCAAGGGAAATATATTGGCGCCCGGAAGTCTGGCAGACCAAATACCATATGACAGAGTATTCCCCGGCGCGGGCGGACAGTTTTTGATCGCATCAGAAGAGGAGAAAATGCTAAAAAACCGGATCTTGTATATTTTCCCATGATTCATCAAAATCTTTTGATTTTAAGCTCAAGAAAATCGGAACAAAGGAATGATTGATGATCTGGATTTTGTATCATAAGCATGAAGTGATTCAGAAGTCCACGGATCAGTTAATTAATTGGGAAAGCTCTAGAACATTAGTAATGATGTGGCTTCACAAAAAGGGGTCAATTAGAGAACAGTCTAGAAAGTTCCTTTATAGCCGAGTCATTTCTAAAGATAACCGTTCGTAATTAAGGCAGTGTAGATCATAGCTTCAGCGCCACAAGACCCCGCTAAGATCGGCCCAAAAAACAAAGAACTGAATTACTTATTGCTGAGTCATGTCCTAAGTCCATTATTAAGCTTACACAGCCCAAGCCCCTATATCATTCTAGAACTATCTATAATACAAATGTAGCACATGTAACTAGTGCAAGGCGTGGGAGTAGAGAGGCCTCTGAAAAGCATAAAAGGCCGCCGCTTCTGCCCCCTCTCAAACCTCAGGTAGAAATAAAAGTTTAATTCTCCTCACCAGTGGTTGGTTCGTTTGCTCCAAAAGATAAAAGCAAATATTAGTTGTTAGCTAATATAAAACTAACATGTCACTCTAAGCGTGAGTTAGGGTCAGTTAGACACAGCTGAACAAAAGTGTCATAGTGAGAATTAGTGAGAATTTGGTGGAGGGACTTCTTAATTGAATAATCTCTCAGTTATCACACCACAGAAGAAAAGTGAGCAATCCTGAACCTGCTAGATAACTAGCACGCACTCCAAGCGATAGAAAGAGCAGTTTGGTCACTCCTGTATTGAGTAACAATTATTGCGGAATTATTTCATTAGTAGTTTTCCTTCAGTAAATTATCAGGAAAATCATGTCCTACTGAAAAGTGGTAAATCTAGGTGTAATATTGACTAGAAATCATAGTAAAGTCAATATAGAATTTAATCCATAGACAATCTATACAAAAGGTGAGATCGTTGGGGGGTGTTTATTGTTGTTTAGACAGTGAACAATTATATATTTGGCAACCAAAACACGGTCAGTATGCAGATCAGCACAAACTCTAATATTGTTATTGGACATAGGAAACTGGTTACATAAGGTGATCCAGCTCCGCTCCTTCACTGTTGAAGGAGAGAACGAAGGAAGGTCAGTTGGGAGGCTCAAATGAGACCACCACCAAGCTGTTCCCTGGTTCTTTAGTTAGGATGGGGAAGTGTACTAGCATTATTTGTTGGAAATATAGTACCAATCCGAGTGTTTTGGCTAATTATATTTTTATGGGTTAGTCTAAAGTTTCTGGGAATTGACTTACAGATAAACTGGGCCCTGTGGAGCTGTTTCTTTGTTGAAATTTCTTAATTTGTCTAGGTGTAATTCAGTGTAGAGTTGTTTGATTTGGAATCTAACTTGAATTAAATCTTCTACTTGGTGAAGTTTCAAAGATTCTACTCAGTTAATGGATTTGGATTGTGTCTGGAGTGTCCCTTGAGTTTGTTTTATTTTTGTCTTATTTTATTGCCTGTTTTAACAGTAGCAAAATAACTGTTTTGTGTTTACACTTTGAAATCTGGAGTGTTAACCAGCTCTCCTGTTGAAATATCTACTTAATATTTCTCTCCTTAATTGCTGCCTTTTACTACAGTGGCAATCTTAACTGTATATCACTTTTTCGCACTGGAGTGACAACCAGACATGTGTGAGAAAAATAATACTCTATTTTCTTACTTCTCTAAGGGGGGTGAAAAGTCACAGAAAGGGTCTCCCTTTTATACTCCTTGGGTTGCCTTCCTTTTTCATGCTCTACCTCGTATTTACAGGATTTATTTACAGTGTATTTTTTCTCAAACTGAATAAAAAATGAAATTTTCATGCTATAGTTCTACTGCGGTCAGACTGCGCCTAGAATCCTTATTGTCCTCCCTTGCCTAAGCTATTTTAATGGTTAATTAGAACTTGACTGTGCTGCATTTGTCGCAGTTACCTATTTCAAATCCCTCATATATACCATTAAATTTGCTATGACTCAGTGATTCTGAATTCAAACTTTGCATTACTATGCGTACAGCTGCACTGAGACCTTCAGCTGATTTATTCCATTTTTATTCAGCGACATTTAGTTAAAATGAGACTTGAAATGGTAAATGAGTGAATTATTCAGGTTTAAAACCAAAAGAAAAAGTTGCTACTAGTCAAGAATTACTCAAACGAATGTATTGTAGCTCTCCACTTCATTAGAATATCGTTCCCTAAAATTCCCACCATGGTCCATCATTGTCAGGGCACACACCCTGACTAGCCCGGACCTGGACCCGCATCTGGACCCGCTTCCACCTGCCATGCTTCCCACATGCGTGCACGCTCTACGCACCGCATGCTCTGGGCCCAGTTCCTACTCCTTCATGTGACTTCTGGGTATCCCTGGAAGTTTTCCTGATATGGTGGCCACTGTGGGAAGATGAGAACTTAGCTTCCTTCTCATCTTCTTACCCACAGTAGGCAAGTTGTATCTTACTTGCCTTCCTATCTATTACATCTTCTTACCCACAGTAGATTGTGCCCTGGATAGGGCTGGCCAGACCTGAGGCTGTGGGCCATAGGGGAGGGTCATGGGGACCTGGGAGTCGTCCCCTGACAGTCATAGTTTAGTGGTTTTCATGAATTTCGTTCATCTTCCCTGATTCCCCTTTGTATTATCACATCCTAATCCTCCATATGTATTGTTCGTTGTTATAGTAGGTCGTCCTTGAAGATATCATATTTTTATTTGTTTTATTTAGGGCTCTGGACCTCTTGAAGCTGTCTTCCCACGCATTTTCAGGTTTCTAACTTCATGTCCTTGTATCTCATTCATTTCTGGATGGTTTCTCACGTTCTTGGTATCATAAATTTTCATTTATTCCCACCTTTCCAATGGTACTAAAGTTGTGTTTTATTTCCTGGTATTCGTTGAGTTAGCAAAAGTTCGCACGCACATTTGGTAATCACATGCATCGTTCCCATAGTCGTTCGTATGCGGGCGCTGTTTCCATTTAATTGTTCAGGATTTATGGTATGCGTGGGTGTCTATATCTTTCATATGGGCTTCTGTGATTTATTTCAGATTTTTCCCTCATGATCTAAGGTTGTTTTGCACTTTCCATGCTTTGTTTTGACCAGGCTCTTCCTTATTTGGACGGAAATTGGTCTTCGGATCTGCCAAAGTGCGGATCTCAGTTCCGATGGCCGGTTCCCTTTGCATCACCACCCTCACATGTCATTAAACATGATGCGGATTTCTATATTCCCGTCATGGGTATAACTTCACAACGGCTGGACCATTTGGGCTGAAAATTTGCATAACTATAGTTCCCTATTTTTCATAATTTCCGTGTAAATTTCGTTGTATGTTTTAATTACGGATCCTACGTAAACATCATCTTTTCCCTGAGCTCGGACTTTTGATGTCGCTATTCCCATTATTGGATATCTCATTAATGCATGATCCTTTTATTATGAAAATTTGGGTGGATTAAGATTAGATCCCTTCCTTTTCAATGGGATATTAAGCTCGTCTCGGTCGTTGCTGGTTAGTCTTCGTGCTTGCTTTTTAAATGTTATCCTCATTCTGCAGGAGTTTTAGTCATATCTCCGTCGTTTATGGGTAGTTTTCCCTGTAATTGCTTTCATTGGGTTCGTTTGGGGGACATTTACATTTCCTATTATAGACACGACTTTGAATTTTGCATTAGTTCCTGAGGAATCCTCATTCCATGGCACTTCCATCCTTGGCTACATGTGCAGATGTGGGAAAGTAGTTTCTGTGGAGGTTCTCTGATTGTTTTAATAGTCAAATCTTGGTCGAGTGTCCTAATGCTTTGTTTAATATTTGCTATAAACTCCCCCAAGAATTCCGTCTTGTTGATGCTAAGCTTAAAGTATTTTTGCTAATTTTCTTTCTTTCAATTTATTGCGTATGGTCATAATAATTCGTAAAAATTCGTAAAAATTCATTAAAATTCAGGTCCTTCTATTTTCTCATATCTACTTGTCGTATGGGGTTTTGTGATTTATCTGGCATATTTCCATAATGGGTTTCCATAGTGTGACCGTTATTTCTCCTACACCGTGCACCGCAAAAAGTCAGATTCTGCGGAATTTGGCCACCAACATACACCACATACCCTCTGACGCTCCCAATGCTCATTCCATTACTATCCAACACTCCATAAACTCATTCCTTATTTTTCCTTATTTTCCCCATTGTTCCTGACAACCCCAAGCAAAATTCCCATGCCCAACCACACTGCCAATTTCACCCCCTCTCCAGATCTCCATAACCACACATACAACCCAGCCATTTTCTACCCGATAGTGATGCTCTACCATCCCTCTTCACCCCCGGAGCATTTCCCAGAATGGCAATCCCATACCCAGATGGTTCAGCATGGAGTAGACTCTCATGTGGTCTTGACAGCACCTGTCAATGGCCACATCTCAAGAACTACAGACCAAATGGGACGAATAAGGGCTCGTTGGAAAGCTGGAGACAAGGAGATTGCCGACAGGAGGATAGGTGGGCGCTGTGGCGAAGTGTTGCGGAGTTAACCTTCACAATTCCCATTTCGGACCCATTGTCACATTTTCCGATATTCATCATTTACGGTTACCTAACAGCCCATTTATCCCCCATTCCATTCATTCCATTTCAAACATATATAAACTAGATAACAGCTTGTACATAACAAGTTAGCACTGAATAGACCCGTGAAGGGACAAGAAAGAGTTACATCCAAGTGGCAAAGATGCCATCCACTACCCTAACGCCCCCTCTGAGCTAGTTGCTTACGTCTAAGACCCCTCTCATCATAATACTCAGCCTTGACGTCCAAAAGCGACATAGGTGAGTGTTTGTTTGAGGTTTTTGCAGACTCAGTAGCACCCACAGACCAAAACCTGGCCCCACAAACCACATCCATGCACACTACCACCCTCCCCCTTCTCTCTGTCTTGAGTCTAGGTGATAGACCTGTTACAACGTCCACTAGCACACTCCTGCCCCCACTGGGCAATTCACTTGCTTGCCCTGCAAGCCTACCTTTGGGCCTATCCCTCCTTTCCATTTCTGGGTTATAGTCCGCCATTCTGCTAACCCCATAACCCAACTTGTCGGTGGTATTCAGTCAGCTAACATGTAACTCCGTTAGCTCCGCTCTGCTCAGTCCTGCCATTCACAGGCCTGCCCTCTATATACATAACTTGTAGATAGGTTACACCTCAGTGTTAAAATTGACTAGAGTTATCCCCCTTTAGTTCTCACTGCCAGTGTCATGACCAACAAATCCTGGGGCTCTGTCAGCAGCGAACCAATGCTGATAGGCAAATCCACCAACCTGAAACCTGTCCTAACCAGCCCCCAACCTGATGTCTGGCCCCCTGCCTTATTGCGTGAGACTTGGCCAACAATCAGAACTGTCATATCCATGCATACCCGATCCCAACCCGACTTCCGGACCTCCTCCTTCCCCACCTCTGGAGTCCTACCCTACCGCTGTCCATTCCGATACTCACCTTCGGTCCTGGCAACACACCTCCTTTTACCTCCCATGCCACCTCCACTCCTCCTTCCCTCTCCGACCCTATCTCTGTCCGCTCCAATACTCACCTCGGACCAAACACCGCCCCTCTCGCCACCCTCCTACTACTCCTCCTCCTACTCCTCCACTCCTCCCTCACAACACCTCCACCCTTCCATCATCCTCCTACGCTTCTCCCATCTGCTCCGATACTCACCTTCAGACCTGACAACTCTCCTTTCCACCACTCCTTCCCTCTTCCCTTTCTCCTCTCTCTACCCTCTGGTACTCTTCTGCTGACCTCCTGCCAAGTTACGACCTTCCACCGCTGTCCTGTACTCCATACTTGGGCACCGCTTGTACCTTGCTCTGAGCCTCCGTCATAGTCCCTACCTTGGACTTTGGCTCCACCTTGGTCTTAGTCCATTGCATTGGTGACCTCATACTACATAAACACCATTGCCAATATTCCTCGGACTTCCAACCCTGCCTCTGTAAGCTCCGCAACCTCTGAGCTTTGCAGATCATCTTCGGCACTTTCACTGCTTGTAATGTATCTCTCGCGTTTTCCCCTCATCCCTATTTGGACTGCTGCTTCTTCCCATTCTAGCCAGTTAGTCATCACCCCCACTTCTCCTCATCCTCCTGCCCTCCCTACCTCCTTTCAGACGTATCACAGGTTCTGCCTTATGACCTTCGGTACCGCTCCACTTCTGTCTACCCTTTGTTCCCATTTGGACGTCTTTGTTCCGATTCGGACCCCCTTCGTTTCCTTGTGCTTTTGCCCCCTCCATTATATATATCGGCGCTTGTACATACTCGTTTTGGGCTCAGTCCGAAATCGACCTGAATGCCCCCTAGAGACTTCCTGCTTGCCTACTGTGAAATTAAGGACCAAATGGACAAACAGCAATGGCACAGCACTCCACTTGAGTCGCTGAGGCCAAGGTCCTTCCATGCTAAGTCTCCGATTCCACTCTGGAGTCATCTGTATCCGCACATCATCATCTCTAACAAGAACCTAGACCCTGCCAGCATTCCAACCTTACCTCCAGTTCCTGAGCCCTTGGTGCTCCCAGCATTCAGTCCCTTCAGTTCCTATGCCTGCCTTGTCTCTATCTGAACCACACTCATTGCTTCCTGCTATGTGGTCACAGCCATGCACCACTTCTGTGCATTCTGCACCCTCTGCCCACTTCTGGTTGCCCTTGACACCTCTGGTCAGGTCAACACTCCCACTCCCCTCTGTACCTCTGTTGGCCTTCATGCTGTCCTTGTTTGACAGTACTGACAGATCAACCTCTGTTTGCGGACTTGTGTTGGCACCACACCAACCCCACTCATTTGCAGACTTGTATCGGTGCCACATGCTGACCTCTGCTTTTGTCCTCTGGCCATTTTTGTCACTTGGTAGCATACCATTCATTCCTTGCCGAGTGCCTATATTGTTCATCCATTCATTCACTTAACTTGCCAATATTGGCACTTGATCCATGTGCTGATGCACTCCTTATTACCTGTCAATATTGGTACTTGATCCACTTTTGCTTTAGTTCATTTCCCAGGCTCTTGTCCTTCATTCAGTTTGACAATCCCCGCTTATTTCTGTGCCAGACTGCGCTGGACTGACCAGCCCTTCTGTGTTTCCCTCCTGCCTATTTACAGTTCTCCAAAAAACCATGTTTGGCACTTTTCACTTGATGGGCTTATAACATTATGGAAACACATTTTAAATTCGCATAAAATCATGGGATATTACCTACTATCTTATTTACAGATCTCCAAATTATTCAAGCAATATGTCCATTTTTGGTAAAGTTATTTAATTTACAAGGCACCCATGTCATCGAAACAGTTTTTTGGAGTGCACCTGGCACAACCTAAAAAACAAAATATCACATGTCAAGTCATGCGACATTGTTTACTGTACACACTAGTAAACAGACTGACATCGCTGGAGCATAAATACCAAAGGATTTTGCATTATAATGCCCCCAAATCTAAAATGAAAGCCTTATCTGCTTCACAAACTGCACAAGTCCTTTCCCTCATTGATTCTGGTCACAGTGCTCGCCAGATTGCATCTACTACTGGCCATGGAGCTTCCACTATCACTCAGCTCTGGTCTCAACACCGTCCTGATGTCCCTAAGCCCAGTGGTGGGCATCCACACAAGCTGTCAGGGACTGACATTCGCCATGCCCAATGCCTCATTAACTCTGGCAAGGCTGACAACTCTTCCCAAGTCACCCAAATGCTCCAAAAAATTACCAACAAGAGCCTCTCACCTGAGACTGTCTGCCTGCACTTGAAGGAAGCTGGTTGGAAAGCAGTGGTGAAGAAGAAGCAGCCTATGCTGAGCAGGGAGCATAGAAAAAACAGAATGGACTTTGCAATCAGCCACAAGGAGTGGACTCTGGAGGACTGGAAGAGAGTGGTGTGGTCAGATGAGACCAAGGTTAATCACCTGGGCTCAGATGGGAGGAAATGGGTGTGGGAGAGGGTGGGTGAGCCTCTCAGTGACAGGCTGGTGCAAGGGACCAAAAAGTTTGGTGGTGGATCAGTCATGGTGTGGTGATGTATGATGTGGGATGGGGTTGGGATGGCATGCAAGATTGATGGGAGGATGGATGGGGAGCTTTACTGCCAAATCCTGGATGATGAACTCCAACAAACCCTATCATATTATGGCAAGAACCCTGCCCATGTCCTCTTCCAACAGGACAATGATCCCAAACATACCAGCATAACTGGTTCAACAATCATGGTATTAGGGTCATGGAGTGGCCCTCCCAGTCCCCAGATCTCAATCCAATCGAACACTTATGGAATCATGTGAAAAGGAAGCTTGGGGAGTTTGAAGAACCTCCAAATAGTGTTCATGAGCTGTGGGATCAGTTTCAGACAAGTTAGAGCCAAGGATTTGTCAGAATTTGATTGAAAGTATGCCTAGGAGAATTGAGGCAGTGATTAAGGCAAAGGGTGGCTATACCAAATATTAATAAATGCTATTTTCTTCTCCCAAAAATCAACTCCAAAAAACTGTTTCAATGACATGGGCACCTTTTAAATCAAATAACTTTACCAAAAATAAATATATTAATTAGATAATTTGTACATCTGTAGATGAGATAGCAAGTAATATTCCATGATTTTATGGGAATTTTAGAACATGTTTCCATGATACTATAAGCCCATCAAGTGAAAAGTGCCAAACATCGAAACTTTTTGGAGAACTGTATATCCTGTAAATACTTTCGGGGACCTCAGTCTGAAATCAACTAGAGTACCCCCCCTGTCTGGTCTGAGTCCCTCCTTCTGCAAAGGGGGCTTCCCCCCCTCTGAGTCCATGCTCACAGAGTCTGCACTCCTCCTACAGGTCCGCTCCACCCACAGTTCTTGTTTGAAGTCCGCTGTAAGTGTCAGTCCATAAATATGGGATCTCCCCCAGACATCAAGCTCAGGGCACAGCACCCCACTTGAGTTGCTGAGGCCGCAATCCCACTCTGCTAACCTTGAACAGCGCTTCTGGATGCACCGCATATTTCCACCCACATATCTGCACGTGCACGCTCCAACAGACTTCTGCCACAACCCCTGACCCTGACTCAGACAGAAACCAGCCTGTCCTCTGACAGTATCCCCATCTCTGACAGCCAGTTAGTAAATTAGGGTACAGATGTGTAACTAGGCACAGCGCTCTTGGTCTAAGTCGCTGTCAGAGTTGGGAATACTGTCAGAAGATGGACTGAAGATGGATTGGGTTTCTGTCTGAGTCAAGGTTGGAGGTTGTGGCAGAAGTCTGTTGGAGCACGCTGAAGGAGAGAATGAAGGAAGGTCAGTTGGGAGGTTCAAACGAGACCACCACCAAGCTGTTCCCTGGTTCTTTAGTTAGGATGGGGAAGTGTATCAGTAATATTTGTTGTAATTATAGTACCAATCCGAGTGTTTTGGCTAATTCTATTTTATGGGTTAGTCTAAAAGTTTCTGGGAATTGACTTACAGATAAACTGAGCCCTGCAGAGCTGTTCCTCTATTGTAATTTCTTAATTTGTCTGGGTGTAATTCAGTGTAGAGTTGTTTGATTTGGAATCTAACTTGAATTAAATCTTCTACTTGGTGAAGTTTCAAAGATTCTGCTCAGTTAATGGATTTAGATTGTGTCTGGAGTGTCCCTTGAGTTTGTTTTATTTTTGTCTTATTTTATTGCTTAAAATAACTGTTTGTGTTTACACTTTGAAATCTGGAGTGTTAACCAGCTCTCCTGTTGAAATATCTACTTAATATTTCCCTCCTTAATTGCTGCCTTTTACTACAGTGGCAATCTTAACTGTATATCACTTTTTCACGCTGGAGTGACAACCAGGAATGCTTGAGAAAAACAATACTCTATTTTCTTACTTCTCTGAGGGGGGCAAAAGGTTGCAGAAAGGGTCTCCCTTTTATACTCCTTGGGTTGCCTTCCTTTTTCATGCTCTACCTCATATTTACAGGATTTATTTACAGTGTATTTTCCTCAAACTGAATAAAAAGTGAAAATTTCACGCTATAGTTCTACTGCGCTCAGCTGTGCTGAACTGCGGCTCTACTGCAGTCAGACTGCGCCTAGAATCCTTCTTGTCCTTCCTCACCTAAACTATTTTAATGGTTAATTAGAACTTGACTGTGCTGCATTTGTTGCAGTTTCCTATTTCAAATTCCTTATATTTACCATTAAGTTCGCTATGACTCGGTGATTCTGAATTCAAACTTCGCATTACTATGCATACAGCTGCGCTGAGACCTTCAGCTGATTTATTGGATTTTTATCCAGCAACATTTAATTAAAATGAGACTTGAAATGGTAAATGAGTGAATTATTCAGGTTTAGAACCAAAAGAAAAAGTTGCTAGTAGTCAATAATTACTCAAACAAATGTATTATAGCTCTCCACTTCATTAGAATATTGTTCCCTAAAATTCCTGCCATGGTCCGTCGTAGTTTAGTGGTTTTCATGGATTTCATCCATCTCCCCTGATTCCCCTTTGTATTATCACATCCTAGTCCTCCGTGTGTATTGTTTGTTGTTATAGTAGGTCGTCCTCGAAGATATCATATTTTTATGTATTTTATTTAGGGCTCTGGACCTCTTGAAGCTGTCTTCCCGTGAGTTTTCAGGTTACTAACTTCATGTCCTTGTATCTCATTCATTTCTGGATGGTTCTTCACGTTCTTGGTATCATAAATTTCCATTTATTCCCACCTTTCCAATGGTACTAAAGTTGTGTTCTATTTCCTGGTATTCGTCGAGTTTGTCACATCCTGGAATCCTGACCCCTGTCAGGGCACACCCGCCTGACCCGGGTCCACCCGGACCCACCCGGCCACACCACACCCGCTCCCCACTGTCTATCCCCCTCCCCCCTCCTTCCTCCCTCTCCTCCCCTTTCTCTTCCCTCTTCTTTCCCCTTTCTTTATTTCATTCTTCTCATCTTCCTCTTCCTGTTTATTTCTTTCTATCTACACAGACCACCTTCCTTTGTATCGATGTACTATTGACCCGTCCGGCCCACACACCCCGGATGGCTTCCCGCTGTGCCCAGCACGCGCGCATGCAGCGGACGCCCTCGGGATCCCCCACGGGGACACCCGGATGCCTGCGGCTGCCCCCGAGGATGACGTGGCACCTGTCATGTGACTCAAGCTGCATGTACATAAATGTACCTGAAGTGGGAACCGAAGAAGTAACCTTCTTCTCACATTCTCCACTTCAGGTACATAGTATAGTTTTCCCCTTTAATAATAATGACACATTCTCCACTTCAGTCTGAGTGGCCAGGGACCACTGTCCCGGATCGGGCCCGCCAGTATGCATGCCCGCTCCACACCCCGCGACGGCCTCAGTGCCGGACATTACCCCCGGGCCCTCTCGACCCCGGACGCGTCCCTGACAACCCCGCGCACTCCCACCACACCACACCTTCCTAACAACTTCACCATCCCCTACACCATGCCTTCCTACTCCCCAAGTCACCTCCCTTCCTAACTGTCTCAGCTCCAGTCTGGTTGCAGCACACTGAACCTTGGCCACTCCCACCCTGGAAGCTCAGTCCCGAGTCGGAACATTTGGAGACTCCGGATTTGCTCTGATATCCTGACGGACCTCCAACATCCCGTGACATACCCCTAAACCATTTCTCCACCCATTTCATTTATTGGAGTCACCCAACATCCTTCAGATACACAACTCCGCTTTCGGAGCTACCCGCATCCTTCGGTGACCCCTCTCACGTCATCTCTTATTAGTCACCTTTCATTCTTAGCACAACTAACTTCTTCTTACCATTCAGTCAGCTAACCCCCTCTTACCCATTTCTCATTCCCACTCATTTTCTGGCCTCTTACTCCACCCTCCTCAACCTGACACCTCGGTTCCCCATTAAAGATATCATTTGAGACCTTTCAGTACCTCTCGGTATCATTCGGCACCTTTTGGTGTTCTTCTATTATCATTCAGACTTTGACTAAGTCCTTTCCATTCCCCCTTATAAATACCTGTAGATTAGAACCTGTAGTTTTCCTCAGTTCTAATCTCGACTAAAATGCTACCCAAAGGCCCTCTGAGTGAATCCCATTCCCTTTCTACAACATACCTCAGACATAAGAAACACAAGGACTAACTGAGACGTAATGGAGGCACAGCGCTCCCTCTGAGTCGCTGAGGCTGCGTCCTTCTTAGAGCCTCTTGTACCATCCAGCAGAACCAGGCTTCCTGGAGAAGCTTCGGTCCACTACCAGAGCTCTCAGATCCCCCTCTAGTTGAGCCCTGCCTGCATTCGGACTCACACATTTTCCCCTATGATCTGGGTTTTTGACAGAGTTAGCAAAAGTTTGTGCGACATTTGGTAATCATGTCCATCGTTCCCATAGTCATTCATATGCAGCCACTGTTCCTGTTTAATTGTTCAGGATTTATGGTATGTGTGGGTGTTTGTATCCTTCATATGGGCTTCCGTGATTTATTTCAGATTTTTCCCTCATGATCTAAGGTTGTTTTGTACTTTCCGTGCTTTATTTTGACCAGGGTCTTCCTTATTTGGATGGAAATTGGTCTTCGCAATCTGCTGAAGTGCAGATCTCAGTTCCAACAGCCGGTTCCCTTTGCATTGCCACCCTCACGTGTCTTTAAACATGATGTGGATTTCTATATTCCCGTCGTTGGTATAACTTCACAATGGCTGGACCGTTTGGGCTGAAAATTTGCATAACTATAGTTCCCTATTTTTCATAATTTCCATGTAAATTTAGTTGTATGTTTTAATTATAGATCCTACGTAAATATTGTCTTTTCCCTGAGCCCGGCCTTTTGATGTTGTCATATCCATACAATCCCGACCTCCGCTCCGGGCTCCTGGAACTCCGAACTCCGACTTCCGGAGTCCTACTTCCCTTCCGTCACCTTCTCCTTGCCGACTCCCAAGAGGTTATCCCACCTCCGGCTCGGACACCACCTTCGGTCCGACTCCGGAACATTCCGGGTCCGACCCCAACCTCGACACCTTCCAGACGAGTACACAACACCTATGTCCCCGACTCCGGACCTCCGCTCCAGAATCCCGTTGGCGTCTCTGTCTCCGGAACCTCCGGTCTTAGCTCCAACCTCGGACTTTGACCCCACCTCCGCTTATACCCATTGTATTGGTTAGCTCATTCCATTTAATTACCTTTGCCAATATTCTGGAGTTTAACCTCCGAGTTCGGACTTTCCGGACTTACTCCGGACCTTGCAACTATTGCATTGTCCATTTCAATTCCGCTATTCTCCCTCATTCCTATTTGGGCTGCTGCTTCCTTTCCATTCAGTCAGCTAGCCATTCCCGACTCCCATCCTCCTTCCTTCCTTCTTGGGCCTTGGCCCTTCATTCCTCCTTTGGGAAACACCATTGAGTCAAACTCTTGACCCTCGGTGTTGTTCCTCTTTCCATCTCCCTTTGTCTCCTTTTGTCCTACCCTTGTTCCTTTTGATTCCGGACCCCTCCTTATATACAATGTACCTAGTAACTTGTAACCTCAGTCCGAAATCGACTGGAATTCCCCCCCAAGAGACTTTCCCTCTGCTAGATCCGAAATTAGGGACCCCTAGGACAACCAGCAATGGCACAGCGCTCCACCTGAGTCGCTGAGGCCAAGGTCCCTCCACGCTAAGTCTCCGATTCCACTCCGGAGTCGTCCGTTTCCGCCCCATTCTAACAGATGTCGCTATTCCCGTTATTGGATATCTCATTAATGCATGATCCTTTTATTATGAAAATTTGGGTGGATCAAGATTAGATCCCTTCCTTTTTAATGGGCTATTAAGCTTGTCTCGGTCGTTACTGCTTGTTCTTCACGCTTGCCCCTTAAACGTTTTCCTTGTTTTCCAGGAGTTTTAGTCATATCTCTGTCGTTTAGGGGTAGTTTTCCCTGTAATTACTTTCATTGGGTCCGTTTGGGGGACATCTACATTTCCTATTATAAACACGACTTTGAATTTTGCATTAGTTCCTAAGGAATCCTTGTTCCATGGTACTTCCATCCTCAGCTAGGTGTGCGGACATGGGAAAGTAGTTTCCATGGAGGTTCTCTGGTTGCTTTTATAGTCAAATCTTGGTCGATTGTCCTAATTCTTTGTTTAATATTTGCTATAAATTCCCCCGAGAATTTCGTCTTGTTGATACTAAGCTTGAAGTATTTTTGCTAATTTTCTTTCTTCCAATTTATCGCGTGTAGTCGTAATAATTTGTAAAAATTCGTTAAAATTCAGGTCCTTCTATTTTCTCATATCTACTTGTCGTATGGGGTTTTGTGATCTATCTGGCATATTCTCATAATGGGTTTCCATAGTGTGACCATTATTTCTCCTACAGCGCATGCGCGGATATGTGGGCGGAAATATGCAGCACATCCGGAAGCACTGTTCAAGGTTAGCAGAGTGGGATTGCGGCCTCAGCAACTCAGGTGGAGTGCTGTGCCCTGAGCTTGATGTCTGGGGGAGATCCCATATTTACAGACTGACACTTACAGTGGACTTCAAACAAGACTTGTGGGTGGAGTGGACCTGTAGGAGGAGTGCAGACTCCGCAAGCACGGACTCAGAGGGGGGGGAAGCCCCCTTTGCAGAAGGAGGGACTCTGACCAGAACAGGGGGGGTACTCTAGTTGATTTCAGACTGAGGTCCCTGAAAGTATTTACAGGATATAAATAGCAGGAGGGAAACACAGAAGGGCTGTGTCAGGGCACACACCCTGACTAGCCCGGACCCAGACCCGCGTCCGGACCCGCTTCCACCCACTGCGCTTCCCGCATGCGCGCACACTCTGCGCACTGCATGCTCCAGACCCGGTTCCTACCCCTTCATGTGACTTCCGGGTATCCCCGGAAGTTTTGCTGATATTGTGGCCACTGTGGGAAGATGAGAAGTTAGCTTCCTTCTCATCTCCTTACCCACAGTAGGATTGTGCCCTGGATAGGGCTGGCCAGACCAGAGGCTGTGGACCATAGGGGAGGGTCATGGGGACCCAGGAGTTGTCCCCTGACAGGCTGGTCAGTCCAGCACGGAAATAAGTGGGGATTGTCAAACTGAATGAAGGACAAGAGCCCGGGAAATGGGAGGCAATGAAACAAAAGCAAAAGCAGATCAAGTGCCAATATTGACAGGTAATAAGAAGTGCATCAGCACACAGATCAAGTGCCAATATTGGCAAGTTAAGTGAATGAATGGTATGCTGCCAAGTGACAAAAATGGCCAGAGGACAAAAGCAGAGGTCAGCATGCAGCACTGATACAGGTCCGCAAATAAGCGGGGTCGGTGCAGTGCCAACACAAGTCCGTGAACAGAGGTTGATCTGTCAGTACTGTCACACAAGGACAGCATGAAGGCCAACAGAGGTACAGAGGGGAGTGGGAGTGTTGACCTGACCAGAGGTATCAGGGGCAACCAGAAGTGGGCAGAGGGTGCAGAGATGGGCAGAGGGCATGGAAGTGGCCAGAGGGTGCGGAATGCATGGAAGCAGGGCATGGCTGTGACCACATAGCGGGAAGCAATGAGTGTGGTTCAGATGGAGACAAGGCAGGCATAGGAACTGAAGGGACTGAATGCTGGGGGCGCCAAGGGCTCAGAAACTGGAGGTAAGGTTGGAATGCTGGCAGGGGGCCAGACATTGGGTTGGGGGCTGGTTAGGATGGGTTTTGGATTGGCAGATTTGCCTATTGGCATTGGTTTGCCACTGATGGAGCCCCGGGATTTGTTGGTCATGACAGTCACTGAGGCTGAAGCCCTCCGCCACAGGGATGTCTCCCTCATCCCACATCCAGTCTCTAACAAAAGGGCCTTACCTTGATGTGCAGATTTCAACTTGGCAACCTCCAGAGGTCCCAAAAGTCACCAAATTTTGTGCCCAAATTTCTCTTCCATGTCATAGTCTCATTGCATTGCATATGAATTAAAAGTTTATTCTATTGGCCTTACCTAGGTATGGGTAGAGGTAGTTTTCTAATTTAGCATCATCTTTCTTGTTTTTTTTTTTTAGCTGATTGTCACTGATATCTCAGTAATGAAGCATATTTAAAGAAAAAAAGGTCTAAGGCGCACTAATATAGCTCACTAAGAACAACATTCCTTGTTTTATCACATGCTAACAGAGGAAAATGTCCCACCATTGGGGAAACAGCTAGCACAGCCACAAAGCATGGGCAGTCACAACCTTTGGTTGCTGACCCCCACAAAATATAGCTCTTTATGCAATGTTCTCATGTTCTGTATTCAATACAAAAGATCACATGGTATGGAGTTAAACACATAGCTGATCACCTACTCCGGAAATTTGGATGTGGCACTTTGCTCCAGTGGGGGAAAAATGTAGTATGGCTGTGCTCCAGCACTGTCCAGCCTCTGTCTTCCCATGGCAACCAAGCTTGCTTCAAGGTTCTAATCATCACAGAAAAAAATCCAAAACAAATGTAGTAGTTACCCCCACCCAAAATTAACCCAGCCCAACCCAACCCAACCTGATTCATCTGCTTCTTGCCCATAATGTGCTAAAATTATGTTGGCATCTTGTATCATGCACTCAAAATATTCTTTTTTATGGAATAATCCACCAATGAAAAATCCTGACCCATGAAATGAGTTCCTGTGCACTTAAACATTGGCACTTTCCACTTAGTGCTTCTATACTTAATATACTTAACATATTTGGACATTGATCACATGAGCTTTCTATTGTCAGGGCACACACCCTGACTAGCCCAGACCTGGACCTGCATGTGCACCTCCGCCCCACATGCTCCGCATGCTCCAGGTCCGGTTCCTATCCTTCATGTGACTTCCGGGTATCCCCGGAAGTTTTTGCCATATTGGGCCACTGTGGGAAAGTGAGAAGTTAACCTTCTCACTTTCTTACCCACAGTAGTTATGCCCTGAGATGGGCTGTGTTTACAGGCTAGACTGTGGACTGTAGAGAGGGGTCATGGGGACCTGGGGTCCGTCCCCTGACATCTATACATCATTGAATAATATTCTTATTGTGGAAGGACGATTAACCTTACTTCACTATGATTGGAATTATAGTGATGCTGTTATTTCTTTATTTATTTGTGCCAAGATATGTAATTTACATATATATACCTCGGAGTAGTTGTAAAAGCCTGGTACCCTTTTACCTCTACCCCATTGAATATACAGCCCATCCAAGCTTATATTTAGACAGACCATCTGTCAGGGATGCGTCCGGGGTCGAGAGGGCCTGGGGGTAATGTCCGGCACTGAAGCCGTTGCAGGGTGTGGAGCGGGCGTGTGTACTGGCGGGCCCGATCCAGGACAGTGGTCCCCGGCCACTCAGTCTGAAGTGGAGAATGTGTTATTATTATTAAAGGAGAAAACTACACTACTTACCTGAAGTGGAGAATGTGAGAAGAAGGTTACTTCTTCGGTTCCCACTTCAGGTACATTTATGTACATGCAGCTTGAGTCACATGACGAGTGCCACATCATCCTCGGAGGCAGCCACAGGCATCCGGGTGTCCCTGTGGGGGATCCCGAGAGCGTCTGCTGCATGCGCTCATGCTGGGCACAGCGGGAAGCCGTCTGGGGTGTGTGGGCCGGACGGGTCAATAGTGCATTGATACAAGGGAAGGTGGTCCATGTAGATAGAAAGAAATAAACAGGAAGAGGAAGATGAAAAGAAAGAAATAAAGAAAGGGGAAGGAGAGGGAGGAAGGAGGGGGGAGGGGGATAGACAGCGGGGAGTGGGTGTGGTGTGGCCGGGTGGGTCCGGGTGGCGGGTGTGCCCTGACAACCACCAGTACCAGCCATTGAGCTATGGCTTTGCACCAAAGTTATATCCTAGTATGGTTACAGCTGTCTCAGTACAATCAAACATCGTTGAAAGGTTTGCTTACTATTTGGGGACAGTAATGTTCCATTCCCCCATTCGCTTCAGGCCTCAGATGGTGTCAGGGCACACCCGCCTGACCCGGGTCCACCCAGACCCACCTGGCCACACCACACCCGCTCCCCGCTGTCTATCCCCCTCCCCCCTCCTTCCTCCCTCTCCTTCCCCTTTCTTTATTTCTTTCTTTTCATCTTCCTCTTCCTGTTGATTTCTTTCTATCTACATGGACCACCTTCCTTTGTATCGATGTACTATTGACCCGTCCGGCCCACACACCCCAGACGGCTTCCCACTGTGCCCAGCACGCGTGCATGCAGTGGACGCTCTCGGGATCCCCCACAGGGACACCCGGATGCCTGCAGCTGCCTCCGAGGATGACATGGCACTCATCATGTGACCCAAGCTGCATGTACATAAATGTACCTGAAGTGGGAACTGAAGAAGTAACCTTCTTCTCACATTTTCCACTTCAGACTAAGTGGCCAGGGACTGCAGTCCCACATCGGGCCCATCAGCACACATGCCCACTTCGTTCCCTGAGTGTCAGGGATGCATCCAGGGTAGAGGGGGTCCAGATGTATTGCCCAGCAGAAGGGCCCTTGTGGGGTGTGAACCGGGCGTGCATGCTGGCAGGTCTGGGAAGGGACAGCAGTCCCTGGCCACTCAGACTGAAGTGGAGAATGTGAGAAGAAGGTTACTTCTTCGGTTCCCACTTCAGGTACATTTATGTACATGCGGCTTGAGTCACATGACGAGTGCCACGTCATCCTCAGAGACAGCTGCAGCCATCTGGGTGTCCCTGTGGGGGATCCCAGGAGCATTGTAGGTGGGATAATTGCCCATGCGCAGCGCCGGCTTGGATACCTGTTTCCACGATTAGAAAACCACCTTTCATTCATGTGATGACTCGGTATGGAATTGGTATCTAAAAATAGTGCTAATTCGTACAATTCTGACGGTACCAAGAACATCCCAAACGGTGGAGAATTGACGGAGTTCTGTGTTGGAGAAGTTAGTCACAGCAGGTCACGAGTATGTGCAGGCGTGGGAATCTCAAGCGGCAACCCAGAATTCCAGCCTCACTCGTTCCCACAGCGTCTAATAAATTGGTAAAAATGTTTATTGGCTGTGTGAGAGTTATCTCCGGCTACATTTTTAATTTCGGCTCTTAATTCCACAAATCCGCTGAGAAATCGCTTATTTTCTTTTATTTTCATATTTTGCCATCATTTCAGATATTGATTGATATTCTTTTATTGTTACTGTTACCCTTTTTATTATTTCACCTAATAAGGTACCCAGGTGCCATATGGCATCAATATTTTCCATCTATTATTTCTAAAAATAATTATTTCTTATAATCCTGTACATACCGGATTTTTGGAAAGAAGTTCTCCCCTCCCCCAATTTCTCTAAGGTGCTAGGACACACTAGAGAGGGTGTGAGTGTGTGGAATTCCAACAGTAGGAATAAGGGCAGTGATCTAGCTCACAACGAGTAAGTAGTGGACACTGAGCCCGGACCTTGTGGAAATGTCAGGGATTGCTCATCAGTCCGAGTCGAATATCACCCAAAAACCTAGTCGTAGACAAAGCTGAGGTTCCAACCCTCAGCAGCACATAGAGCTATATACGTGAGTGACATCAATCAATTGGAAGAGATAGGATCAAAGGAACTAAACAATGATCTGATAGAAAACGAAGTGAATAGAGATAAGGGAACACTTGGATCAGGGGGCTGAGTCAGATCAGGAGAAGGTGAGGGATTTACGATATATGAGGGCTGATGTGGCCACATGTGGTGATATAGTCTTATGCAATATCGATAGGGTAACAGAGAACCGCTTATGCTATGTCCCCTGACAGGAAATCCCGGGGAACCCACCATGGAGTTAAGGATCGAGAGTTAAGCAAAGCCTAGTCAAGAAGTAGGAGTTTTGGAGAGTTTGGCCCCACGAGCTTAGTCGGCATAGAGAGCTGTGAGCCCTCTTTCTGCATCTGCTGCATGCATGTGTGCTGGGCACGGTGGGAAGCCGTCCAGGGTGTGTGGGCTGGATGGGTCAATAGTACATTGATACAAAGGAAGGTGGTCCGTGTAGATAGAAGGAATAAACAGGAAGAGAAAGATGAGAAGAATGAAATAAAGAAAGGAGAAGAAAGAGAGAAAAGAAAGAGGGAGAGAGGGAGGAAGGAGGAGGGAGAGGGATGGACAGTGGGGAGTGGGTGTGGTGTGGCTGGGTGGGTCCAGGTGGACCCGGGTCAGGCGGGTGTGCCCTGACACTGAGAGGGTGTCATATCCATGCATACCCGATCCCAACCCGACTCCTGGACCTCCTCCTTCACCACCTCTGGAGTCCTGCCCTACTGCTGTCCGTTCCAATAATCACCTTTGGTCCTGGCACCACACCTCCTCTCACCTCCTTCCTCCTTCCTCTCTCTTCCCTCTGGCCCTCTTCCATCAACCCCCTGCCAAGTTACGACCTTCCACTGCTGTCCCATACTTCGTACTTGGACACTGCTTGTACCTTTGCTCCAAGCCTCCATCATAGCTCCTACCTCGGACTTTGACTCCACCTCAGCCTTAGTCCATTGCATTGGTGACCTCATACTATGTAAACACCATTGCCAATATTCCTCGGACTTTCAACCCTGCCTCCATAACCTCCGTAAGCTCCACAACCTCCGAGCTCCATGGATCACCTTCAGCACTTTTGCTGCTTGTAATGTATCTCTCACATTTTCCCCTCATCCCTATTTGGACTGCTGCTTCTTCCCATTCTAGCCAGTTAGTCATCATCCCCACTTCCCCTCATCCTCCTGCCCCTCTGGGCTTCGCCCTCCCTACCTCCTTTTGGACATACCACAGATTCTGCCTTATGACCTTCAGTACCGCTCTGCTTCTGCCATCCCTTTGTTCCCTTGTGCTTTCGCCCTCTCCATTATATATATCGGTGCTTGTACATACTCGTTTTAGCCCTTAGTCTAAAATCGACCTGAAATGCCCCCTAGAGACTTCCTGCTTGCCTCCTATGAAATTAAGGACCAAATGGACAAACAGCAATGGCACAGTGCTCCGCTTGAGTCGCTGAGGCCAAGGTCCCTCCTTGCTAAGTCTCCGAGAATCATCTGCCCCCGCCCAGTTCTAACAGAGGGACCTTCTGCCAGGCATTACATCTGGGCCCCCTCCACCCCAGACGTGTCCCTGACAGGTCCATGTAACTAGAAGGAATAAACAGGAAGGGAGGATGAAATAAAGGAGAGGGAAGAAAGAGAGAAAAGGGAAGAAAGGGAAGAAGGAGAAAAAGGAGAAGAGGGAGGAAGGAGGAAGGAGAGGGATGGGTAGTGGGGGAGCAGGTGAGGTGGGTGTGCCCTGACATCACCCCCTCCTTAAGCTGCTTCGCCTTGAAGTGGCCAGATGGTTTTCTCTCTCTCTCCCTGGGGCTTGGGGATGCATCCTGTGGAATTCCGGTCGGGGGCATGGGCTAAGTGGTCCCACTGGAGCCATTGGTTCTCTGAGCTTGGCCAACCAACAAACTTTACCAGATACCTCAAACAAGTGTCAGGGATGTGTCTGGGGTCGAGGCAGTCCAGGCGTAGCATTGTAATGGGTCTATCCAACTAGACTCACAACAGGAAAGAGGGGGGATAAGGATCTCACTACAAGTCAGGTCTGAAGTGGGGTATATTGGTCCTCTAGAGTGTGGTGCTGATACTCTCTACCAAACTGTACAGTGGGTCACGCAAGAGTCTGATAGACAAAATAGCACATGACAATAAGAAAATGGAAACATCGGCCTCTAGACATTGGAAATGGAATCAGGAAAATTAGGAAAAATAGGAAATGTGTATAAAGAGTGTGAGGGGATATAGGCTACATGTGATGGATGTGAGGTGCTTGCTGAGGGTGGTAGAATCGTGGGATTTGGCTCGTTTAGGGTACACCAGCAAATCCCCATTACAGTGTCTGGCACTGAGGACCTCACAGGGGGTAGATCGGGCGTGCGTACTGGCAGGCCCGATGCAGGACAGCAGTCCCTGGCCACTTAGACTGAAGTGGGAATGTTGAGAAGAAGGTTACTTCTTCAGTTCCCACCCCAGGTGTGTTTATATACATGGGGCTTGGGTCACATGAGGTCTGCCATGTCACCCTGCATACAGCTGCAGTCACCCAGGTGTCCCTGTGGGGGATCCTGAGGGTGTATGCTGCACATGTGCGCACTAGGTTGCACCCTAGAGCTGTCCAGGGCATCCAGGGCTGGGCATGTTGTGTGCATGTTGCAGGCAGGTCGATAATACATAGATACAAAGGAAGGTTGTCTGTGTAAGATAGAAATAGGAATAAATAGAAACAGAAATAGAAGAGAGGTAGAAAGGAGGAAGTACAGGAAAGAAGGACACAGGATGAGAGAAGGGGAGGTACTGGGTGAGGTGGACCTGGGTGGGCCCAGGTGGAGGCAGGTTGGGCGGGTGTGCCCTGACAACAAGCAGAGAGACAAAGGTGAAACCAGATAGGTTGACAGGTTGTTTTTAATCACGAACTTTTTGTCAATGAAACAATCCAACAATCCTGAATCAATGAGAGCTTGATATTGCTCATCAGGGGTGTTTTTATTAATAGGAGGGACAGAAGTAACGGACAAAGGAGAAAGAGGGAGTGAGGACAAAGGATTTGGAGCAACAGATGATGAAGGAGGTAGACCATTTGGAGAAAACAGTTTTCCTGGATCAACAACAGGTGGGAGAGACAGAGAGTAGACCATTTTCAGAATGAAGAGAAGAAGAAAAAGGGACGAAAGAGATGGGAATGATGAGGGAGGATGTTTTGGATGGCACTTAAGCAAACCTCTTTGATAGCATGCAAGGGAGTAATGCAACCCTGGGTTCATGCTGAGTCCACAGAGTCGCAAACTAATTTTTTGGCTCTACAGGAGGAGCCATAGAGGGCGCAGTTTGGGCAATTTGTGCCTTAGATGTGCGAGAAGATGATTTTGGGCAGTCTTTGACCATATGGCCAGACAAACCACAAAACATACAAAGATTCCCATTGAAATGGTGCTTATGCTCTTCTGGCGTTAGCTTGCCATTCTCACCAAGTTTTGAAGAGAGGTCTGGTTTGGCCATGGGGCATCCTTCAGACTTCTTATGGTCTTTAGGAGGCTTTGCAACCACAGTGGAAGTGGAGGCAGAGGGAGTAGAGGAAGGACAGAAGGAAGTACTTGCTGATTGAGATGCAGCAGACTTGTCAAAGGTGGTGGCAGAGGAGGGCAGAGGTCTAACATGTCATCCAGCTTCAGCCTTATGCTTCCAATATCATGCATCGAACGTCTGCATGAGTTTTCAGAGGGCAGAAAGTGAAGTAGGTTTGGTGACATGTGAGAAATTGTCCTTGAGACGCTCTGGCAGTCTGTCATAAAAGAACCAACAAAGTGCAGGCTCGCCATAACCATGCAACTGCATAGCATATCGATTGAACTCGACAATGTACTTGTTTATGTGATGTCTGTTGTAGGCAGGATAACCTACTATACCTTACACCATCAGTATTTTCATGGTTTACATTCCTTAAGGATTCCCCATATGCAATGATCACCTACCAATGCCCATGGTGCATAAAAACATTTTATTTCATTTTGTTACAGAGTACAATTGCACATAACATGCTGGTACTGAACTGGTCCAGCCCAAAAACTACACTTGGCGCTACTGGCTGCCAAAAGACGATCAAGGGCTCAGAAAATAGAGAAAAATCATAAATATGGATTCCCTGAATTTCATCCAGATCGACCCAGCCATTGTGGAACAATGGTGGTGACGATTTCTCATCTTACCACAAGGTTCTGCACAATGTCAAAAGGCACATGAGGGTGGTGGTGTTGAAAGTCCCATGCAGCAGAGCTGAGATCCGTACTTCAGGAGATTGTCATATCCATACAATCCTGACCTCCGCTCCAGGCTCCTGGAACTCCAAAACGAACTCCAGAGCCCCACTTCCCTTCCGTCACCTTTTCCTTGCTGACTCCCAAGAGGTTATCCCACCTCCAGCTCTGACACCACCTTCAGTCCGACTCCGGAACATTCAGGGTCAGACCTCCATCTCGACACCTTCCAGACAAGCATGCAACACCTATGCTCCTGACTCCGGACCTCCACTCTGGAATCCCATTCACGTCACTGTCTCCAGAACCTCCAGTCTTAGCTCCGACCTCGGACTTTCACCCAACCTCTGCTTATACCCATGGTATTGGTTAGCTCATTCCATTTAATTACCTTTGCCAATATTCCGGAGTTTAACTTCCGAGTTTGGACTTTCCGGACTTACTTTGGACCTTGCAACTATTGCATTGTCCCATTCAATTCCACTATACTCCCTCATTCCTATTTGGGCTGCTGCTTCCTTTATATTCAGTCAGCTAGCCATTCCCCACTCCCATCCTCCTTCCAGCTCCCTTTGTCTCCTTTCATCCTACCCTTGTCCCTTTTGATTCCGGACCCCTCCTTATATACAATGTACCTAGTAACTTGTAACCTCAGTCCGAAATCAACTTGATTCCCCCCTAAGAGACTTTCCCTCTGCTAGATCTGAAATTAGGGACCCCCAAGACAACCAGCAATGGCACAGTGCTCTGCCTGAGTTGCTGAGGCCAAGGTCCTTCCATGCTAAGTCTCTGATTCCATTCCAGAGTCATCCAAATCTGCCTGATCTAACAGAGATCGCGAAACTGGTTTCAGCCCAAAATGGAAATCACAAGCCATACTGAAGTAAACTAACAACCAAAATGCACTCTGGAGTGCTCAGAAAAATTCAGAAAAATCACAAAGGATGCGTATGAAGATCCAATTGACATGGGGACTCTCATGGACACTTTCTGGGATGTCTAACCCTGTGCACGGGCCAAATTTCACGATTCTCACACTCACCACTTGGTCAAATCTCAACCATTTGGGACAAATTTGGTATCGGGAGAAAGCTATGAACCTGGGGAATTGAATGGAGAGGTCAGAAAGAGATGCTATGGGTAGGAAGAGGCAGATGAGTGTGGTGTGATGGTGGAAATTGGTGGAGGATGGCAATTATTAGCAGATATGGCCCAATAACAACAATCTTTTGTTTTATATTTTCTTTTCATTTGTTTTTCCACATTATTGCTGTTCCATGTGTTTAAAAGCTCTGTAGGAATGGAAAAGTGACCTCCTTTTTGACTACAAAGAGACTGTAGCGCTGAGAGATCCAAGTAGAAAAGAAATTCTAAGCTTGACTCCTTGAGGATTGTAAGGAATCCCTGATGATTGTCCAAGATGGACCAGGGGTATGTAATTCTTAACGAGATTTTGTGATCATTTTTGTTTTGTTAGCACTCAGACTGAACCTAGGACAAGCTTAAGACATCCCAGACTCCCTCCCCACAAATTTGCTTGCGTTTAGGGGGTTAGATCTCTAGCCTGCTGGCAACATAGATGGCAGGTGGGGAGACAGCCACCTCAGATGGCAGGCCAGCAGCTCTCATGTCTTTCCTGGTTGAGGATGTGGTTTTCCTCTGTTTCTTGGCAATTACCTGGTGGAATTTGGATGACAGCATGGATTTGTGCATATCTCGGTATTTACACTGGGTACTATTGCTTGTAGGCAGCTGGGATGCATCCCTCACTGGTCGCCTTCCCAAAAATCCTCTGGGGGGTCCGCCTCCTCTCCCTCTCCATCCCTCTTGGGTGTCCCCATTAGCTGGCTTCTCAGCCCTTCTGCAAGTGCTCAAAGGTCCTCTGGATGCATGCAGCGTATTCAGCGAACCTTTGGGTGAGTCTTGTGTGAAGTGCCCAGGGGCATTGCAGTTATGGCACAGCCCTTGCCGCTGGTCTGCCCTTGAGTGGTCAAGGTCCATTGGCTGGGGGGGTGGGGCTGGAGGGTGCAGGGCTGTGGTCATGGGGGCCATGGGGGTGGCGGTGAGTTGCAGTGGGGGTCCGGGTGACAGGTGTGCAAAGGGTTGGGAGGCTGGTGGTGGTGGCCTCATGGGGGGGAGGGGCAGTTTGAACAGGGGGAGATGGGGTTGTGTCACCTGGAAGCGCTGCCACTGGTTGTTGAGAAGGGTGGCTTCTCGTTTCCATTCTGCCCAAGTCCTTGGCATGGGGTGCAGGCAATAGATGCTCTCACAGAGCTGCACGTTGATCACTTGCTCGAAGTGGTCTATCAGTCCTACATCACCTAGCCACAAGGGGGGGCCACAGATCCCGAACTCCTGGATGATCCTATCCATGGAGTCATTACCTTGCCACAGGGTGGTGTAGGCAGGCACAGCTGGTACCATGCAAACAAACCAATTATTGGAATTCTACCACTCTCATCAAGCACCCCACTTCCGAAACACATCTACCACTGTTCCAGATACCCCTTCCATGTTTCCTATATTTTTTTCCGATTTTTCAAGCCATTCCTGACCAGGACAACCATCAGTTTCCAAATTGGGTAACTGTCACCCGCATATTCCACCACTTCCTCTCTATCTCCATCAATTCTCCACCGATCCGGACGAATTTAATATCGTTGGAAAGCCCTTGTTAACACGAGTCGAACAATGTTACGAGTGACGAAATTGGTTTGGCGGTTGAGGCGATCGCCATGGTTCTTTATTTCCTTAACAACATCAATATTGCTTTGATATTGCTTTTTTCTTATTTGTTCCTTGTGGATCTGTTACCATCCTAAACCCATCGGATCATTCGGATCTTCACGCATACTTTCCTCATATTTATAACTGCCTCTTTCCTGTATTTACAAAAAAGACTCCCCCAACAGAGAGGTGCTCCCCAACAGACATGAAGTTTTAGCAAGAAGCTTACCAGCACCCAGAGCGGCGAATACGAAGCCAAAGAGGCTCAAGATATAGTGCAGGGACAGAGTTCCCATTAGTTTGATTATTAGTGAGATTTATGAGTTTTTTTCATTTTTATCACATTGCACCAGACCATTTCTCCTCCCCCCTTCCTCATCATCCGAACCTCCCCTGAGCACTCCCAACACTTGGCCCCCTCTCTTTCTCGTTAGGGTGGTAGATCCCTTGCCCCCTTACATTTATGGTGGTCCTTACAGGGGCCCAGTGTTGCATACTCACTCAATTTCCTACCTGGCTTGTGGCCATCATACTTTCATTTTATACACGTTTTACACATTTCTACTGGCGTTACAAGATGCACAGACAACCCATGATTTGGTTTGAAACATACTTACCAGAAGTTTTGGCCTGAGTTGCCGCAAAAAGTGTTATTACAGAGTTTTTCCCCAAGTTCACATTAAACGCTGTTCCTCTGACGCGATGCAACAGCAGAGTACCCAGAGGTGACCAGAGAGTCCCTTGCCAGTGACCCAAGACATTTGTTTGGCCAGAGTTGCCTCAAGAGAACCTGCCATTCCAGACTCGCGCATTTCTGACCAGTGTCACCGAGTTTCCTCCTTGTTGTGTCCCCATGATGACAGTGACAGCCACCCGACGAGCCAGACAGCTACCAGACATGGCATTGGTCATCGAGGTTCCATGTATGCCAACCCCTCGGAGCAGGGAAGTGCCCCGGTTCAAGGGGAAGAACATTGACAAGTTCTTACAGGAATTTCGGCTTTTAGCCAAGACTTCGCAGCTCACAGACGAGCAGAAGTGCCTCTACCTCACATCCTACTGCAAGGAGAGGGAGGCTGAGTTCATCAGAACACTTGATGGTTATGAAAACCGTGATTGGACATTGCTCAAAGATGAGCGACGCAGTTTTTATTCCTCTGAGTCCGAGGACTACGTTTACCACATGAAAGACATGTGCAAATTCGTCAAGAAAGAGTGCAAGATCAAGCACCTTTCTCATCTTGAGAAATATCATTGCAAGTTCCAGATTATTGTGACATCACTTGAAGCACGCCACCAGTTGAGTTCTATAGACTGGGATGATTATTTTTATTCTGGACTGCCCAAGAAGTTCAGGAAGAAGCTCAAGAGTGAGCTTTGGATGCAGTGCTTGTGGTCTGACTTGACCAAGCCACCCAAGATGCAGAATGTTGTTCAAGTGGCCAAGTCACTGCTTAGCCCTGACAAATATGATTGTTCTGACGAATCAGACACATATGACGATGCAGATATGTCCGATTCAGACCCAGAGGACAGTTCCTCCATAGCTGACCCGAGCCCAGACTCAGAAGGCGACAATGTGAGTTGCAGCTGCATGCATGAGACCGGAACCAAGTCGATTGCTAGTGAACCAGCAAGTTCAGCATTGAGAGACACAAAGTCTAGCCCACAGAGTGATGCCCAGTTGTCTGCTGATGTTCAGATACCAGCGCCAGCACAGACCCGAGTGCCTACAAAGTCCCTGGTGGACCAGTTGTCAGTGCAGATTGATGAGCTTTCCCTTCAAGTTGCATGGCTCCAGCGACAAGAGCCAGTGCATCAGGAGACGCCAAACAAGAGCTTCAGATGCTACATGTGTGACGCTTATGGCCACAGACTCCAAGACTGTCCAGAGACCAAGGAATTCTTGGTGCATGGTGTCCTCAAGACTGATGTTAACAACAGAATCGTGTTGTCAGATGGATCCTCCCTGCCTTATGCCAGCAGTGGTGGCATGGCTCCAATTATCCGAGAGATTGTCAGCCATAGAGCAATGGCTTCACACACAGAGTTACACCGAGTTTGTGAACCCACAATGAATTGCGAGTTTAGCGACCCGGAATGTGGCGAGTTCCATGCCTGCCCCATAGAGTGTTCAAGTGTGACATCCCCAGAGTACACGATGGCCAGTATGGACAAAATTCCATCGATTTCCAGGCATAGTTCAGACCAGAGTGTGTTGGCTTTGTATATCGAGCCCGAGCCGAGTCTTTATGTGCGGAATCACACATTTGATGAAACACCAATGCTCCCAACAGTCTTGGATGATCCAGATGTTGAAAGACGCGATGTATCTCCGCCAGAGATGATCCCTGAGTCGCAGAGTCGACAGATATTTGAGGCTACACCGACTGTGCCTCCAAGTGCCAAAGTTGTGATAGATCGGATCAGTCCTGATGACACCCAGGCCAGAGAGCCTCAGATGACGACCCAGACGCGTAGTTCGACGTGAAAGCAAGCCACCTGCCAAGGCAATATGGCCCAGAGTCCAGAGGCTGAGCCTGAGATTGGTGAAGTGTTGACACATATCGAGTTTGAGCCAAGTGTGGCCCGGGTGTCTGAGAACTTGCCAGTTCTTGAGCCTTTGATGACTCAGTGAGTAGACGATGGTATAATCGCAGCATTGCAGCCCAATCCTCTAAGCACGATATCACAGTGTCATTAGATTATTATCATCCAGCTCTACACATCGTACTTATATACATTTCTGTGTGGTGCAAATGAACAAAGGCTAAAGTGTTAGGACAATGAAACTTCCCATAAAAGGGAACAATAACCGTAACAACAAGGGCATCAGAATGCCACTTCTGTCATATCTGTGCATACCCAATCCTGACCCGACTCCCAGACCTCCTCCTTCACCACCTCCGGAGTCCTGCCCTACCACTGTCCGTTCTGATAATCGCCTTCAGTCCTGGCACCACACCTCCTCTCACCTCCTCTCACCTCCCATGCTACCTCCACTCCTCCGTCCCTCTCCTGTCCTATCTCCGTCTGCTCCGATACCCACCTCGGACTGAACACCACCCCTCTCGCCACCCTCCTACTACTCCTCCTCCCACTCCTCCACTTCCTCCCCACAACACCTCCACCCTTCCGTCACCCTCCTACTCTTCTCCCGTCCGCTCTGATACTCACCTTCAGACCTGACACCTTTCCTCTCCTCCACACCTCTCCTCCTTCCTCCTTCCTCTCTCTTCCCTCTGGCCCTCTTCCGTTGACCCCCTGCCAAGTTATGACCTTCTGCCACTGTCCTGTACTTCGTACTCGGACACCACTCATACCTTTGCTCCAAGCCTCCATCATAGCTCCTACCTCGGACTTTGACTCCACCTTGGCCTTAGTCCATTGCATTGGTGACCTCATACTACGTAAACACCATTGCCAATATTCCTTGGACTTTCAACCCCACCTCCATAACCTCCATAATCTCTGCAACCTCCGAGCTCCATGGATCACCTTTGGCACTTTTGCTGCTTGTAATGTATCTCTCACGTTTTCCCCTCATTGTCATATCCATACAATCCCGACCTCCGCTCTGGGCTCCCGGAACTCCAAACTCCAACTTCCAGAGCCCTACTTCCCTTCCGTCACTTTCTCCTTGCCGACTCCCAAGAGGTTATCCCACCTCTGGCTCCAACACCACCTTCGGTCCGACTCCAGAACATTCCGGGTCCGACCCCAACCTCGACACCTTCCAGACGAGTACACAAAACCTATGCTCCCGACTCCGGACCACCACTCCGGTATCCCGTTCACATCTCGTCTCCGGAACCTCCGGTCTTAGCTCCAACCTCGGACTTTGACCCCACCTCCACTTATACCCATTGTATTGGTTAGCTCATTCCATTTAATTACCTTTGCCAATATTCCGGAGTTTAACCTCCGAGTTCGGACTTTCCGGACTTACTCCGGACCTTTCAACTATTGCATTGTCCATTTCAATTCCGCTATTCTCCCTCATTCCTATTTGGGCTGCTGCTTCCTTTCCATTCAGTCAGCTAGCCATTCCCGACTCCCATCCTCCTTCCTTCCTTCTTGGGCCTTGGCCCTTCATTCCTCCTTTGGGAAACACCATTGAGTCAAACACTTGACCCTTGGTGTTGTTCCTCTTTCCATCTCCCTTTGTCTCCTTTTGTCCTACCCTTGTTCCTTTTGATTCCGGACCCCTCCTTATATACAATGTACCTAGTAACTTGTAACCTCAGTCCAAAATCGACTTGAATTCTCCCAAGAGACTTTCCCTCTGCTAGATCCGAAATTAGGGACCCCTAGGACAACCAGCAATGGCACAGCGCTCTGCCTGAGTCGCTGAGGCCGAGGTCCTTCCACGCTAAGTCTCCGACTCCATTCCAGAGTCGTCCGAATCCCCGCGTTCTAACACTCATCCCTATTTGGACTGCTGCTTCTTCCCATTCTAGCCAGTTAGTCATCATCCCCACTTCCCCTCATCCTCCTGCCCCTCTGGGCTTCACCCTCCCTACCTCCTTTCGGACATACCACAGGTTCTGCCTTATGACCTTCGGTACCGCTCCACTTCTGCCATCCCTTTGTTCCCGTTTGGACACCTTTGTTCCGATTCAGATCCCCTTTGTTCCCTTGTGCTTTCGCCCTCTCCATTATATATATTGGCGCTTGTACATACTCATTTCAGTCCTTAGTCTAAAATCGACCTGAAATGCCCCCTAGAGACTTCCTGCTCACCTCCTATGAAATTAAGGACCAAATGGACAAACAGCAATGGCACAGCGCTCTGCTTGAGTCGCTGAGGCCAAGGTCCCTCCTTGCTAAGTCTCTGGTTCCCCTCTGGAATCGTCTGCCCTCACCCAGTTCTAACAACTTCAACAGACAAGCACCCTGATAACATCCTGAGCGATTTGAATGCATTGTGCGATTGTGCAGAAGTGGCAGAGGTGATGTGTGAGCTCCCAGCAGACTCAAAGGCTGGAGCAGAGATTCCCCACCTTGAGTGCATAGAACCCATTGTAGGAGAAATAATATTCAAAGAATAAAACAATGATCTATCAGAATAGTCAACAATCAGGTGACAAGTTCAGATGTTTAACAGATCTCATGATCTTTATGAGACTGGACAGACATTAGAAGATCATTATAAATTATCCACACCCATGTAGCATGAGATTTAATCTACTACAAGCATGCCTAGAACCTGGCATAGGTGTAATATTCAAAGAATATATCCCTACAACAAGAAAATAGCACATAGACGGCAGAATAAGAAGGAACATTGGGAAAGAATGTAAATATCTCAGGAACCAGTAAACTTTTGACTTAATCTTTTAATCATCTGAAAGGACTGTTTCTAAACTTTATCCACGGTTTTGTTTCATTCTAAAAGCTTCAAAACTGATGGAGATATCGCTCAAACAGCGAAACACCTTATAATTTATATATATTTATTTGCTAATTCTTACAAAAAGTAATGTGACTCAAGGAAAATATATTGGCGCCCGGAAGTCTGGCAGACCAAATACCATATGACAGAGTATTCCCCGGCGCAGGCGGACAGTGTTTGATCGCATCAGAAGAGGAGAAAATGCTAACAAACTGGATCTTGTATATTTTCCCATGATTCATCAAAATCTTTTGATTTTAAGCTCAAATAAATCGGAACAAAGGAATGATTGATGATCTGGATCTCGGATCATAAGCATGAAGTGATTCAAAAGTCCGTGGATCAGTTAATTAATTGGGAAAGCTCTAGACCATTAGTAATGATGCAGCTTCACAAAAAGGGGTCAATTAGAGAACAGTCTAGAAAGTTCCTTTATAGCCGAGTCATTTCTAGAGATAACCGTTCGTAATTAAGGCGGTGTAGAGCATAGCTTTAGCGCTACAAGACCCCGCTAAGATCGGCCCAAAAAACAAAGAACTGAATTACTTATTGCTGAGTCATGTCCTAAGTCCATTATTAAGCTTACACAGCCCAAGCCCCTATATCATTCTAGAACTATCTATAATACAAATGTAGCACATGTAACTAGTGCAAGGCGTGGGAGTAGAGAGGCCTCTGAAAAGCATAAAAGGCCGCCGCTTCTGCCCCCTCTCAAACCTCAGGTAGAAATAAAAGTTTAATTCTCCTCACCAGTGGTTGGTTCGTTTGCTCCAAAAGATAAAAGCAAATATTAGTTGTTAGCTAATATAAAACTAACATGTCACTCTAAGCGTGAGTTAGGGTCAGTTAGACACAGCTGAACAAAAGTGTCATAGTGAGAATTAGTGAGAATTTGGTGGAGGGACTTCTTAATTGAATAATCTCTCAGTAATATTTGGTTATCACACCACAGAAGAAAAGTGAGCAATCCTGAACCTGCTAGATAACTAGCACGCACTCCAAGCGATAGAAAGAGCAGTTTGGTCACTCCTGTATTGAGTAACAATTATTGCGGAATTATTTCATTAGTAGTTTTCCTTCAGTAAATTATCAGGAAAATCATGTCCTACTGAAAAGTGGTAAATCTAGGTGTAATATTGACTAGAAATCATAGTAAAGTCAATATAGAATTTAATTCATAGACAATCTATACAAAAGGTGAGATCATTGGGGGGTGTTTATTGTTGTTTAGACAGTGAATATATATTTGGCAACCAAAACATGGTCAGTATGCAGATCAGCACAAACTCTAATATTGTTATTGGATGTAGGAAACTGGTTACATAAGGTGATCCAGCTCTGCTCCTTCACCGTGGAAATGCCTCAGATGAGAGCATCAGAAGCAGATGAGTCAGTCCCTGCCTTGGCTGACCCAAATGATGTGACAAAAGTGGAGTGTGCAGTTCCAAGTTCCAGACAAAATGTCTATTTGCATGGAGACAAGTCCAAAACAAGCGAAGTTAGCAATGATTACCAAATGCTAGTCATGGGAAAGAAAGCTCGGCACACCAATGTTCCCAATCCTCCCATTCAACCTATGGTTCTCCTAGATGCAGTGGCCACGATGCCACAGGGGTGTGTGCAAGTTGCAGGTTGCACAGTGATGCAATTGAATGACACAGAGTGTCCACTTGATGCCAAAATGAGTGAGACTGCTCAAGTCTCAGAGTTTCCCAGAGACAAGGAACCGATGACGATCCTAGACCTAGATAGTCAGGTTGAAGAGTCACTCGTGCGAAGTACATGCATAGACTTACCAGACAAAAACACAGTGGGAAGTAAATCGTGGTAAATAACACTGTGCAGCCCAGGTTTTTTTCTAGATCATGGTATTTTACCTATGGCATTTTGCCCCATGGAAAAAACCTGGTTGGCAAAAAACCTGGGTTGTTGTGCCCAGATTCCACACCATCAGTGTTTTACTCAGGGAAACCATGGTTTCATGTTGTCAGGGACAGCTCCAAAAGCGGTGAGGTCCCTGCGCACAGGACTCGGTGGGACGAGTAGTGGCTGTGCGTAGCGGCGATCCCGTCATGGGGTGAGCGTCCCTGACCACTTAAGCTGAAGTGGGAAGTTGGGATTATCATTAAAAGGGAAAAGCTACAGTACTTAAAGTGGGAAGTTGAGAAGAAGGCTGCTTCTTCTGTTCCCACCCCAGGCACTATTATATACATGCGGCCAGGGTCACGTGGAGGAAGCCACATCATCTCCGCACACAGCTGCACCTCCCTGGGTGTCTCCGCAGGAGATCCCGGAGGTGGCCACTCAGTAGGTGGGAGTGTGCGCGGCATGTGCGGCGATCAGGGGGGTGGGGTCAGGTATGTAGTAGTACATGGAGAAAGGGAAATCGACTGTAGAATAGAAATAGAAATAGAGATAGAGAGAAGGGGGAAAATGGGGGAGGGGAGACGGGGAGTGATAATGGGGTAGTGCAGTACAGCATGGGGTGCAGCACGGGGTCAGGCAGATGTGCCCTGACACATGTTGAGTATGGATAATGATGCACTGCAATCAAATATGAAGATGGCATTATTCCTGCTACAGAGTAGCAGGTCTTGAAAGCATGAACTGAATGCTGATGCAAGAGGTCCTCTATTATTGCAAATTACCTGGCTAACCCAGGGTCCATCACTTGTATTCCAAAATCAAGCTAAGTTCCCACATTTGGCTTGTAAGTAGTTCCGCAACCTGCTGTCAAGGGCCCCTTCCAATTCACATGCCCTTTCAACTCCCATCTCCATCTTGCCACCATCACAATCGAACACGTTTTGAAAAACCACACTCTACACCCTCTCAGACTTGTTAACTGCCCTTCAACCTCGTGATAACCAACAGCTATGAACCGTAGCTCCAGACAGACATCAGGAAATGAACACAAACCCCCAATCAGGGCAGCCCTGACCCTGATCTGCAACAGACAACAGTCCCACGGTCACACCCACCTTCAATCAACATACAACGATGCATCCAATTGCATTTGCAGAAAGGAGTTCTTCACCAATGTCTCCAAGCCCAGAAATGCAAGATGACAACAAGTCAAACCTTCCGCAGCCACCTTCTCCCTTGTCCCCCAACCCTCTGGCTGTCAACCTTGATCATAAACATACCACTCCTGAAAGGTGCATGCCCTATTGAAGGCAGCATCATTCAATGTCCCTGCACCCAGCAAACTCTGTGGGACAGCTTACAGAATAGCCTGGAGTGTCGCAGACAAAAAAAATCATGCCTATTGTCCAAGCAGCCATCAAAATTAGCTACCACCCTGCTCCACCCCATGACTGCACAAACCCAATAAGGCAGACTACACTCACCCCTGCTCCTACAGACCTATACAGCTCCTAGAGGTCCATCATTGCTATCCAGCTTTCATACTATGCCAGCCAACACAAACTCCTTCTGGTCACCCAATTTGGAGGAATGAGAGGGAGATCGATCTGCAGAAGACAACACCCTCTCAGCCATCCACGATATGGAGGCAGCACTCAACCACAAACTTATGGCTACTTCACTCACTTTTGACATAACAGGTTTCTTTGATTTTGTCTTGCACCCACATCTGCTCAACACTTTGCATGATAAAAATCCTATAGTCAGATGGGTGGCTTCCTTCCTCAGCGACTGCCACACTGCCCTCATCCTAGCTACATATTTCTCTGCCCCTCTGATTGTGACATCCTTTGTGTCTGTATTCCACATTTACAATGGTGAAAAACCATTTGAGAAACATCCATTCTGTGTCAGGGACAGTACAGGAGAGGTGGGGGTAGCGGCCCGGGCAGCGGTGGAGTGGCAGGAATGTATAGCGAATGGCCCTCACTCAGGCTCGCATCCCTGTCTGGCTTCTTAGGCTGAAGCAGTAGTGATTGTTATTAGGATGAAAGACTAAGCTAAACTAAACTAAGACACTTGCCTGAAGCAGTAGTGAGAAGAAGGCTGCTTCTTCGGTTCTGCTTCAGCTTGGTTTATATACAAGTGGGAACAGATCATGTGGGGGGTGCCATGTCAGCCCAGGTGGAGCTGGGTTATCGTTGTCAGGGTTCAGCACCCTGCCCTAGGGTGCCCCAGACTCCCCAACCAATCCCTTCCTTCCATTCCTTCATTGTTGCCTTGTTGTTGCCTTTCTGTGTTGTGTATCCGCGCACATGAGATAGCGTGGGAACTTTCTGAGCGAGCAGCTCGCCCAGAATGTTCCCACGGGTCACAGCCACAGTTCTGGGCGAGCAACTCGCCCAGAACGTTCCCACGCTTACTGGGCACTGCCACCTGGATGTTCCCTCCGGGTCACACTACACAACTCTAGGAGCTGTATAGTTGTGGGCATGTGACCCATTCCTTTATATAGCAACCATGCGGGGAGATGAGACCTTTACCCTTCTTCTCATCTCATACCCCGCATAGGCAAGTGTATATATAGTCTTTCCTTTTACTATACATCTCATACCCCACATAGTGTGAGGACAGGCCAGATGGGGGTTGAGGTCAGGGAGCCTCCGAGTCCGAGGCCGGGCCCTGACAATCGTGGATGGCTCTGCAGGCGGTCCTGAGTGTCAGAGGGGAGAAGTACAAGTGAAGATGCATGGCATATCCGGCGGTGCAGTATCCACATGGGGTACTCAGCGCTGGACATGTCTGTGCTACATGGGTAAGGGGAGAGGTTGTCCGTATAAAGAAAGAAAGGAAAGAAAGGAAAGAAAGGGAAGAAGGAAGACAAAGGAGAAAGGGAAAGAGGGAGAAGAAGGAAAGAGGGAGAAGAAGGAAAGAGGGAGAAGAAGGAAAGAGGGAGAAGAAGGAAAGAGGGAGAAGAAGGAAAGAGGAGCAGCGGGAGGGTGCAGTGCGGAGCGGAGTGGCGTGCCCTGACATTCTGCCCCCAAATCAAGTCTCTGTTGTATGCATCCAAATACATATCTTAGCAAGTGAAAAGAGTGGCAGGTTCTGCTGCGTCAGGCAGCGATCACCAGTTATTGTAATATACATGCTTTAATCACTAAATATTACTGCGATCAATAATGGCTGGATGCTCCATGTTCAATCTTCTGATGGCAGCATTAAGATCAACAATTTAAATGCTCAGCACTCTAATGGATGGCACAACCAGGTAGGGAGATTCTATCCCTCCAAGTGCATATATGACAACTGCAGGGGGTATCTATGGGGTTTGTCCCAAGTGGAGACTTAGGACTTTGCTTTTCTTCCACCACATCCCACCAGCACTTCCTACTGCACCATACACTACACACGTCTGCAAGGCCCATTGAATGGGGAGATGAGTGACACCCTATGTGAGAAGGCGTTGAAGGAGAGAACGAAGGAAGGTCAGTTGGGAGGTTCAAACGAGACCACCACCAAGCTGTTCCCTGGTTCTTTAGTTAGGATGGGGAAGTGTACTAGTGTTATTTATTGTAAATATAGTACCAATCCGAGTGTTTTGGCTAATTCTATTTTTATGGGTTAGTTTTAAAGTTCCTGGGAATTGACTTACAGATAAACCGAGCCCTGTGGAGCTGTTTCTTTATTGAAATTTCTTAATTTGTCTAGGTGTAATTCTGTGTAGCGTTGTTTAATTTGGATTTAATCTTCTACTTGGTGAAGTTTCAAATATTCTAATCAATTATTGGATTTGGATTGTGTCTGGAGTGTCCCTTGAGTTTGTTTTATTTTTGTCTTATTTTATTGCTTGTTTTAACAGTAGCAAAATAACTGTTTTGTGTTTACACTTTGAAATCTGGAGTGTTAACCAGCTCTCCTGTTGAAATATCTACTTAATATTTCTCTCCTTTATTGCTGCCTTTTACTACAGTGGCAATCTTAACTGTATATCACTTTTTCGCACTGGAGTGACAACCAGAAATGCTTGAGAAAAATAATACTCTATTTTCTTACTTCTCTAAGGGGGGCGAAAAGTCGCAGAAAGGGTCTCCCTTTATACTCCTTGGGTCACCTTCCTTTTTCACGCTCTACCTTCTATTTACAGGATTTATTTACAGTGTATTTTTCTCAAACTGAATAAAAAATGAAATTTTCATGCTATAGTTCTACTGCACTTGTGCTGCACTGAACTGCGGTTCTACTGCGGTCAGACTGTGCCTAGAATTCTTATTGTCCTCCCTTGCCTAAGCTATTTTAATGGTTAATTGGAACTTGGCTGCAATGTATTTGTCACAGTTACCTATTTCAAATTCCCTATATATACCATTAAATTTGCTATGACTCGATGATTCTGAATTCAAACTTCGCATTACTATGTGTACGGCTGTGCTGAGACCTTCAGCTGATTTATTCCAATTTTATTTAGTGACATTTAGTTAAAATGAGACTGAAATGGTAAATGAGTGAATTATTCAGGTTTAAAACTGAAAGAAAAAGTTGCTAGTAGTCAAGAATTACTCAAACGAATGTGTTATAGCTCTCCACTTCATTAGAACATCGTTCCCTAAAATTCCTGCCATGGTCTGTCATAGTTTAGTGGTTTTCGTGAATTTCATTCATATTCCCTGATTCCCCTTTGTATTATCACATCCTAATCCTCCATATGTATTGTTTGTTGTTATAGTAGGTTGTCCTTGAAGATATCATATTTTTATCCATTTTATTTAGGACTCTGGACCTCTTGAAGCTGTCTTCCCACACATTTTCAGGTTTCTAACTTCATGTCCTTGTATCTCATTCATTTCTGGATGTTTTCTCACGTACTTGGTATCATAAATTTTTATTTATTCCCACCTTTCCAATGGTACTAAGGTTGTGTCCTATTTCCTGGTATTCGTTGAGTTAGCAAAGATTTGTGCACACATTTGGTAATCACATGCATCGTTCCCATAGTCGTTCATATGCAGGCGCCGTTTTCGTTTAATTGTTCGGGATTTATGATATGTGCGGGTGTTTATTTCTTTCATATGGGCTTCTGTGATTTATTTCAGATTTTTCCCTCATGATCTAAGGTTGTTTTGCACTTTCCATGCTTTGTTTTGACCGGGCTCTTCCTTATTTGGACGGAAATTGGTCTTTGCGATCTGCCGAAGTGCGGATCTCAGTTCCGACGGCCGGTTCCCTGCGCATCGCCACCCTCACGTGTCATTATACATGATGCGGATTTCTATATTTCCGTCATGGGTATAACTTCACAACGGCTGGACCGTTTGGGCTGAAAATTTGCATAACTATAGTTCCCCATATTTAATAATTTCCGTGTAAATTTCGTTGTATGTTTTAATTATGGATCCTATGCAAACATCGTCTTTTCCCTGAGCTCGGACTTTTGATGTCGCTATTCCCGTTATTGGATATCTCATTAACACATGATCCTTTTATTATGAAAGTTTGGGAGGAGTAAGATTAGATCCCTTCCTTTCTAATGGGCCATCAAGCTTGTCTCGGTCGTTACTAGTTAATCTTCGTGCTTGCCTTTTAGACATTGTCCTTGTTTTGCAGGAGCTTTAGTTATATCTCCATCGTTTATGGGTAGTTTCCCCTGTAATTACTTTCATTGGGTCCGTTTGGGGGACATCTACATTTCCTATTATAAACACGACTTTGAATTTTGCATTAGTTCCTGAGGAATCTTTGTTCCGTGGTACTTCCATCCTTGGCTATGTGTGCGGACGTGGGAAAGTAGTTTCCATGGAGGTTCTCTGATTATTTTTATAGTCAAATCTTAATCGATTGTCCTAATTCTTGGTTTAATATTTGCTATAAATTCCCCCGAGAATTCCATCTTGTTGATGGTAAGCTTGAAGTATTTTTGCTATTTTTCTTTCTTTCGATTTATCACATATAGTCATAATAATTCGTTAAAATTCAGGTCCTTCTATTTTCTCATATCTACGTGTCATATGAGGTTTTGTGATTTATCTGGCATATTTCCATAATGGGTTTCCATAGTGTGGCCGTTATTTCTCCTACAGCATGTACATATGGCCAGACTCTAAAATGCATGTTTTCACTCACTTGAGTCGCTTCTGCTGCCACCCACTCTCTTTCACTTTGCAATCGGCTGCACTCCATGAGCTGCCACATGCACTAGATTATGCTTTAGGTTTACCTGAGAGATAGGCCACCAGAATTATCCCCATCAGGTGGTGGATTGTCATGCAATTGATAGATAGGTATGTGTGCTCCTTATTCATGTACCGATCAGTGGCAAAGCCCCTGGGGTACTATGCTGTCCATTCTGGTGCAATACCACAGCCTTGTCTCATGCTTCTTGTTGTACAGGTACTTTTTCCTTCTTGGACCTTCACTTGTTGGGTGTGTTGCTGGGAATCATGGTGTGTCATGTCATCCATCACTTGAAATATTCATCCTGTTTGCACACTTTCTCTGCTCGCACCATGCTGTATAGCCTTCCTATATTGGCATAAGTAAATACAATATGGTCCTAACATGCTGAATACAGTGATGTCCAAAGTAAGAAACCAAGGAAAAGCCTAGTATGATACCGTGGTTAATCTAAGTACAATACTGCTGCATGCATGGTAAAAAACATAGGTATTCCATTGTTAATTACGTGGAGAGTAACATGTTGCGAGACCTGGAAAACCCTTGGTACAATACCTTGCAGCCACAGGTAAATCCTCAGCAGATCGTGTTTGGGGAACCCCGGTATTTGGCAAGTTTTACTAAGGAGAATCCAGGTTTTAAACGGTGCATGTATTCCGAGTATTTTACCTGGAACCCCAGGCATAATACCGGGGTGTTCCACTGTAAAACACCATGATTTTCACCCGGGTTTCCCAATGTTTTTTTTACTGCAATTTACTTCCCACTTTGAAAATCACGGTGGCTCAATGAATAGTGGCTCAATCCAAGCCAAATCTAGTGTCCATATCCCAGAGTTATCGTCAGAGGATGATGTCCCAGTCTCAGATCAAGCATGAGTCGACTCTGAGTCCTGCGTACCAGAATTGCATATTCATTGCGCACCAGTCAGACCGCCAGAGTGCCTGTGTCAAGCTTCAAGCATTGAAGAGACCACATCAGCGAGGCGAGAGCTGAAGCTAAAAGAGCTAAGGCCTCCTGGCCATCGCCCAAATCCAAAGTTTTGCCCAGAATTGGCTTGTTGCCACATTGCTTCTGCTATGTCGAGTAGCATCACCCAGCCCAAAGATCCTCCTAGCAAGGGGAGTGATCATATCATGTCAGTTGAGGTATTGCTGAGCACTCCAGAGTCACCCAGCATTGACAGCCTGAAGTTGACCATGCTTGATGGCCGAACACATGCATGAGAGTCAAAGTCAAAGGAGCTCAGGCCTCCCAGCTGTCAGGGCACACACCCTGACTAGCCTGGACCCGGACCCGCGTCTGGACCTGCTTCCACCTGCTGTGCTTCCCACATGCATGCATGCTCCATGCACCGCATGCTCCAGGCCCGGTTCCTACTCCTTCATGTGACTTCCAGGTATCCCCGGAAGTTTTCCTGATATGGGGCCACTGTGGGAAGATGAGAAGTTAGCTTCCTTCTCATCTTCTTACCCACAGTAGAGTTGTGCCCTGGACAGGGCTGGTTACACTACAGGCTGTGGACCATAGGGGAGGGTCATGGGGACCCGGGAGTCGTCCCCTGACACCAGCCTTTGCTATAACACAGTTGCGATTCACACAGAGTCATATGGAACTTGACTATGTTCAAGGCTGGGAGGCCTTAGCTCTTTGAGCTTGTGCTCTTTCTTGATGAATTTGCACATATCTTTTGTGTGGTAAACACAGTCCTCGGACTCAGAGGAATAAAAACTGCAGAGCTCATCTTTGAGGAATGTCCAATTGTGGTTTTCATAACCATCAAGTGTTCTGATGAACTCAGCCTCCCTCTCCTTGCAGTATGATGTGAGGTAGAGGCACTTCTGCTCATCTATGAGCTGCAAAGTCTTGGCTAAAAGCCGAAATTCCTGTAAGAACTTGTCAATGTTCTTCCCCTTGAACCGGGGCGCTTCCCTGCTCCGAGGGCTTGGCATACATGGAACCTCGATGACCAATGCCATGTCTGGTAGCTGTCTGGCTCGTCGGGTGGCTGTCATCGTCATCGTGGGGACACAACAAGGAGGAAACTTGGTGACACTCTGGTCAAAAATGCGCGAGTCTGGAATGGCAGGTTCTCTTGAGGCAACTCTGGCCAAACAAATGTCTTGGGTCACTGGCGAGGGACTCTCTGGTCACCTCTGGGTACTCTGCTGTCGCATTGCGTCGGCGGAACAGCGCTTAATGTGAACTTGGGGAAAAACTCTGTAATAACACTTTTTCCGGCAACTCAGGCCAAAACTTTTGGTAAGTATGTTTCAAACTAAATCGTTGGTTGTCTGTACGTCTTGTAACGTTGGTAGAAAGTGTGTAAAATGTGTATGAAATGAAAGTATGATGGCCACAGGCCCAGTAGGAAATGGAGTGAGCATGCAACACTGGGCCCCTGTAAGGACCACCAGAAGTGTAAGGGGGCAAGGGATCTACCACCCTAACAAGAAAGAGAGGGGGCCACAGAGTTAGGAATGCTCAGGGAGGTTCAGATGATGAGGAAGGGGGGGGGGAGACCTGGTCCGGTGCTATGTGATAAAAATGATGAACTCGTAAATCTCACTAAAAATCAAACTGATTGGGAACTCTGCCCCTGTACTATGTCTTGAGCCTCTTTGGCTTCATATTCACCGCTCTGGGCACTGGTAATGTCTGCTAGAACTTCATGTTTGTTGGGGAGCACCTCTCTCTGTTGGGGGAGTCCTTTGTACCATACATGAAAATATGTGCTATAAGTGAGGAATTGCAGGGCAAAGGGGAAGAATAGAAATATGCCTCTATGGCGACACAGAATAGCAAAGAAAGTGATGGAAAGGAAATACAAATAAAAGTAATGAAAACAATATCAGAAACAATAAAATGACTCATGATGGAAATAGTATCCCTCCTAATTGAGCATTCAACAACCTTCTCCTGCCACCCGAACGGACTCTCTTCACTCGTGCTTTCCAATGGCACTAATTTCATCCAAATCCATCCAGTGGTTCTTGAGATATGCCTGGAATTGGGTGGCCGCTACATTGACAGGTGTGGGAATCTTGACTGTAGGGCTGGAAATGCATCAGAAAAATTGGGAAAAATTGGGAAATGGTAGAAAGGGTATCTGGGACCGTGTATAAGGTGGATCGGGCACTAGGTGTTCATCAGGGTGTCAGGATCGCGATTTCTGGGCTTGTTTGTATGGTAGCGGAGATTCCTGCCTACAGCAGCAAGCTTCTGTCAGGCAGTGGCTTCACAATTGGGGTCTTGGAACATGGCATCAAGCTCTGCCATGAACTCGTCCATAGTGATTGTGGGGGATCCCACCATCAGCAATGCGATCATGTGCTGTATCACTGTCAGGGCACACCCGCCTGACCCGGCCCCAGCTGACCCAGTCCCCCACTACCCACTCCTTCCCTACTTCCTCCTCCTTTTCTCCTCCTCTCTTTCTTTCTTCCTTCTCTTTTCTTTCTTTCCTTATTACATGGACGACTTCCCTTCTATCAGTGTACCATTGACCCAGCTGCAGTACGACATGCCCGAACCCGGACCCACCGGGTGACCTCCCGCACACCAGGCACTCCTGGGATCTCCTGCGGAGATACCCAGATGGTGTATGTGGGCTAGGGATCTAACCCACTAGGAAAACAGGAAAGGATGGGGACTGGATTTGGTATCCAAGGAAATATGGTCTGGTGTGTTATGGTGCTGTCAGGGTTCAGCACCCTGCCCTAGGGTGCCCCAGACTCCCCAACCAATCCTTCCTTCCATTCCTTCATTGTTGCCTTGTTGTTGCCTTTCTGTGTTGTGTATCCACGTGCACAGGATAGTGTGGGAACTTTCTGAGCACCCAGAATGTTCCCACGGGTCACAGCCACAGTTCTGGGTGAGCAACTTGCCCAGAACGTTCCCATGCCTACTGGGCACTGCCACCTGGAGGTTCCCTCTGGGTCACACTACACAACTCTAGGAACTGTATAGTTGTGGGCATGTGACCCATTCCTTTATATAGCAACCATGCGGGGAGATGAGACCTTTACCCTTCTTCTCATCTCATGCCCTGCATAGTGTGAGGACAGGTCAGATGGGGGTTGAGGTCAGGGAGCCTCTGAGTCTGAGGCCAGGCCCTGACAGGTGCGTGGTGTACTCCAATTAATCTCTCACCTCACCTCTCTGGGTGACACTAAGGTGAGGACTGATCCAGAGGTCTTCTTAGTTGTCTTCTGTGTCGTACTACTCCCTACTAGCTTGGGAGGGGCAAACTCAGTAGTTTCTAATCCAAGGGAAAAGGTAGATACATCCTCATGTACAGGTGTGTGTGAGAGATGATCAAATAAAAATGATAAAAAATATCCGATGTGCCCCATGTGCTTAGGTGGATCATATCGGCAACAAGCGGTGTCGGAAAAAAGAAGGGAAAACAATAATCAAGAAAACAATAAAGCAATAAATGATTTCCAGCCAAAAAAATACCCAACTCCATCCATCACCAATGAACTCCCGCTAATCATGGATCCTAATACTCCTAAATGACGCGTTTCCAACGGTACCAATATCGTCCAAATCAGTGCAGTGGTTGCTGAGATAAGTGAAATCCAGTCTGAGTGTGGCCACGCTGCTGGGTGGGCATGGGAATTTGGTCTGTGGGGACTGGAAATGTGTCTGGAAAAATAGGGAAAAATCGTGGAAGGGTAAAAATGGTATATAAGGATGTGTACGACATGTTTTGTAAAGTGGGGATGTGCTGGGATGGGGAGATCGCAATATTCGGTTTGTTTGTGCAGTATCGGCTGTGCCTGCCTACAACAGACATGGCTGTGTGCATAGATGATGTGGCCTTAACCACATGTATATAAACACAGCCTAAGTGGGAACTGAGAAGCAACCTTCTTCTCACACTTCCCACTTTAGGCAAGTAGCCTATATTCCCCTGGTTAATAATAATAACACACTTCCCACTTTAGCCTAAGTGGCCAGGGACACCTGTTCACATGGGGCCCATTGTTACGTGTGCCTGTGTCACACCCTACCAGGCCCTCAGCCCTGGGTGACATACCTGGATGCTGTAACGGGTCTATCGCCTAGACTCGAGACAGAGAGAAGGGGGAGGGTGGTAGTGTGCATGGGTGTGGTTCGTTGGGCCGGGTTTTGGTCCGTGGGTGCTACTGAGTCTGCAAAAACCTCAAACAAACACTCACCTACGTCTCTCTTGGACGTCAAGGCTGAGTATTATGATGTGAGGGGTCTTAGACGTGAGCAACTAGCTCAGAGGGGGCGTTAGGGTTGTGGATGGCGTCTTTGCCACTTGGATGCAACTTCTGCTTGTCCCTTCACAGGTCTATTCAGTACTAACTTGTTATGTACAAGCTGTTATCTAGTTTATATATGTTTGAAATGGAATGAATGGACTGGGGGAATGTAAACGGGCTGTTAGGCAACCGTAAATGATGAATATCCAATTGGGAACAAAGAAACAATAAAAGAAATATGAATGAATGGGGGATATATCATAACGGGTCCGAAATGGGAAATGTAAAAGTTAACTCCGCAACGCTTCGCCACAGCGCCCGCCTATCCTCCCGTCAGCAACCTCCTCGTCTCCAGCTTTCCAACGAGCCCCTATTCGTCCCATTTGGTGCAGTAGTTGTTGAGATGTGGCCATTGACAGGTGCTGTCAAGACCACGTGAGACTCTACTCCATGCTGAACCATCCAGGCATGGGATTGCCATTCTGGGAAATGCTCCGGGGGTGAAGAAGAAAGGTAGAGCATCACTATCGGGTGGAAAAATGGCTGGGTTGTATGTGTAGGTATGGAGATCTGGAGAGGGGGTGAAATTGGCGGCGTGGTTGGGCATGGGAATTTTGCTTGGGGTTGTCGGGAATGATGGGGAAAATATGGAAAAATATGGAATGAGTGTAAGGAGTGTTGGATAGTGATAGAATGAGTATCGTGAGCGTCAGCGGATATGTACTGCATGTTGGTGACCAAATTCCACAGAATCCGACTTTTTGCGGTACACGGAGTTGTCCCCACAACAACGCTCTCGACCCTGGGTCAGTCCCTGACAGTCACCCATGCTCCCACAGCTCCTCTCATGTACAATAAGATGAAGAGGATTTGGGACAGAGTGTTGGGGAACTCTGCCATGTGGATGTGGAAGTAGATCCCACATTCCACCTTAAAGCAGTCAAGGTCCTTGCTTGCACCAGCGAAGGCGGTGGGGGGAGCAACCTTGGGTGCTTTGGGTTTTGGTGTGGGTGTGGGTGCAGGTGCAGATGCGGACACAGGCAGTGGGTTTTGGATTCTGCTCCCAAGGATGGCTTGCAGTTCCTGGAACCTGGTCAGCAGGTCCTGGTACTGCTCTTCAGTCACCATGCTAGAGGAGGCAGGGGAGACTAGGTTGAAACCTTCTTCTGCTGTCAGGGACGGCACAAGAGAGGTGGGGGTAGCAGAGTAGCCTGCAGCGCTAGCAGCCCAGGCAGCATGTGAGGTCTTTGGGGTTGCTCAGCACACAAAGCCGTAAGTGATACAAGATGATGTATTTTACGGTGGTGTGTAAGCGGTTACCCGGAGGTTCCCGCTTGTCCACGTGACTATATCTATCTAGTTTACATGTGACTCGGGGTTCGGGGCTATTGCCCTGACACAGCAGCAGGGTGATGGGAATGTATAGCAGGCAGCCCTCACTCAGGCTCATGTCCCTGTTCTGGCTTCTTAGACTGAAGCAGGAATGTTATCATTAGAATGGAAAGCTAAACTAGACTAATCTAAGGTACTTCCTGAAGCAGGAATGAGAAGAAGGTTACTTCTTCAGTTCTGCTTCGGCTCAGTTTATATACAAGTGGGAACAGGTCACATGAAGGTGCCACGTCAGCCTCGGACAGAGCCATGCTATCACAGGTGGCTCTGCAGGTGTAAGGCCAGTTGGGGTGCTGGCCTGGGTTGACTCAATCCTCAGAATGTCGAGATCTGGGCTGTATGGAGCTTATGATTCGACATCAGGGTGAGGGTAAAGAGTGAAGAACCCTTTACCTGAGCCCAAGCCATACACATGTAAATACAGTTGTTTACATTGTATACAAAGAATAAAGAACAAATAAAGTAAGCATGCAAAGTGCACACCACCACTCCACCACCCATCCCTTACAGCGGGTGATCCTGAGCGCTTAGGGAAAAGAGGTACAAGTAGAGATGTGTGGCACATCTGGCGGCACAGCACCATGCAGGGTACTCAGCATCGGATGCGTCCATGCTACAAGTGTAAGAAAGGAAGGCGTCCATATAAGGAAAGAAAAGAAGAAGGAAAGGAGGAAGGAGGGAAAAAGGGAGGGAGTGGAGTGGCATGCCCTGACAACCAGGGATTAGGAACAGAACTCCCTTATTTACAAATCCATGCAAGACATCTGAACGCTCCAGAGCTCAGCATCACCACAACTGGAGGAGGATTTGTTCCCTGCATACATGCAGGAATGTCACCTGCTTTTTCCAAGTTACTCAGGCAGAAAATGCATAGTGACTACAATCAAGGATACCCTAAAGGAGTCAAGTTGATTAATGAATCAATATCTCACACAACTTGAGGCAGATCATGGAAGACCACTCAAGACTCTATTGTCAGAGGCTGGATTCTAAAGGGGACATTGAGACTCAATGATTGGAGGGCTTCAACCTCAACAACTCTTCCCAGGAGCACTGTGCCAAGCAGCACATTGATGCCCTAATTTGCAGATGGACAAGTCTTTCAGCAAACTTGGGAGGGAGCTCACAGAGCTCTGTGAGCAAATTCAGTCTTTTTGCTGTGCACCCTCTACACATTGGGTGGAGAAAATTAAATATATAAATGATTTTGTTCTCCTTTATGTATATACATTTTTCATCAGCAAACTTGGTAGGGAGCTCTTGGAGCTCTCAGAGCTCTCAGAGCTCTGTGAGCAAATTGAGTCTTTTTGCTGTGCACCCTCTACACACTGGGTGGAGAAAATTAAATGTTTGAATGATTTTATTCTCCTAAGGATGCAGAAGTGCAAAGATAATATGTATATACATTTTTGAAAATGCATATTAAATGGCCAGCATCATTACTTGAAACACTCTATGAGCTCTATGAGCTCAGTGAGCTCATAGAGCTCATAGAGCTTTTTGTTTCTAAATCATGGATGGTCTTCATATCTCCATGAAATCTGCTTAGTTATTTTGGCACCAGTAGTGCAAAGATAATATGGATATATATGTGTGTAAAATGGCCATTGTCATTGCTCTGAAAGCTCTATGAGCTCTATGAACTCTATGAACTCAGTGGGCTCATAGAGCTCATATACCTTTTGTGTTTACTAAAATCAGCACCTTATTTGTTTATTGCTATTTACAAAATATGAGGAAAACTCTGAAATTCAAAAATTTGCACTTTATCTTTCATCTCATTTCTTGCTCAAAACTCAACCAATTTTGATGATTCTATGTGAATTGGAAAGCACCAAAGTGTGGCAATGTAACCATGCATGTTATGTAGGGTATAAATCAGTTTTAACAAAGTGTTCCAAATGAAGTAAATTGAAAATACCACCCAATAAAGCAAACAAAAAGCTGATGTATTCTTCAGATATCATCCAAGCCTTTGACACCAAATTTCCCATGGTCAAAAAGCCATGGTTATTTGGCTCACTGTCAGGGCCCAGCCCTTGTTCTGTGACGGGCCCAGGGGGATCCTCCTAGTTGCTGGGGCATCTAGTCCCAGTCCGAGATCCTCAAACTCACTGAGGGGGCTAAACCTTCTCAACCTCCTCTACAAATGGGAGCCAGGAACTATACAGTTTTCAGCTCTTTATTGACTTTCCATAAATGGCACCCCCCCCCCCGTGGGAACGAGCTGCTCACCCAGAAAGTTCCCACAGTTGTGGCTGTGATGGTTTCTGGGTGAGTAACTTGCCCAGAACTTTCCCATGGGTCTGCATGCATGCGGGATTGTGGAATAGTGAGGGGCTGTGCCCTGACACTCACCAAAACATGGTGGGAGACTTTTCTAACACTGAAACATACATTGCTACATTGCCCCACTTTGGCACTTTCCAATGCACATTGAATTATCAAAAAAGTGAATTAATTTTTTTTCCAATTATTCCTAATTTCCTGAAATATCTCTCCCTAACTTATCCCAAAATTTCTGATTTTTCCCCTGATTTTTTGGACATTCTCCTTTTTTAGAAAGTCCCCCATTTTCTGAATTTTCCTTAATTTTCCCTGACTTTTTTTCAAGTTTTTAGAAACCCCAGTTCCCCCTCATTTTCCCCCTTCAATTTTCCCCTCATTTCCCCCCATTCCCCTCTCCAAATTTCCCCTCATTCCCCCTTCAGTTAGATCATGCAGATTTGGACAACTCCAGAGTGGAATCAGAGACTTAGCGTGGAAGGACCTTGGCCTCAGTGACTCAGGTGGAGCGCTGTGCCATTGCTGGTTGTCCTGGGGGTCCCTAATTTCGGATCTAGCAAAGGAAAGTCTCTTGGGGGGAAATCAAGTCGATTTCGGACTGAGGTTACAAGTTACTATGTACATTGTATATAAGGAGGGTGTCATATCCATACAATCCCGACCTCCGCTCTGGGCTCCCAGAACTCCAAACCTGACTTCCGTAGTCCTACTTCCCTTCCATCACCTCCTCCTTGCCAACTCCCAAGAGGTTATCCCACCTCCGGCTTGGACACCACCTTCGGTCTGACTCCGGAACATTCCGGGTCCGACCCCAACCTCGACACCTTCCAGACGAGTACACAAAACCTATGCTCCCAACTCTGGACCTCTGCTCCGGAATCCCGTTCACGTCTCTGTCTCCGGAACCTCCGGTCTTAGCTCCAACCTCGGACTTTGACCCCACCTCCACTTATACCCACTGTATTGGTTAGCTCATTCCATTTAATTACGTTTGCCAATATTCCGGAGTTTAACTTCCGAGTTCGGACTTTCTGGACTTATGTCGGACCTTGCAACTATTGCATTGCTCCATTCAATTCCGCTATTCTCCCTCATTCCTATTTGGGCTGCTGCTTCCTTTCTATTCAGTCAACTAGCCATTCCCCACTCCCAACCTCCTTCCTTCCTCCTTGGGCCTTGGCCCTTCATTCCTCCTTTGAGAAACACCATTGAGTCAAACCCTTGACCCTTGGTGTTGTTCCTCTTTCCATCTCCCTTTGTCTCCTTTTGTCCTACCCTCGCTCCTTTTGATTCCGGACCCCTCCTTATATACAATGTACATAGTAACTTGTAACCTCAGTCCGAAATCGACATGAATTCCCCCCAAGAGACTTTCCCTCTGCTAGATCCGAAATTAGGGACCCCTAGGACAACCAGCAATGGCACAGTGCTCCACCTGAGTCACTGAGGCTGAGGTCCTTCCACACTAAGTCTCCAATTCCACTCCAGAGTCCGAATCCGCACGTTCTAACAGAGGGGTCTGGAATCAAAAGGAGCAAGGGTACTCTGAAAGGAGACAAAAGGAGCTCGAATGAGGAACAACACTGAGGGTCAAGGGTTTGACTCAATGGTGTTTCCCAAAGGAGGAGTGAAGGGCCAAGGCCCAAGGAGGAAGGAAGGAGGATGGGAGTGGGGAATGGCTAGCTGACTGAATAGAAAGGAAGCAGCAGCCCAAATAGGAATGAGGGAGTATAGCGGAATTGAATGGAGCAATGCAATAGTTGCAAGGTCCAACGTAAGTCCGGAAAGTCCGAACTCAGAAGTTAAACTCCGGAATATTGGCAAAGGTAATTAAATGGAATGAGCTAACCAATACAATGGGTATAAGTGGAGGTGGGGTCAAAGTCCAAGGTTGGAGCTAAGACTGGAGGTTCCGGAGTCGGGAGCATAGGTGTTGCATGCTTGTCTGGAAGGTGTCGAGGATGAGGTCGGACCCGGAATGTTCTGGAGTCGGACCAAAGGTGGTGTCAGAGCTGGAGGTGGGATAACCTCTTGGAAGTTGGCAAGGAGAAGGTGATGGAAGGGAAGTAGGACTCCGAAAGTCAGGTTCAGAGTTCTGGGAGCCTGGAGTGGAGGTCAGGATTGTACAGATATGACACCTTCAAATTTCCCCTCATTCCCCCCCCCAAATTTCCTGCATCAATGTACTTGCTGTATACTGCTGATGGTTCAAGAATCTAAAGTATAGATACATAGATAGCTGATAAAAAGCCAATTTTACGGTAGCTATATCTGGTAGGCTCACCATAACTGATGACTTCACTGGAAAAGATATATCTTGAAGGAGACAGGACCAGCTTTTGCATCCTTTGTTGACTGGTTCTGTTTCAGGAGACTTGAATATCCTCATGGTGGTGCAGGTGAATGTTGTTTTAGCTGAAAAGTTGAAGCTTGGCCTTTGTAGTGGACAGCACCCCCAACAATAGATGCCACAGTAGGGGTAAGTGAGGAATCAATGGCAGCTCCAGTAGAAACAGCTGCCTGGACTGTTGGAATAGCAAAGCTTGGCTTTGAGGAAGTAGATTGATGTACAGGAGTAGGGGGTCCCCTTATACTAAGGATGGCTGTCTTGGCCTGCCGGAAGTGGTCCATGATCCTTCCCTTATAAATTATTTGATGTAAGTATGAGATGCAAATTATGCAATTTATAGGACATACCATGCTCAGTTAAACATTTCCCACTAATTTCATTAGGCAATTCAACCATAAAGATGGCAAAGCAAACACAGCACTGCTTCTTCTACAAATATTTCAGATAAGGAATCATGTTAACATGATTGGGAACATGTTACACACTTTTTTCAAAGTATCCTGATCTTCCTCCTGAGCTTCAGCCACCTTGGCACACAGAATTTGTATCTTTGCCAATTCTTATCTGTTTCTCATTGGGTCTTTTTCAATGGGCATGTGTCAATGTCCTTTACATTTGGTCCTATTGCCTCAACCTATTACTTTGTGATTTTGAGGGTGCCAAGTGAAAATTAATAAAAGAATTTATCATATCTCACTTTATACTAAACCAAATGCCCCAAAGATTGCATGCTATCTTATATACTATCAACACAAGTACTCGATATTTTTACATATTTTTAAGACATCTGTGAGGCACTGGAGGTGGTTTCCCATGCACAGATCATCTGCAGAGCTGACACAGGATTCATATCTCTGTCAGTTCTTGACTGTTTCTCATAAAGCTTTTTGCAATGGGCTTGCATTAATCCCCTGTTCATTTGGTATTATTATTGCAAGTCATTAATCAGTGTGTATGAGGGGGTGGAATTTTTTTTTCCATGAATAAACCATGTACAATAGTTTCTCTGTCAATTTTCTTCATTGGGTTTGTTTTAATGGGGTTGTACTAATGCCCTCACCATTCTTATTGTTGTGAATGCAAAGTGTTGATCTTTTTACAAGGAGGTAGCTCACATTGCTGAAGAAGTGTGGTGATTTTGTATTCTATGTGGAATTCCTTGGTTACACTTGTCTCTTCCAGAAGTATAATCCAAAGTTATTGAGGATGGGCTACAAAAACCAAAATGATTACCCTGAAATAAAATGAATTCTGGCGCCATAAAAACTACAATATTCTTACCCTTTGATGAAGCTCATTTTCTCAGCAATGCTTTCTTGGATTTAACTGGAGCTCCAACACCCAATTCACATATGGCAGAGTTATGCTGAATCTTTACACTTGATGAAACCATGGCTGCTCTTTGCTTTCATCTTGGCTACCACTAAAAAAATATCAAGCCTGGTCTCAATCCACTATCCTGATGTATCTCAGTGGTTGAATGATGGATGTTTGCAGTTGATTCTGGCATTTTCAGACCTAGGATACAACTGCCTTGCTTATGCAAACAACATAAGTGATGGTTTGCATTCACTAGTGCAAGTGACTGAAGGTCATTTCATGGCAAACTTTGGCAGGCCAATGTACAATCCCATTCATCCAGTCACATTGTCAGGTGAAGTTTGTTATTGAAATTTGCTAGGTGGGGATTGTGTGCAAAGCACTTCCCAAATGTAGCTTTGGATTTGCTCTTATCTTCCCAGTTGAAACTCCTCAATGCAAATAACATTACTGATCTTACAAAGGAGCAAAAACTAGCCTGCCTCCCACAGCATCTTGCACTGGAGTTTAACCCAACATCTTACTTCACCAAAGAACAAGAGCATACTCAGGTTGAAGGTCACTTCAAGTGTGTATCCTTTGAATAGACTAAGGTTCTGAAACTATGATGAGGGTTTCACCATTAGTTGCTGAAGCAGCTGCATGTGTGGTGAAGGGGTTTAACTCTGTTGTGGTTATGCAAAATGTCCTCAGCAGCTTTTCCATACATCAAGGTGATCAAGGGGAGCTGCTTGTGATGTTTCTCTTGACCCTGGCTTGTGATAAAGCAACTGATGCCCTGCAAGCTGTGCCAAATGCTCCCATCACAGCCATAATTCCACTCCAACGTTCCTGGATACATTTAAGGATGCTGTGACACACTTTAACCACTTCATTAAAAGTCCATGAGTGGAACTTATGCAGTGTGGAATGATTACTCCAGCTAACAACTTGTGGTGCATTCATTCACTGTGCCAATGGGCAGCCAGGCTTTGATCTGTGTGGTGCAGGTGTTCTTGATGACAGTCAGAATATTGCCAAGACCAACTCCTTTGTGATTCTGTCAAAAATGACCCAAGTTATATGGACAAGCCAGTGTTGGGTCTATTTGATAGGATCAAGCTTGGATGTTATAAAAATGGGGCCTAATTGGTCCATTTCTATAGCATTTGGGTGCAGTGGAGGAGGTAGACAACAAGAAGGTTTTACAGATAGTATAGCAGGTGTTGTCACAGTTGGGTTTACAGTAGCATCAACAATGGTGTTTTTCAGTGATAATATAGCACACAGGGCCCATAAGAGGCTAGAAATAGGAAATTCCCATTTCCATAACATTGGAATTCTCCATGTGTCAGGGCCCAGCCTTGGACTTGGAGGCCCCTTGACCTCATCCCCCATCTGGCCTGTCCTCACACTATGTGGGGCATGAGATGAGAAGAAGGGTAAAAGGTCTCATCTCCCCATACAGTTGCTATATAAATGAATGGGTCACATGCCCACAACTATACAGCTCCTAGAGTTGTGTAGTGTGACCTGGAGGGGACATCCAGGTGGCAGTGCCCAGTGAGTGTGGGAAGATTCTGGGCAAGTTGCTTGCCCAGAATGTTTCCACAGTTGTGGCTGTGCTGGTTTCTGGGTGAACTGCTCACTCAGAAAGTTCCCATGCTATCCCACACATGCATATATATACACAACACACAAAGGCAACAACAAGGCAGCAATGAAGGAATGGAAGGAAGGGAGTGGTTGGGGAGTCTGGGGGACCCTAGGGCAGGGTGCTGAACCCTGGCACCATGAAGATGATGCCAAACTAAATATTTGCATCATTTGAATCATATTTGCACTTGCTTCAGTCAAAGTCTGCCTTACACTGAGGACTGGCAACTGAAGGTTGTGACTGCTGTAGGTGGTGAAGGAGAGAATGAAGGAAGGTCAGTTGGGAGGTTCTAACAAGACCACCACCAATCTGTTCCCTGGTTCTTTAGGTTGGATGGGGAAGTGTACTAGTAAATTTGTTGTAAATATAGTACTAATCTGAGTATTCTGTTTTATGAGTTAGTCTAAAAGTCTCTGGGAAATGACTTACAGATGAACAAAACCCTGCAGAGCTGTTCCCTTAGTGTAATTTCTCAATTTATCTAGGTATAATTCTGTGTAGGATTGTTAAACTTGGAATATTAACCTGAAATCAATCTTCTACTTGGTGAATTTTCAAAGATTTTACTCCATGAATGATGTTAGATTGTGTCTGAAGTGTCCCTTGGCCTTGTCTTATTTGTGTCTTATTTTTAACAGTAGCAAAATAACCATTTTGTGTACGCTTTTGAAATCTGGAGTGTTAACCAGCTCTCCTGTTGAAATATTTACTTAATATTTCTCTCCCTGATTGCTGCCTTTGACTACAGTGGCAATCTTAACTGTATTTCACTTTTTCACACTGGAGTGATAACCAGAAATGCTTGAGAAAAATAATACTCTATTTCTTACTTCTCTGAGGGGGGTGTAAAGTCACAGAAAGGGTCTCCCTTTTATACTCCTTGGGTTTCCTTCCTTTTTCATGCTCTACCTTGTATTTACAGGATTTATTTACAGTGTATTTTCCTCAAACTGAATAAAAAATTAAATTTTCATACTATAATTCTACTGCACTTCAGCTGTGCTGAACTGCAGCCCTGCTGCAGTCAGACTGTGCCTAGAATTCTCATTGTTTTTCCTTGCCTAAGTTATTTTAATGTTTTAATTAGAACTTGACTGTGCCGCATTTGTCACAGTTTTTATTTCAAATTCTACTTGTTTACCATTAAGTTTGCTATGACTCAGTCATTCTGAATTCAGACTGCATGTTACTGCATGTATGGCTGCACTATGACTTCAGCTGATTTATTCTATTTTTATCCAGTGACATTTAGTTGAAATGGGACTTGAAATGATAAACAAACAAAATGGTTAAATTTAGAACAAGAAGAGTTGATCATAGTTAAGATTGAACAGACAAATGGATTAGAGTTGTCTGCTCTATAGTATATTTTTCCCTAAAATTCCCACCATGGTCTGTCATAGTTTTGTGGTTTTTCATCCATTTCCCCTTGTTCCCATTCATATTCTTGCATCCTAATCCTCTGTAGGTATTTTTTATTGTTATACTAAGTCATCCACAATGATAGCATATTTTTATGAATTTTATTCAGGGCTTGGGACCTCTAGAAGTTGTCTTCCTGCACATCTTCAGGCACCAACTTCATGTCCTAATATCTCACCCATTTCTTAATGGTTTTTCACGTTCTTAGCACCATCAATTTACATTTATTCCAACCTTTCTAACGATACCAAGGTCATACTCTAACTCTCATTATTCACCAAGTTAGCGAAAGTTTGTGTGCACAGTCAGCAATCACATGTGTTGTTCTCATACTTGTTTGTATGTGTTTAATCATTCAGGATTTATTGTATGCGTGGGTGTTTATAACCTTAATATGGGCTTTCATGATTTATTTCATATTTTTCCATGATGTTCTAAGGCATTTTTGCATTCTCCATGTTTTGTTTTGACCAGAGTTTGACCATATTTGGGCAGAAATTGGTCTTTGTAATCTCCTGAAGTGCAGATCTCAGTTCCGACAACCAGTTCCCTTTGCATTGCCACCCTTATGTGTCCTTCAACATAGTGCAGGATACTCTATTCCCATCACTGGCATAACTTCACAATGGCTGGGCCGATTGGCCTGAGACTTTACGTAGTGCTACTATCTGATTTATTATATTTTCCATGTAAATTTCATTATGTGTTTTTAATATGGATATTGCATGAACATCAGCTTTTCCCTGAGCTATGACTTCAACGTTGCTGCACCCATTCATGAATATCTCCATGATGCATGAACCTTTTGCTATGGAATTTTGAATGAATTGAAAATAGATCCCTCCCTTTCCAATGAGCTATCAAACTCGTCTCGGTCGTTACTGGTTGTCCTTCGCACTTGCCTGTTGAACATTGTCCTCATTTCCCACAAATTTTAGCTATTGTTCTGTTGTCTATTGGTAGTTTTTCCCGAAATTTCCTTCATTGAGTCTATCTAAAAGGCATCTAAATTTCTCATTATAAACACCACATCGAGTTTTGCATTGGTTCCTATGGAATCCTTGTTCTCTGGTACTTCCATCCTCAGCTACATGTGCAGGCATGGGAAAGCAGTTTCCATGAAGGTTTTCTGGTTGGTTTTATAGTCAGATCTTACCCTATTGGCCTCATTCCTGCTTTTATATTCGCCATAAATTCCCCTGAGCATTCCATCTTGTTGATGCTAAGCTTGAAGTATTTTTATTAATTTTCTATCTTTGTATTTGTCATATGTAGTTGTCATATCCATACATACCCGATCCCAATTCAACTTCCGGACCCCCCTCTCCACCACTTTTGGAGTCCTACCCTATCCCCGTCTGCTCCGATAACTACCTTCCTCTCTTCCCTCCTCTCTTCCCTCCTCTCCTCCCTCCTCTCTTTCCATCCCTTTTTCACCAACCTCCACCAAGTTATGACCTTCTGCTGCCATCCCATACCCTGTACTCAGACACCACTTGTACCTTCGCTCCGAGATCCCATCATGGTCCCAACCTCGGACTTTGACTCCACCTTAGCTTAAGTCCATTGCATTGGTTATTTCACATAAACACCATTGCCAATATCCCTTGGACTTCCAACCCCATCTCTGCAAGCTTCACAGACCATCCTTGGCACTCTCACCACTTGTACTGTATCTTTCGCACTTCTCCCTCATCCCTATTTGGACTACTGCTTCTTTAGCCAGTTAGTCATCAACCCCACTTCACCTCATCTTCCTGCCCCTCTGGGCTTTGCCCTCCTTAGCTCCTTTTGGATGTGCCATAGAGGACCCTCAGTACCACTCCGCTTCCATAATTCCCTTTGTCTCCATTCAGATGCCTTTGTTCTGCTTCGGACCACCTTTGTTTTCTCATGCTTTTGTCTCTCTATTACATGTAGGCACTTGTACATACTCAATTGACTCTCAGTCTAAAATCAACTAGAAATGCCCCCTAGAGACTTCCTCCTCACTATGTCTGAAATTAAGGACCAACAGGACAAACAGCAATGGCACAGCATTCCCCTTGAGTCACTGAGGCCAAGGTCCCTCCTTGCTAAGTCTCCCCGGAATCATCTGCTCTCGCCCCATTCTAACAGTAGTCATAAAAATTCGTAATAATTCGTGAAAATTCATTAAAATTCAAGTTCTTCTATCCTCTTGTTTCTACTTGTCATATGGCAGTTTTGTGATTTTTTGGCATATTTCCATAATGAGGTTTCATAGAGTGACCATTATTTCTCCTACAGTGGGATAACCTACTATAGTTGAAACTGTGATAAGCCATACCTGAGATAACCCATAACCTGCCATAACCCATAGGAATTTCCAGGAACCACTATGGTTCCTATCAAAAACCAGACCCTAACCCATAAACCTGCCATCCCCATAAGCATCACTGACATGTAATATTGAAAGGTTAATGTCATATCCCAGATCTTTGTCAGGGCACACACCCTGACTAGCCCGGACCCGGACCCGCATCCGGACCCGGACCTGGACCCGCATGTGCACCTCTGCCCTGCACGCTCTGCACGCCGCATGCTCCGGGCCCAGTTCCTACCCTTCATGTGACTTCCGGGTATCCCCGGAAGTTTTCGCCATATTGGGGCCACTGTGGGAAAGTGAGAAGTTAACCTTCTTCTCACTTTCTTACCCACAGTAGGCAAGTGTAGCCTACTTCCTATTTATCTATACACTTTCTTACCCACAGTAGCTATGCCCTGAGATGGGCTGTGTTTACAGGCCAGACTGTGGACTGTAGAGAGGGGTCATGGGGACCCGGGGTCCGTCCCCTGACAATCTTCCACCTCCCTCCACCCTATTCCTAGACAACTCCTATAACCTCCACCAGCCCTCCCAACCTCTCTCTGCTGCCTCCGGTCAATGCCAACGATCCTAGGACTACCTCCTCCTTTGACACTCTCCTGCCCTTCCTCCCATCTACGTCTGCATCACCTCTGGAACTCCTACATTGTTCTGGTAAGTTACTAGAGTACTGACAAGCTGTTGGGAACCTCAGGACATACCTCAACTCTCACTCCTCTTCCAGACCTCCTACCTCTGGACCTCCCCTACCACACCTCCTCCTCCTTGGACCCCTTGTTCAAAGGAGATGGACCTCAGTCACCTACCTGTTGTTGGTAACCCTCAACTTGTCTATCCACCCTCCTTCTTACTTCTGGTCTCCGCACCTCGAGCACCTCTGGTCATGTACCTCAGGTACCTCCATTCCTCTGGTACCTCCCCACTCCTACCTTACCTATGGTCACGTTATTCCTTATTGTTATATCATTTGATATTTTCTACAACCCCAATATTCCGGACTACGACTTCTGGGCCCCAGACTCTTCTGGACGTCTCCCCTTGTAGTTCCCCTGCTCATTCATAGATGGGCCCAGGCCTTACCATTCAGTTGGTTTCTAATTCTCCCACTCCACAGACTTCAGATGTAACTCAGGCTTTTCACCTATTCTATATTTGTCCTGTGGAGTCTTTCTATTTACTTCTCCTTCCCCTTGGTAACCCTTGGTTTCCTTTACCTCTGCTATATGTATGCATGTACCACCCTAGTAAATAGTTCCCCCCAGTTATAATATCAAGTCCTTGAATCCAAACCCTCTCCCAGGACATCTATTGCATTCTACTCGTCTGCTGCTCCACCCTGAACCAAGAACTGAGTGACAGACATGTCTAAAGGCACCTTGGTATAAATCCCAATGAATCATGTGACAAACAATTGACCCTCGCTAACACCTCCATCGTTAAGTAGTGAGGGGGGGGCTTCTGGCCCCCTTCCGCTGGCAGCCTTGGTTCCTCCATCACCAGCTCCCCTGACAAATTGGGGACAACGAGGACATAACAGGCACAGCGCTCCATTCCAAGTTGCTGAAGCTGAGTCCCTTCAACACCCCATCACCCTCAGAGCTCTGCTCCACCTTGTCAGGGACAGCTCCGAAAGCGGTGAGGTCCCTGCGCGTGGGACTCGGTGGGATGAGTAGCGGCTGTGCATAGCGGCAATCCCGTCATGGGGTGAGCGTCCCTGACCACTTAAGCTGAAGTGGGAAGTTGAGATTATCATTAAAAGGGAAAAGCTACAGTACTTACCTGAAGTGGGAAGTTGAGAAGAAGGCTGCTTCTTCTGTTCCCACCCCAGGCACTATTATATACATGTGGCCAGGGTCACATGGAGGAAGCCACGTCATCTCCACACACAGCCGCACCTCCCTTGGTGTCTCCACGGGAGATCCCGGAGGTGGCCGCTCAGTAGGCGGGAGTGTGTGCAGTGCGTTGTTGTGGGGACAACTCCGTGTACCACAAAAAGTCGGATTCTGCGGAATTTGGCCACCAACATATACCACATACCCTCTGACGCTCCCGATGTTCATTCTATCACTATCCAACACTCCACAAACTCATTCCTTATTTTTCCCTATTTTCCCCATCATTCCCAACAACCCCAAGCAAAATTCCCACGCCCAACCACGCCGCCAATTTCACCCCCTCTCCAGATCTCCATACCTACACATACAACCCAGCCATTTTTTCACCCGATAGTGATGCTCTACCTTCCTTCTTCACCCCCGGAGCATTTCCCAGAATGGCAATCCCATGCCTGGATGGTTCAGCATGGAGTAGAGTCTCATGTGGTCTTGACAGCACCTGTCAATGGCCACATCTCAACAACTACTGCACCAAATGGGACGAATAGGGGCTCGTTGGAAAGCTGGAGACGAGGAGGTTGCTGACGGGAGGATAGGCGGGCGCTGTGGCGAAGCGTTGCGGAGTTAACCTTTACATTTCCCATTTCGGACCCGTTATGATATATCCCCCATTCATTCATATTTCTCTTATTGTTTCTTTGTTCCCAATTGGATATTCATCATTTACGGTTGCCTAACGGCCCGTTTACATTCCCCCAGTCTATTTATTTCATTTCAAACATATAAAAACTAGATAACAGCTTGTACATAAGAAGTTAGTATTGAATAGACCCGTGAAAGAGAAAGCAGAAGTTGCATCCAAGTGGCAAAGATGCCATCCACGACTCTAACGCCTCCCCTGAGTCACTTGCTTACATCTGAGACCCCTTTCCTCATAACCCTCGGCCTTGACGTCCAAGAGAGACGTAGGTGAGTGTTGAGTTGAGGCTCTAACAGACCCGCTAGCACCCCAGGACCCAAAGAACCGAACCTCCATCACACACGCATTCACTACCACCATCCCCCCTTTCTCTGTCTTGAGTCTAGGCAATAGACCTGTTACAGCGTGTGGCGATCAGGGGGGCGGGGTCAGGTATGTAGTAGTACATGGAGAAAGGGAAATCGACCGTAGAATAGAAATAGAAATAGAGATAGAGAGAAGGGGGAAAATGGGGGAGGGGAGACGGGGAGTGATAATGGGGTAGTGCAGTACGGCATGGGGTGCGGCGTGGGGTCAGGCAGATGTGCCCTGACACACCTCCAGCCTGTCTACTGTTGGAGCACTCCGCTTCCCATGATCACCTCGAATACTGTTTCTGACAACTTGGCAAGAAATGAATGGTGTGTTGCCAAGCAGCAAAGGTGGCTGGAGGAAAAAGCAGAGTTCAGTGCAAGCACCAACACAAGTCCACAAGATGGAGGTTGATCAGTCAGTGCTGTCACAAACAAGGTCAGCATGAGAATCAACAAAGATACAGAGGGGTGCAGGAGTGCATTGACCTGACTACAGAGGTGTCAAGGCCAACCATGAAGTGAGTGGAGGATGCAGGTGTGGGCAGAGGGTGTGGAGTGGGCAGAGGATGTGGATGCAGTGCATGGCTGTGACCACATAGTGGGGAGTGGTGAGTGTGGTCTGGATAGTGATGAGATGAGAATAGGTGAGGCTAGGCTGTGCCATAGTCCTAGGAGGACTGGAGGGGTGCAGAGGCTGGAGTGACTGAATGCTGGGAGTGCCACAGGCTTGGCAACTGGAGGCAAAGTCAGGATTTGGTTGTTGGTCAAGTCTCACTTGATGGGGGTGCAGGTGGTAGGAGCAGGACATTGGATTGAGGGCTGGGTGGATTAGGTTTTGGGTCAGTGGATTTGCCTATCAGCATTAGCATCACTGGCAGAAGCCCTGGGATTTTTTGGTTGTGACACCATCCACCACAATCATTCCAACCTCCTGATCATCATTAATTGTCACTTACTGGGTAGGAGTTAGCAACAGCAAGTACAACTAGCAAGTAGATCACATACTGGTCATGACCATGCATGCTGACCCTGAGTGTTAGAATACAATTCCTGAGGCAGATGCATGAGGTGGTAGCAAGCATGAAAGTTTGACACAGCCACATGATGTCACATGACAGTTCATAAGTGCTTGTGACATCTCATGCATATTCATGCATGCTCATGACTCATCATACATGTTCATGGAGCACCATGAATGTCCATGATGGGGACAGGTCAAAATTGTTACATAGGTACAGGTCAGGTGAATAAGGATGACTGGTGGGGGCAAAGCTCCGGGGTTGGGCTTCAGCCTCAGTGACTCCAAGAGAGCACTGTGCCCACCTACTGTCTCACTGCCCACATTTCAAGGTGGCTTGGGGCTGCCTTACTAGGGGGACTAAACCATGTTGATATTCAGACTAAAGTTATATAGTAAGGAAACTGAATGGGTCAGGTGACAAATAAGGGCCAGCATCCGGGTCAGAGTGCATGGTCATGACAAAAATAAACATATGTATGACACTCCATGACACTCATGAACCTCCATGAGGCATCATGGCATATTGTGTCACCAGCCATCATGAACCTTGTCAGCACATGATGGTTCATGACAATTTGTCATGAACTGTCATGAAAACCAAAATTTTTAATGTAAAAAATGTCTGATTCAATTCAATTGTCATGACATGTCATGACTCCTCATGATTTCATGATGCAGGATTACAGTTTTGGAGAGTACCTCAAGCTGGTGGAATAACCACTGGCTGTTAGCCATGGCTAAGATAGTGGAGCCCTACAATGCACCTGATGAGTTGGAATTCCTGTGAATCTATGAACTCCTCCACTAGCATTTTGTTCTGCTGGTGGTAGGCAGTGAGGAAGGGATACTGGAGAACCCTACTCAGTAAAACAGTGTTTGAAGCTCCACACCACCTACTTTATTATTATTTCTGTTTGCTCTGTTAAACCTGAAGTGCACAGTACCAAACTGGCCCCAGTTTCCCTCCCACAAAACCCTCACTGAGGGGCCAAAAAGCACATCTATGTGATGTAGTAGCCCAATCTGGAAAGCATCTGTGCTAGTTACCAAGTGGGGGAATGTCCAGAGCATCAAGAGCCTTCCCTCCTTGTCTAAAATTTGGGTCGGGCCTTTGAGATTGGGCCTAGGAAAATTATGAGAAACTTTCAGCTTCATAACATCTTGGGCAAAGCTTGGACTTGCTCATATGGGATGGGACATAGCCATTGTAACACATGGGAATGAGTTTCCAGGCTTCAAACTAGCACTTCATCAGCCATGAATGTTTTTTGCCTGGGCCTGGAGACACCGCTTGCAGCTGTTTCTTGAGTGGAAAGCAGGGTGGGGGCAAGGAAATTGGTCACCTGTCTGTGCAACCTCCCTTTAAGCATGACTTGGGAGCGGCATCTGTCTTTTCCCTGCTTTTGCTCAGGGTGGGCTTTGTCATGGGCTTTTTCCCTTCACACCTTTTCTTCCAGCTTGCTGCATTGAGCACTTTCTTGCAACAGCTGGATGCAAGGAAGGCCATGGGCTTGGCAGGTGGGCTTGTTGAAGGGGCTCCATTAAGGGCAGGCTGGTGTTTTTGTCCCTACTGAGCAGTAAGGCAGCTTTTTTGGAGCACCTGAGCAGCCTGACAACTAACCTTTTGTTCAGCTCTACAGGAGGGAAAACCTCACCATCCTCAAGGTAGCCTGTCAGGATATCATCCTCATTGGGGGCCAATATAGTCAGTAAGCCCATATCCAGGGTAGAGCCTATACTCTTGTTGCTGAGATCCAAAGCAGCAGAAGAAAGCAAGCCAGGGGATGAAGGTGTTTGAGGGTAGCCATTGGCTGCAGGGGAATTGTTTCCCTTGTAGGCACTGAATGTTTTCCCTGTTGATAATCTAAGGGCCATGATGCTGTCCTGGAGTGAGATGGAAGTGCTTGGTGTATGTCAGGGTTCAGCACCCTGCCTTTGGGTGCCCCAGACTCCCTGTCAGGGCACACACTGTGACCTAGCCCAGACCTGCATCTGGACCCAGATCCAGACCCGGACCTGCACCTGGCTGCTGCACTTCCCGCATGCACTCTGCACTGCATGCTCCATGTGCTGCTTGCTCTGAGCCCCAGGTCTCTTCCTTCATGTGACTTCCAGATATTCCCAGAAGTTTTCCTGATATTGTGGCCACTGTGGGAAGATGAGAAGTTAGCTTCCTTCTCATCTCCTTACTGTCAGGGCACACCCACCTGACCCGGGTCCACCCAGACCCACCCGGCCACACCACACCCGCTCCCCGCTGTCTATCCCCCTCCCCCCTCCTTCCTCCCTCTCCTTCCCCTTTCTTTATTTCTTTCTTTTCATCTTCCTCTTCCTGTTTATTTCTTTCTATCTACATGGACCACCTTCCTTTGTATCGATGTACTATTGACCCGTCCGGCCCACACACCCCAGACGGCTTCCCGCTGTGCCCAGCACGCGTGCATGCAGCGGACGCTCTCGGGATCCCCCATGGGGACACCCAGATGCCTGCGGCTGCCTCCGAGGATGACGTGGCACCCATCATGTGACTCAAGCTGCATGTACATAAATGTACCTGAAGTGGGAACCGAAGAAGTAACCTTCTTCTCACATTCTCCACTTCAGGTAAGTAGTATAGTTTTCCCCTTTAATAATAATAACACATTCTCCACTTCAGACTGAGTGGCCAGGGACCACTGTCCCGGATCGGGCCCACCAGTATGCACGCCCACTCCACACCCCGCGATGGCTTCAGTGCCGGACATTACCCCCAGGCCCTCTCGACCCCGGACGCGTCCCTGACACTTACCCACAGTAGTAGGATTGTGCCCTGGACAGGGCTAGTTACATGTGAGGCTGTGGACCATAGGGGAGGGTCATGGGGACCTGGGAGTCATCCCCTGACACTCCCCACCCATTTCATTCCCCCTTCCATTGTTGCCTTGTTGTTGCCTTTATGCATCAGCAAACCTGGATGTGGAGGCCTGAGAGCTCTTAGAGCTTCAGTACTTTGAAATTGCAGGTCCCCTTCTCTCAGAGCTCCCCAATGTAGTCAAAGCTCTGACAAGTAGTCAAAGCTCATAGAGCTATATTTGCACACAGGGGACTATTATCTATATGAGCTCCCTGAGTGTTTAATTTATCTGATATCAAAATTAAAATTTAAGAGCATTGACTCTGGCATCATGTGATGAGTCACAGCCAAGTCCCTACCATGCAGGAAACTGAACAAACTGAGCTTAACTTTCAGCCCCCAATGCAGCACTACACACCAAGGGTATATAGCCAAATTAATATATAGACCAAATTTAGGGATATACATATACAGTTAATCTGAAATTACTTAAGGAAAATGAGGGAAAATGAGGGGAAATTTGAGGGGGGAATGGGGGGAAATTGAGGAGGGAATTGGGGGGGGGGGAATGAGGGGGGAATGAAGGGAAATTTGAAGGGGGAATGGGGGGGAAATGAGGGGGAAATTGAAGGGGGGAAATGGGGGAGGAATGAGGGGAAAATCGAAGGGGGGGATGGGGGGGAAATTGTGGAGGGAATTGGGGGGGGGGGAATTGAAGGGGGGGATGAAGGGGAAAATGGGAGGAAAATGAGGGGGAACTGGGGGGGTTCTAAAAAGTCAGGGAAATTTAAGGAAATTTCAGAAAATGGGGGACTTTCTAAAAATGGAGAATGTCCAAAAAATCAGAAAATTTGGGCTAAGTTAGGGAGAGATATTTCAGGAAATTAGGAATAATTGGAAAAGAAATTAAATCACTTTTTTGATAATTCAATGTGTATTGGAAAGTGCCAAAGTGGGGCAATGTAGCAGTGTATGTTTCAGTGTTAGAAAAGTCTCCCACCATGTTTTGGGGAGCCAAATAACCATGGCTTTTTGACCATGGGAAATTTGGTGTCAAAGGCTTGGATGATATCTGAAGAATACATCAGCTTTTTGTTTGCTTTATTGGTGGTATTTTTAATTTACTTCATTTGGAACACTTTTTTAAAACTGATTTATACCCTACATAACATGCATGGTTACACTGCCACACTTTGGTGCTTTCCAAGTCACATAGAATCATCAAAATTGGTTGAGTTTTGAGCAAGAAATGAGATGAAAGATAAAGTGCAAATTTTTGAATTTCAGAGTTTTCCTCATATTTTGTAAATAGCAATAAACAAATAAGGTGCTGATTTTAGTAAACACAAAAGGTATATGAGCTTTCAGAGCAATGACAATGGCCATTTTACACACACATATATCCATATTATCTTTGCACTACTGGTGCCAAAATAACTAAGCAGATTTCATGGAGATATGAAGACCATCCATTATTTAAAAACAAAAAGCTCTATGAGCTCATAGAGCTCATAGAGCTTTTCAAGTAATGATGCTGGCCATTTAATATGCATTTCCAAAAATGTATATACATATTATCTTTGCACTTCTGCATCCTTAGGAGAACAAAATCATTCAAACATTTAATTTTCTCCACCCAATGTGTAGAGGGTGCACAGCAAAAAGACTCAATTTGCTCACAGAGCTCCCTACCAAGTTTGCTGATGTGTGTTGTGTATCCACATGCATGGGATAGTGTGGGAACTTTCTGAGTGAGCAGCTCACCCAGAAACCAGCACTGCCACAACTGTGGGAACATTCTGGGTGAGCAACTCACCCAGAATCTTCCCACACTCACTGGGCACTGCCACCTGGAGGTTCCCTCTGGGTCACACTACACAACTCTAGGAGTTGTACAGTTGTGGGCATGTGGCCCATTCCTTTATATAGCAACCATGCAGGGAGATGAGACCTTTACCCTTCTTCTCATCTCATGCCCTGGATAGTGTGAGGACAGGCCAGATGGGGGTTGAGGTCAGGGAGCCTCTGAGTCCAGGGCTGGGCCCTGACAGTATATAAGCTGTAAGGTCGGTGTAGGTGCCGACCTTGGTGCCTCTTCAGTTCTCAAGACAATTGAAATATAGGTTGTACAGAACTTAGTATTTCAACGTGATGAGGGGAAGAGTGAAGTCCCCTTCACTCAACCCCGGACAATACATAAGTAAATACAGGAGGTACAACAATGAATAAATCAGGAATAATCTAAACCACCACCATTCCTTACATAAGCCTAGGAGAGCAGATCAGATGTGCTGAAAAAAGAGGGCATGCTACATACTTGCTTCCCAGAGGCTCGCAGTAGCTGGCCCCTTGTCAACCTCATGATGCCCTTGTACCAGTGGGAATCAAAAATTTCTGGCAACAAACTTATAAGTGGGGTTTTGAAACTAAGGTGCCCAGAAAAGGGTTGAGGTTGCCCTACAATGCTTATTGGGTCGCTGCAAGCAGGCTAGAAATCTAAATGCAAGCAAATTTGTGGGGAGGGAGTCTAGGGTGTCCTTAGCCCATCCTAGGTTCGGTCCAGGTGCTAACAGAACAAAACCAGTCACAAAAACTCTTTAAGAATTACATACCCCTGGTCCTTCTTGGACAATCATCAGGGATTCCTTATAATACTCAAGCAGTTAAGCTCAGGGTTTCTTCTCTACTTGGATCTCTCAGCACTACAGTCTCTTTTGTAGTCAAAAGGGAGGTCTCTCTTCCATTCCTATGTGTACAGGGCTTATAAACACATGGAATGGCAATAAGGTGAAAAAACAAATGAAAAGTAAATATAAAACAAAGGATCGTTGTTATGGGGACCATGTGGACAGTATGGCTGATGTGGAAGTTCAATAAAAAGAAAAACAGGAGAGATAAGTGGGCCATATCTGCTATAATTGCCATCCTCCACCAATTTCCATCATCACACCACACTCATCCATCTCCTCCTACCTGTAGCATCCCTTCCCAACCTCTCCATTCAATTCCCCAGGTCTGTAGCTTTCTCCCAATACCAAATTTGTCCCAAATGGTTGAGATTTGACCAAGTGGTGGGTGTGAGAATTGTGAAATTGGCCTGTGCACAGGGTCAGATGTCCTGGAAAGTGTCTGCAAGAGTCCCCATGTCAATTGGATCTTCATATGCATCCTTTGTGATTTTTCTGAGCACTCAAGAGTGCATTTTGGATGTTTGTTTACTTTGGTACAGCTTGTGATTTCCATTTTGGGCCAAAAACCAGTTTCGCAATCTCCCAAAGTACAGATCTCAGCTCTGCCACATGGGACTTTTGGCACCGCCACCCTCACATGTCTTTTGACATTGTGTGGAACCTCACAGTAAGATGAGAAATCGTCACCACCATTGCTCCACAATGGCTGGGTCGATCTGGATGAAATTCGGGGTATCCATGTTTAGTATTTTTCTCTATTTTTTGAACCCTTGATCGTCTCTCAGCAGCCAGTAGTGCCAAGAATAGTTTTTGGCTGGACCAATTCAGTACTAACACATTATGTGCAATTGTACTCCATTATAAAATGAAATAAATTGTTTTTATGCACCATGGGCATTGGTAGGTGATCCTCACATGTGGGGAACCCATAAGGAACGTAAACCACAAAAATACTAGCAGTGTAGGGTATAGTAGGTTATCCTGCTTACATCACACCAGTGTCATATCCGTGCATACCCGACCCCGACCCGACTTCCGGACCTCCACCCTCTTCACCTCCGGAGTCATAACCTACCGCTGCCGTTCCGATACTCACCTTCGGTCTTGGCAACACACCTCCTTCTTACCCCCCATGCCACCTCTACTCCTCCTTACCTCTCCGACCCTATCTCTGTCTGCTCCGATACTCACCTCGGACTGAACACCGCCCCTCTTGCCACCCGTGTTGAGCGATCCCTCCATACGTTAAAGAAGCCTCCTGAAGACTGTCCAAGAAGGACCAGGAGTGAGTACTGATTTAGTGAGATTTATTGATTGTTTCCTAGCACCCAGACCACGGCACAGTATTGGCACTGTCACCACCCATCCTTTCCCTTCCTTCTGACTCGATTCAGACTCTACCCCCAGGTCCCTACTCTTTTGCCTGGTGTTAGAACGGGGCGGAAACAGACGACTCCGGAGTGGAATCGGAGACTTAGCGTGGAGGGACCTTGGCCTCAGCGACTCAAGCGGAGCGCTGTGCCATTGCTGGTTGTCCTAGGGGTCCCTAATTTCGGATCTAGCAGAGGGAAAGTCTCTTGGGGGAATTCATGTCGATTTCAGACTGAGGTTACAAGTTACTATGTACATTGTATATAAGGAGGGGTCCGGAATCAAAAGGAGCGAGGGTAGGACGAAAGGAGACAAAGGGAGATGGAAAGAGGAACGACACCGAGGGTCAAGGGTTTGACTCAATGGTGTTTCTCAAAGGAGGAATGAAGGGCCAAGGCCCAAGGAGGAAGGAAGGAGGTTGGGAGTGGGGAATGGCTAGCTGACTGAATAGAAAGGAAGCAGCAGCCCAAATAGGAATGAGGGAGAATAGCGGAATTGAATAGGACAATGCAATAGTTGCAAGGTCTGACATAAGTCCGGAAAGTCCGAACTCGGAAGTTAAACTCCGGAATATTGGCAAACATAATTAAATGGAATGAGCTAACCAATACAATGGGTATAAGCGGAGGTGGGGTCAAAGTCCGAGGTCGGAGCTAAGACCGGAGGTTCCGGAGACAGAGATGTGAACAGGATTCTGGAGCGGAGGTCCGGAGTCGGGAGCATAGGTTTTGTGTACTCGTCTGGAAGGTGTCGAGGTTGGGGTCGGACCCGGAATGTTCCGGAGTCAGACCGAAGGTGGTGTCCGAGCCGGAGGTGGGATAACCTCTTGGGAGTCGGCAAGGAGAAGGTGACGGAAGGGAAGTAGGGCTCTGGAAGTCGGAGTTTGGAGTTCCGGGAGCCCGGAGCAGAGGTCGGAATTGTATGGATATGACAACTACTTCTTGATGCCTGCATTTATCGACAAAATATGAGAGTGTTACCACTCATGTCGATACCATAAAGGTGAGGGTCACACGAGGGAGACACTGCTCGATTTTGTGACATGCAAGTTGCGATTATTGTGCACTCTCTACCCTCTGGCTGACATACCAAGTCAGGATATCCTGAAGGGTGAAGTCCAAAGGCTATTGGAGGATGTTCCCAGAGGTTGGTGGGCCCACGTCAACATCGACCATCTCGAGACAGCGGAGGCACTCCAACAAATGGTCATGCTCAAACACGACGAGCTGGTGGCCACCGAAGAGGTCAGCATCAATGCCATTGCCAATAAGGTCGCCAGGTTGAACTTTGAAAAGAACAAATGTGGAACAGATCAAGTAGAAGCTTGAAGTGCAGCTGCAGTGTCAGAGAGCCACACCTACCCCATGAGTGATTTCAAATCACGTAAGAAGCTGCCTCGACCCTGTAGACATTGCAGGAGTGCCCTGCACTGGGACAATGACTGTCCACCTCGTAAGCCAGACCGGACCAAGAGTGATCGCAAGGATTGAGGTGGCCCTTCCAAGTTGGAGCATTCCTATCGACGGGTGTATACTGCCTTGGTGGAAGGGCAGGAAGCGGAATTTGCAGTCGCTTACACTGTCAGAGACCGGGTTGAGACGAGAGAGTGTCTCCATGGTGGAGGGCTTCGGCCTCAGCAACTAGTGCCAGGAGTGCTGTGCCAAGTAACATGTCCATGCCCTAACTTACTAACTGGCAACCAGAACTCAAAGGGGGTAAACTCTAGTTGATTTTATTACTGAAGTGTAACCTATGTACAAGTTGAGTATATATAGTTACAGCGAGGGCGGGTCCGCAAATGGTGGAGCGGAGCTAACGGTGTTAAACATTAGCCGATTGAATATTACCAATGAGTCAGGTTATGGGGTTAATGGAAAGGCAGGTGATAACCCAGAAACGGAAAGGAGGGATAGGCCCAAGGGTGGGCTCTGCAGGGCAAGCAAGTGTATTGCCCAGCGGAGGCGGGAGTATGCTAGCAGACGTCGGAGCTGTCTGGAAGCCTTCGGGGCTCCGTACTTAGGGAGGCATAGGGGTGAGTGTTATTATAATAAATAATGAAAGATTTGTATTTTTTTATATCTTATTATATAAATTATTATATTTATTATAAAATATTAATTTACTTATATTAAATATAATATAAAGATATAAGTAATTATCCATAGAGATAATTCTAAATATATTTATATTATTTTATTAATAATTAGTTTGTCTAGCGCAATTATATTAAATTTTTATATTTTTAGATATACTGACGTATTAACTTGAGTATTTTGATTTACTATTTCATTGTTATTAAGTAGTTATATTATAAATAATTTTATTCCCATAGAAAAATCAGATATAACTAAACCTTCACCAAAAGGTATAACTCCTAAACCTAATAAACTAAATACTAAAGTTAATATAGGAGCTAAATAGAATAATACTTTATTTGCATGAGCTGGTACTATTGTTTCTTTAAGAACAAGTTTTAAAGCATCACTAAATGGTTGCAGAATAGGTAATAAATTGAAAGGAGGGGTGGTGACCATCAAGGGGTACCGAGGGGATTGTGGAATGTGGAAGCTCTGAGGTTAGTGAAGAAGGAGCGGAGGCAGAGCAGAGGAGTCAGAGGGATCAGAAGTCGATGGCCGGGGATGGATATGACATACACCGAGTTTTGTACCCTGTCCAACTCAGATCCTGTGGACGTACTAGATGTAGAGAGTCCCGAAGAGACGCTGTAGGTGGGCACAGCTGGTACCATGCAAACAAGCTGATTATCGCAATTCTACCACCCACATCAAGCACCCCACTTCTGAAACACATTTACCACTGTTTCAGATACCCCTTCCATGTTTCCCATATTTTTTCCGATTTTTTTCAAGCCATTCCTGACCACGCACAACCATCAGTTTCCAAATTGGGCAACTGTCACCGGCCCGCATATTCCGCCGCTTCCTCCATATCTCCATCAATTCTCCACCGATCCGGACGAATTTGGTATCGTTGGAAGGCCCTTGTCAACACGAGTCGAACGATGTTACGAGCGACGGATTTGGTTCAGCGGTTGAGGCGATCGCCATGTTTCTTTATTTCCTTAACAACGTCAATATTTCTTTGATATTGCTTTTTTCTTGTTCCTTGTGGATCTGTTGCCATCCTAAACCTGTCGGATCATTCGCATTTCCACGTATTTCTTTCATATTTATAGTTACTGTCAGAGACCAGGTTGAGACGAAGGAGTGTCTCCATGGTGGAGGGCTTCGGCCTCAGCGACTTACGCCAGGAGCGCTGTGCCAAGTAACACGTCCATGCCCTAACTTACTAAACTGGCAACCAGAACTGAAGGGGGTAAACTCTAGTCGATTTTATTACTGAGGTGTAACCTATGTACAAGTTGAGTATATATAGTTACAATGAGGGTGGGTCCGCAAATGGTGGAGCTGAGCGGAGCGGAGCTAATGGGGTTAGACATTAGCCAATTGAATATTACCGACAAGTCAGGTTATGGGGTTAACGGAAAGGTAGGCGATAACCCAGAAACGGAAAGGAGGGATAAGCCCGAAGGTGGCCTTTGCAGGGCAAGCGAGTGTATTGCCCAGCGGAGGTGGGAGTGCGCTAGCGGACATCGGAGCTGTCTGGAAGCCTTCAGGGCTCCGTACTTAGGGAGGTGTAGGTAATAAATTGAAAGGAGGGGGTGGTGACCATCGAGGGGTACCGAGGTGGTTGCGGAATACAGGAGCTCTGAGGTTAGTGAAGAAGGAGTGGAGGTAGACTGGAAGGATCGGAGTGAGTGGAAGTCAATGGCCAGGAATGGATATGACAGTTACCCTCTTTCCTGTATTTACAAAAAGGACTCCCCCAACAGAGAGAGGTGCTCCCCAACGAACATGAAGTTTTAGCAGACGTTACCAGCACCCAGAGTGGTGAATACAAAGCCAAAAAGGTTCAAGACATAGTGCAGGGGCAGAGTTCCCCATCAGTTTGATTATCAGTGAGATTTACAAGTTTATCATTTTTATCATATAGCACCGGACCATTTCTCCTCCCCCCTCCTCATCATCCGAACCTCCCCTGAGCATTCCCAACAACTGTGGCCCCCTCTCTTTCTCGTTAGGGTGGTAGATCCCTTGCCCCCTTACAACGCCTGATGCCTACCTTGTTGCATGTGCTTGGGGTGAAATTCCCCATGAGGAGAAACTCATCAGTGCAACCAGGCCATGGGTGAAATCTATGAGGCACACAAGTTGTTCGATCGTCCCCTGGGTCAGCAGTCCCTGGGATCCGATGTGCGTAGAGTGCGATGTCATGTGAATGCCATCAATGGCCATGAGGTCGAGGCGTTGGCTGATTCTGGAGCCACCTGCATGCTGATGTCTGCTGAATTATTTGATTGCATCAAAAGTGAAGGATCCAGACTTCAGCAAGGGATGAAGCTGAATCTGGTCCAGTTGACTGGAAAAGCCAAATGTCAGGGTTACATGGTCATAGATCTTTATCTACCATCACAGCTGGGGCACGTCCTGTTGCGGGATGTGGAAGTCTATGTCCTCAAGGGCATGACGGTTCCATTGCTTATAGCTGAGGATGTACAGACAACCTACCAGCTGCACACAATGCACCTGCCTGAATGTGAATATTGGCAGGTCGCAGATTCAGAGCACCAGGTTCCCCTCAGGAGCCAGTTGCACCATCGATCAGTTTATCAAGTGACGCTATTACCAGATGCACCGGCCAAGGTCAAGAAGACAGCGAAGTCAGGAACTGGGCACCTGAAGCTAGTTGAAGATGTGACCCTAGAACCGTACACAGTGAGACAGGTCGAAGTTGCAGGCAGTTATGACAGCAACTCAGGAACACGTTTGGTCAAAGGTTGGAGCAGCCAGTGGAGCCCAGGAGGCTATTTGTGTCAGGGTTCAGCACCCTGCCTTAGGGTGCCCCGGACTCCCCACCTACTTTACCCCCTTTTATTCTTTGACTGTTGCCTTGTTGTTGCCTTTGTGTGTTGTGTACATGCGCGCACGGGATAGTGCGGGAACTTTCTGAGTGAGCAGCTCGCCCAGAATGTTCCCACGGGTCACAGCCACAGTTCTGGGCGAGCAACTCGCCCAGAACGTTCCCACGCTTGGCACTGCCACCTGGATGTTCCCTCCGGGTCACACTACACAACTCTAAGAGCTGTATAGTTGTGGGCATGTGACCCATTCCTTTATATAGCAACCATGCGGGGAGATGAGACCTTTACCCTTCTTCTCATCTCATGCCCCGCATAGGCAAGTGTATATATTCCCTTTCTTTTACTATACATCTCATGCCCCGCATAGTGTGAGGACAGGCCAGATAGGGGTTGAGGTCAGGGAGCCTCCGAGTCCGAGGCCGGGCCCTGACAATTTGCCACCACCTGTCATGCTGGTAGGCACTCAGAACCCCATCCAATTGCCTCTGACCAACCCAAACCCGTACCTGATCAGACTCTCCAAGGGTGAAATTGTCACCACTATGCAATGACCACGAGAGGTCCTAGACCGTGCAGACCAATTGACTGAGAACCAGCTGCACAAGTTCACTAGGAAAGGCATGCTGTATCAAGCCATGATTGCTGGCTTGTTGACCCAAAAACAACCAGAAGTTGAGGTGGATGCCCTTGAGTCTCTAGTCGGGCCCAAGACTGCAGAGACGCTGTAGGCAGGATAATCGCCCACTTGCAGTGCCGGCTCGGATACCCGTTTCCATGATTAGAAAATCCCTTCCATTCATGCGACAACTCGATACGGATTCGGTATCTAAAAATAGTCCTGATTCGTACGATTCTGACGATATCTAGAACGTCCCAATCGGTGGAGATTTGACGGAGTTCCGTGTTGGAGAAGTTAGGCACAGCAGGTCACGGGCATGTGCGGGCGTGGGAATCTCAAGCGGCAACCCAGAATTCCAGCCTCACTCGTTCCCACAGCGTCTAATAAATTGGTAAAAATGCTTATCGGCTGTGTGAAATTTATCTCCGGCTTCATTTCCAATTTCGGCTCTTAATTTTGCAAATCCATTGAGATATCGCTTATTTCCTTATATTTTCGTATTTTGCCATCATTTCAGATATTGATTGATATTCTTTTATTGTTACTGTTACCCTTTTTTTTATTATTTCGCCTAATAAGGTATGCAGGTGCCATATGGTACCAATATTTCCCATCTATTATTCTAAAAATAATTGTTCCTTATATCCTGTACATACCGGATTCTGGAATAGAAGTTCTCCCCTCCCCCAATTTCTCTATGGTGCTAGGACGCGCTAGAGAGGGTGTGAGTGTGTGGAATTCCAACAGTAGGAATAAGGGCAGTGATCTAGCTCACAATGAGTGAGTAGTGGACACTGAGCCCGGACCTTGCGGAAATCCCGGAGAACCCACTGCGGAGTTAAGGATCGAGAGAATAGCGAGTTTAGTCAAGAAAGTAGGATTTTGGAGAGTTTGGCCCCACGAGCTTAGTCGGCATAGAGAGCCGCGAGCCCTCTTTCAACGCCACCAGGGGAAGAGACACAGCCAGAAGCATTGACCCAAGTTGTGGACATTAACCCAGAGCTATCCCTCAATGAAAAGGAGCAGCTGAAAAGGATCGTGTGGCGTCACACCAAGGCTTTTGCCACGACTGGTAACTTGGGACATTATGACGCCTGGGTCCGCATATCATTGAAGCCTGATGCCAAGCCCATCTCTCTCCCTCCTTACCATGCATCACCACTAAAGAGGGAGATCATCGATAAGCAACTAGACTCTTGGTTGGAACTAGGAGTGATGGAGCCATCACGAAGTCCCTGGGGTGCTCCCGTCATAATCGTCAGCCAAAAAGGGAAGAACCGGCTGTGCATAGACTGGCGCAAGCTCAACGAAGTTACTATACCCGACAAATTCCCTATTCCAAGGCAGATGGACATCTTGCAGGCTCTGTCAGGGGCCCAGTACATGTCCACCTTCGACGCCCTGTCTGGATTTACACAACTCAAGGTCGATCAGGAGTCGAGAGACAAAACGGCCTTCCGTACTCACAGAGGGCTATACCAATTCACCAGAATGCCAAGAATGGACCCCCAGTGTTCCAGAGAGTGATGCAGGAAGTCTTGGCTCCCTTCCTATGGCAATTCACCCTGGTGTATATAGATGACATCATGGTCTACTCGCTGTCCTTCCGCCAGTGTCAGGGCACACCTACCTGACCCCACACCCCGCACCGCACTGCCCTACTCCGCTTCCCCCGCTATCACCCCCTGTCCCTCCTTCCTCACTTTTCCCCTTTCTCTCTCTTTCTATTCTACAGTCGATTTCCCTTTTCTCCATGTACCACTACATACCTAACCCCGTTCCCCTGATCGCCGCATGCGCCACGCACACTCCTGCCTACCAAGTGGCCACCTCCGGGATCTCCCGAGGAGACACCCAGGGAGGTGCAGCTGTGCGCAGAGATGATGTGGCCTCCTCCACATGACCCTGACCACATGTATATAATAGCGCCTGGGGTGGGAACAGAAGAAGCAGCCTTCTTCTCAACTTCCCACTTCAGCCTAAGTGGTTGGGGATGCTCACCCTGGGATGGGACCGCCGCTATGCATAGCCGACACCTGTCCCATTGAGTCCCTCGCACCGGGACCTTGCCGCTTTCAGAGCTGTCCCTGACAGCCAGCACCTAGAACATTTAGATAAGGTTCTGGGAGCGATAGAATCAGCTGACCTTACACTCTCTCCACCCAAGTGTCACATGGGATACCAGAGTCTCCTGTTGTTGGGACAGAAGGTCTCTCGACTTGGACTATCCACTCATTGTGGGAAAGTCCACACCTTGCTCGAACTCAAAGAACCCTGCAACCAGAAGGCACTGCGCACGTTCTTAGGGATGGCCATATACTTTGTAGCATTTATACCCCAGTGCTCACTCATAGCACGACCGTTGTTCGACTTGCTAAAGGATGGTGCACCTTGGATCTGGAGTGAGGACTGCAAGCAAGTGTTTTCCTTGCTCAAACACTCACTGGCTTCGGCCCCTGTCAGGGGACATCCGATGAGAGGTTTAGGTTATCGGCTCTATACAGACACGTCTGACATGGCGCTGGTGGGAACCCTCCAACAGATACAACCCATACTTGTCACGGACCTGGCAGGTACCAGGACCTATGACAAGTTGAAGCAAGCGCACGACCTAGGGAACCCAGTGCCCCACCTTGTAAAGAAGTTGAGTGTCGAACACAACGATCGTCCTCCAAGGATGGGCTGGGCAGCTAACTTTGAGGAATCCATGGTCCATGTGGAAAGAGTGACAGCTTACTGGAGCCGCACCTGTAAGGGCCCAGAAACCAGGTATTCGGCCACGGAACACAAGGCTTTGGCAGCCAAGGAAGCGTTAGTTTGTTTTACACCATTTATCAAGGGTGAAAGACTATTCCTGGTCACTGACCACGCAGCCCTACAGTGGGCCAGGACCTTCGAGAATTACAACCGCCATCTAGCAGCTTGGGGATTAGTTTTCATGGCATTCCTGAACATGATCATAGTACACTGCCCGGGTTTTGCGCATTCTAATGTGGATCCGCTGTCAAGACTGTCCCGGGTGCCTGAGGCAATCAGCCCTGAAGTGGAAGGGTTTCCCAGCCTAGAGACGAGTCTAGCACAAGGGGACATAACTCAGCCCTGGGTGGACTATTTACGTAAGGACCAAGCGAAAAGGACCCTCATGGTCACCCAATCAAGGTCTATTGCAAGTGAGAAGTTGGACCTGTCCGGCGACCCCGATATGGAGAGCCAAGGGGAGAAAGGTCCAGTTTCCAACCTCCAGATGAGCCTTGCCCCAGAGGTCATGAAGGAGTTTCAACTTGCCTATCTCTCAGACGAAGAATTCGGCAATACCTACAGCAAGTTGCTTGAAGGTTCCTTGGGTGGTGGGGCACACCAGATCTCGGATGACGGTTTGCTATTGTGGGATGACCCCCAAGCCAGCCGATGAGTGTGCATGCTGGCTCATCTGAGACCCTTGGTCCTCAAGGAGTTCCATGACTTACCCCATGAGGCTGCTCATGCAGGGGTAGAGAGAACCCTCAAGCGTCTGAAGGCCAAATGTCATTGGAAGGACCTCAGAAAAGATACTAAGCAATATGTGGAGACATGCGATGTATGTCAAAAGATCAAGCATGACCAAGGAAAGGCCCCCAGTCTGCTGAAGTCCTTGCCAGTGCCTCAGTTACCGTATCATACAATAACGCTAGACTTCGTAATGGGTCTCCCAGTGGTGAAGAGTGACGTTCGTCTCGACGCCATCCTAGTGGTAGTTGACAAGCTCACCAAATATGGACATTTCATCCCTTGCACTTCTACAGTAGATGCGTGAGGTTCGGCTGATTTGCTGTGGCACCACATAATCAAACATGTGGGACTACCTGTGGTTATAGTCAGCAACAGAGACCCAAGCCTTAGCCAGCATCAGCCGAAGGCCTGCCCCCAGCAACTCTGTTGTGATCACTGACGCTCATAGAGTGGATCATGCCAGACTAGAAGCCATTGAGATCGATGCAGAGCCTTTCAAAATCGCTTCATCACATAGTATGTGGTTGAATGGTCAGTTTGGGGCATCAGATCCCATATTCTCCTATGTACCTGTTAGAAGCCTGGGCTCTGGTCCTCGTCTGCTCGATCGACTATGGTTACTGGTTCCAGAAGACCATCATCTCAATGAGGTGGAAGTGTTGAAAGAAAACCATAACCAAAATGTACCGCCCAGAGCCCTTACCCCGCTGCTAGAGCGTTGGCAGGCAGCCAAGATGGCCGCACTCGCAGCTGAGGCCCACTCGTCCCTACAACTACCAGCAGAATTGCATGACATCATCTACAGAGTGGAATCGGAAGCTGGAGGAGACCACGAACAAGATCAAAACGCTTTTGCCTTCCAATTCGCTCCATGGCAGCATCCGATTATCATAGTAGCTCGATATACCTACATCTTACACATCATCTCTCTTCTTGTGGCATTCGTTAACTTCGTCCGGGCATGAGACCACCTGTCGCTGGATTCCATCAATCTGGATCGGGAAGTAGACTGGTTCGAACCTCCAAAAGGAATAATTGTTGAGGATGGCTCCGTCGATGACCAAACCACATTGGAATTGCTCGAGCTGATGCTGTATGTGGCATGTGGGTTGGCCTGTCACCAGAAAAAGGACAACCACCTGGAAAATTTTGACTCACCAGACCACACTGCCAGGACACGGACCCTCATAGCTCAGCACCTTGGAGACTCAAGGTTACAATGGTTCTTTGACTGGCCCATGTGGGAAGGCCCCCCAGACCCATTACCAGGGATGGAGGATCGAGACTCTTATTTGCGAAAGCTGACATGGCCTGGACCACCCACATCCAGTCAAGATCTTTCCACTCTCAAGCTGGTCGAAAGGAGGCACTACCATAGAGCTTTCTATTACATGGACATGGGACGATTCATGACTTGTAACGAGGCTTCAGATGTGGTGTTGGAAGATGATGTTACAGGAATGGGTTCTGGGGAACCCAACCTGAACCGTTCTGCTCACGGACAGAGGTGGCTGCATAGCCGTCAAAGGGAGAGCAGGAGGAGATCTGAGGCCGGGTGTACTAACGGTGTTATGGAAATGGGAAATTCCCATTTTTAGCCTCTTATGGCCTCTGTACAGTATATTATCATGTGACATGTATATAATAAGAACTTAACCAACAACAATCACGAAAATCCACACCTTGTTAATGTCATTGTAAAGACAACTGTTAAACCTCTGTTACATTAACTGTAACACTATTTCGATGTCACGGCCACTCCCTGCACCTGGATGCTATAGAAATGGGCCAATTAGGCCCCATTTTTATAACAAATGGTAACTTGGCGCTCCGAGGAGTGTACCAGCAGCAGGTGTGGTGACATGCTAGCGGTAACTTGGCACTCCGAGGAGCATACCGGCAGTGGGTATGATGGGGGCTCCATGAGGGAGCCACCTAACAGTTGGCTAGCAGTGACTTGGCACTCATGTGAGCGTTGCAAGAGGGCTCGCGGCTCTCTATGCCGACTAAGCTCGTGGGGGCCAAACTCCCTAAACTCCTACTTTCTTGACTTAACTCGCTATGCTCTCGATCCTTAAACTCCGTGTGGGTCCTCCGGGATTCCGCAAGGTCCGGGCTCAGCGTCCACTACTCACTCGTTGTGAGCTAGATCACTGCCCTTATTCCTACTGTTGGAATTCCACACACTCACACCCTCTCTAGCGCGTCCTAGCACCTTAGAGAAAATTGGGGGAGGGGAGAACTTCTTTTCCCAAAATCCGGTATGTACAGGATATAAGGAACAATTATTTTTAGAAATAATAGATGGGAAATATTGGTGCCATATGGCACCTGCATACCTTATTAGGCGAAATAAATAGAAAAGGGTAACAGTATCAATAAAAGAATATTGATCAATAACTGAAATGATGGCAAAATATGAAAATATAAGAAAATAAGCGATTTCTCAACGGATTTACGGAATTAAGAGCCGAAATTGGAAATGTAGCTGAATAGAACTATTACGCAGCCGATAAGCATTTTTACCAATTTATTAGACGCCGTGGGAACGAGTGAGGCTGGAATTCTGGGTTGCCGCTTGAGATTCCCACGCCCGCACATGCCCGTGCCTAACTTGCCCAACATGGAACTCCGTCAAATCTCCTCCGATTGGGACGTTCTTGATATCGTCAGAACCGTACGAATTAGGACTATTTTTGGGTACCAAATTCATATCGAGTTGTCGCGTGAATGGAAGTGGTTTCTGAATGTTGGAAGCGGGTATCTGAGCCGGCTCTGTGCGTGGGCGATTATCCCGCCTACAGCGTACCGGTAGTGTGGGTTGTTGGCACTCCTTGAGGGAGCAGCCCAGTGGTCGACTATCAGTTACTTGGCACTCAAGGGAGTGTACCGGTAGTGTGAATTGTTGGGACAAGTGTCAGGGCATGCTGCACCATGCCACTCCCTGCCCTCTCTTTCCCCCCTCCTCCTTTTCTCCTTTCTCTTTTCTTTTCTATCCCTATATGGACGGCCTCTCCCTTTTCCATATTTGTAGCATGGACGCATCCGATGTTGAGCACCCCGCACAGGTACTGCAACGCCGAACGCGCTGTGCATCCTTACTTGTATTTCTCTCCTCTTACACCTGGGATAGACTGCGGAGTTGCCTGCGACGACCTGGCTTCACCTGAGGTTGACGTGGCACCTCCATGTGACCCATTTTCACATGTATATAAACCTAGCCGAAGTGGGACCAAAGAAGCAGCCTTCTTCTCATTCCTGCTTCAGGCAAGTGTCTCAACCTAGTTTAGCTTTTCACCTTAATAACAATACATGCCCACTTCAGCCTAAGAAGCCGCACACAGACACCAGCCCGAGAGAGGGTCACCCATCATACGGTCTCACCGTCCTGCCGCTGCCTGGGCTGTCAACACCGAGCGTCACACTGCTACCCCCACCCCTTCAGAGCTGTCCCTGACAACAAGCAGGTTGGTTGACTAGCGCACGGTAGTGAGTGACCATGGGAATTAGGGCCTGCAGGTACGTGGCCAAGCATCCTGGGGCTGCTTGAGTCACTTCTCCCTCCCAAGAAGGGAGGAAAGGCTGTAGGACCCGGTAGGGTACTACAGGAAGGGTAGGAATGGGAGCTCAACCACCCAGTGGGGGGGTGGGAGCAGGAAGGGTGAGGTCCGGTGTCTGAGCACTCACCGGGTCGTTGAGGTTTCCTCATGGATTGTAAGAATATTGATGTAGACATCAATATTGACCAAGTCAGATGTTACAGGGAAGGTTTACAGGTGGTGGCACACTGGGGTGACAGTTACAATCACTGGGTGATAGTCTGAGATTGTATATTTGATAAAGAGAACAATTCTGGCATCTGCCTTATACATCATATGACTTCTAACTATCTAATATAAAAATCACAATGGTCAAAGGAAGTCCCTTGAAACTCAACAAATCCCCCAGCCAGCACCAAAATCCAGTGGGAAAGCTTGGCATGGGGTTTGACAAAGAAATAAAGTTGGAGGGGCTAAGGTTTGATTGTGTCATATCCATGCATACCTGACCCCGACCCGACTTCCGGACCTCCACCCTCTTCACCTCCGGAGTCATAACCTACCGCTGCCGTTCCGATACTCACCTTCGGTCCTGGCTACACACCTCCTTCTACCCCCCACGTCACCTCTACTCCTCCTTAACTCTCCAACCCTATCTCCGTCTGCTCCGATACTCACCTCGGACCGAACACCGCCCCTGTCGCCACCCTCCTACTACTCCTCCTCCTACTCCGCTCCCCCTTCACAACACCTCCACCCTCCCGTTATCCCCCTTACCTTTCCCCTCTCTCCTCCCTCTGGTACTCCTCTGCCACCCTTCTGCCAAGTTACGACCTTCCACCGCTGTCCCATACTTCGTACTCGGACACCGCTCGTACCTTTGCTCCGAGCCTCCGTCATAGTCCCTACCTCGGACTTTGACTCCACCTCGGACTTAGTCCATTGCATTGGTGACCTCATACTACGTAAACACCATTGCCAATATCCCTCGGACTTTCAACCCCGCCTCCGTAACCTCTGTAAGCTCCGCAACCCCCTAGCTTCGCAGATCGCCTTCGGCACTTTCGCCGCTTGTAATGTATCTCTCGCATTTACCCCTCATCCCTATTTGGACTACTGCTTCTTCCCATTCTAGCCAGTTAGTCATCATCCCCACTTCTCCTCATCCTCCTGCCCCTCTGGGCCTCACCCTCCCTACCTCCTTTCAGATGTATCACAGGTCCTGCCTTATGACCTTCGGTACCGCTCCACTTCTTCTACCCTTTGTTCCCGTTCGGACGTCTTCGTTCCGATTCGGTCCCCCTTTGTTCCTTGTGCTTTTGCCCCCTCCATTATATATATCGGCGCTTGTACATACTCGTTTTGGTTCAGTCCAAAATCGACCTGAAATGCCCCCTAGAGACTTCCTGCTCACCTACTGTGAAATTAAGGACCAAATGGACAAACAGCAATGGCACAGCGCTCTGCTTGAGTCGCTGAGGCCAAGGTCCCTCCACGCTAAGTCTCCGATTCCACTCCAGAGTCGTCTGTATCAGCCCCATTCTAACAGATTGTCTATAGTCATGGACCATAAGATTCTAGGTCCATTCCCATAACAGACGACGTGGAATGCCATCTACTACAACCTAACCAACCGATGGTCGTCAACAACGACGTTGAAAGAGGGCTCGCGGCTCTCTATGCCGACACAGCTCGTGGGGGACAAACTCTCCAAAACTCCTGCTTTCTTGACTATACTCTGCTTATCTCGATCCTTAACTCCGTGGTGAGTTCTCCAGGTTTCCGCAAGGTCCGGGCTCAACAAATCCACTACCCACTCGTTGCAGGCTAGATTGTTGCCCTTATTCCTACTGTTGGAATCCACTCACTCACACCCACTCTAGCGCATCCTAGCACCTTAGAGAAAATGGGGGAGGGGAGAACTTCTTTTTCCAGAATCTGGTATGTACAGGATTATATCTAATAATTATTTTTAGAAAGAATAGATGGGGAATATTGGTACCATATGGCACCTGGGTACCTTATTAGGCGAAATAATAAAAAAGGGTAACAGTAACAATAAAAGAATATCAATCAATAACTGAAATGATGGCAAAATATGAAAATATATGAAAATAAGCGATTTCTCAATGGATTTGCGGAATTAAGAGCCTAAATTGGAAATGTAGCCGGAGATAACTCTCACACAGCCAATAAGCATTTTTACCAATTTATTAGACGCTGTGGGAACAAGTGAGGCTGGAATCCTGGGTTGCCGCTTGAGATTCCCACGCCCGCACATGCCCGTGACCTGCTGTGCCTAACTCCTCCAACACGGAACTCCGTCAAATCTCCAGCGATTGGGACGTTCTTGGTATCGTCAGAATCGTACGAATTAGGACTATTTTTGGATACCAAATTTGTACCGAGTCGTCGCGTGAATGAAAGTTGTTTTCTGATCGTGGAAGTGGGTATCCGAGCCGAGTCTGTGCATGGGCGATTATCCCGCCTACAATGTCAAGCTGCAGAATGAAGACCTTACCATCCATGACCTTTGGATTCCTTTCCTCCTTCCCGTGAATGGCCTGGAACTGGCGATTCGTTGTTCTCGCCAAATTTTGGGACATCGTCTTCCTTGCCGGTTCCCCTTTCCTCAACTGCATTGTCCACCTCATCCTCCCTCTTGAACACCTCGAGCCTGGCTTGCTGGCAGAGACTCCCAAGAGAGGAGAGGAGGTCAAATCCTTACCCCGGGTCCAGAAGGGCACGTGTAGCAAACCATCCTGATCAACCACGCTGGCATATGTGAGACGAGCCATGTAACTCTGGGGCCAACTCGTACCATCTGGAGGACCACAGCCATGAAGATCTTGGCATTGGGAAGCCTCCCGAGACTCACTAGTTTGGAGGGAACCTCAAACGATGTTATAGGAATGGACCTAGAATCTTATGGTCCGTGACTATGAACAATCAAACCTTTGGTCCCTGCACCTTTTATTTCGCTGTCAAACCCCATGCCAAGCTTTCCCACTGGGTTTTGGTGCTGGCTGGGGAATTTGTTGAGTTTCAAGGGACTTCCCTTGACCATTGTGACTTTTATATTAGATAGTTAGTGTCATATCCATCCCTGACCATCGACTTCCGGTCCCTCTGATCCCTCCGTTCCAACTCCGCTCCTCCCTCGCTAACCTCGGAGCCCCCGTATTCCGCAATCCTCTCGGCGCCCCTCGATGGTCACCACCCCCTCATTCCAATTTATTACCTACGCCTCCCTAAGTATGGAGCCCTGAAGACTTCCGGACAGCTCCGACGTCCGCTAGCGCACCCCCGCCTCCATTGGGCAATACACTCGCCTGCCCTGCAGAGCCCACCTTCGGGCCTATCCCTCCTTTCCGTTTCTGGGTTATCGCCTGCCTTTCCGCTAACCCCGTGAACCGACTCGTCAGTAATATTCAGTCAGCTAATGGTTAAACCCCGTTAGCTCCGCTCCGTTCGGCTCCGCCAATTGCAGAACCGTCTCTGCTGTAACCGTATATATATCCCACTTGTACATAGGTTACGCCCCAGGAGAAAAATCAACTAGAGTTACCCCCTAGGTTCTAATTGCCAGTCAGTAAGTTAGGGCACGGACATGTCACTAGGCACAGCGCTCTTGGCAGAAGTCGCTGAGGCCGAAGCCCTCCGTTATGGAGACATTCCTTCGTCTCGAGTCTGGTCTCTGACAGTTAGAAGTCATATGATGTGTAAGGCAGATGCCGAAAAATGTTTTCTCATTATCAAATACATAACCCAAAAACCTTGTACCGCAATTGTAACATCCTCACCATTGTGCCACCACTGTAAACTCAACCTGTAACCCTGGAACCATGTCCACCTCCCTATTCCTCCTCTCCATGACAAAACCGCAACGAGGAGGGCATTCCCATGCCCAACCTCCTGCTGTCCACTCCCACCAGTCCACTGGGTGGTCGAGTGGTTACTCCCATCCAACCAGGAGTTCCCTATCAGGAACTGTAGCCTATCCCACCTCCTCAGGAGAAGGATACGGTCCAGGCAGCTCCAGGATGCCTGGCCATGCACCCGCGGGTCCCACTTCCCACGGTCACCCACTACCGTGCACTGGTCCACCAGCCCGCTTTTCCCAACAACTCCCGCTACCAGTATGCTCCCATGAGCGCCAAGTCACCGATAGCCACCAACTGGGTGACTCCCTTTGGGAGTCCCAGTATCCCTCACTACCGGTACGCTCCATTGAGCGCCAAGTCACCGCTAGCCAGACACTCCCAGCACACCCACTATCGGCATGCTCCCAGGAGTGCCAAGTCCCCATTAGCAGACAGCCAGGTGGCTCCCTCAAGGAGCCCACATCATACTCGCTACCGGTACGCTCCCAGGAGCGCCAAGTTACTGTTGGCCGACACACAGGTTGTACTCCCATACCCTCATCCTATTCTGCTCTCCCTCCGATGGCTATGCAGCCACCTCCATTAGTGAGCCGAACGGCTCAGGTTGGGTTCCCCGGAACCCATTCCTGTAACAAACGAATTCGAGATCCCTGAGTGCAAGGGGTCCCTCATTGAGCTTAGTGCCATATCAATCCCCTTCAACATCCTCAGCTCTGTGCATTGCCCCTGTCGCCCTGCTGGTGAATCCCACCTGGGTAGTGGACAGCAGCTCAAACATGGCCATACCTGCATTCATGCTCAATCTGGCTGCACCTCCTCCCCAGGCCCCGTATCCGGTGCTGCCTTCTTACCATCACGGAAATGTGCGACCTTCCTACGTGTCCTCATCATGTCCACATGATGATCCCTACAATTATCCTTCCGTTCAGTGCCATTCACGATACCCACACACACATCCAAGGTGGAATGTTATAGGAATGGAGTCTCTCGCAACCGTGTTGAGTGGACATCAACCACAGTGGGTCCTCCTTGTCCACATCCTCCCATCTCTTTCTTACATTCTCCCCATTCCCCCTTCTTATACACTCACTCCATGCTAAGCTTTCCCTTATTGGGTTTTGGTGCTGGCCAGATTATTTATTCCATTTCGTGAGACTTCTCGCGATCATCAATAGTTAGCGTCACATTCATGTATGGCTACAGCCAAGAAAGATGGAACTTAACGAATAACACACTCCCACCTTCTGTGCAACAACTGTAAACCTCCTTGTGCCAACATTGTAACATCTGTGTAAGGTTGTATATGTCTCGGTCACCATCTATATGGGTCATCCCTACTGAGGTTGACGACTCTAGCCATGGATCATCAAGTTCATGTGTGACTCAACTCAGGTATGTGCAAACACCTTCTGTTATGACTCACATCGCTTGCCCAGGTACCGGGCTCTCGTCTGTCTCACCACACAGTGAGAATCTGGTTAACTCTATGGATGGATTAGTATTCGATACAAGCCTGTTCCCTTCATCGCTGGTATGCTCTCACAAGCACCAAGTAGCTGCTGATCCCACCATGTGTCGTTCGACCTATGAACGACTAACCCTTCTGTCACTGGTATGCTCATATGAGTGCCAAGTACCCATTGACACGAACACAGACCATTCGCCAAACGAACGGTCTTATACCCTGTTGCCAGTACGCCCATCTGGGTGCCAAGTATCCATCAACCCAACCTCAAGAAGCTCCCTCAAGGAGCTGGAATCCCATTTGTTGCTGGTATGCCCGTCTGGGTGCCAAGTACCCATCAACCCAACCTCAGGAAGCTCCCTCAAGGAGCTGTTATATCACTCGCTACCAGCATGCTCCCTTGAGTACCAAGTACCCACTAGCCTCTTGCCCTGACTGGTCCAGTTTGGGATATCCCCTTTACTTGTGATCCTATACATCCACGCATGGTACGCTCATGTAATGAGTGCCAAGTATCTGTCGCAGCAGACTCCCATTCACTGCAAGGTCCCAGCTTTCTGTCAAAAGCTCTAAGGCTATCGGATGATACTCATTACACAACTAGGCCACCCTACATACATGAGGTCGACGATTCCAAGTCGTCTATAAGGATGGAAAGAAATGGATTACCCAGAAAACATGGAAGCCGCTGACGCATTCTTGTCAAGGATGATGAAAATGCAGGAGGAGGCAGCGCTAGAGCATGCAGCAGACAAGATGGTGCATTACTATGACTGGGACCAATGACCCGGCCCCAAAGTATCAAGAGGGTGACCAAGTCTGGCTCAATGCCCAAAACTACATGACCGACTGCCTGACCAAAAAACTGGACCACAAGTGGCTTGGCCCCTTTAGAATCACCAAAGTCATCTCCCCAGCCGCCATCAGGCTCCAGCTCACCACTCAACAGAAGGGAATCCACCTGGTTGTGTCTGTGATGAACGTCAGGCCACACCACCCGGATAGTATCACAGAGTGACCTGCTGACCCATGCCCAGGCCCGGAACTTGTAGAAGGAGAAGAAGAGTATGAGGTCGAGACACCGGAAACTCTGGTATCTGGTAAAGTTCACTGGCTGGCCGAACTCTGAGAACCAATGGCTCCAGCAGGACCACTTAGCCCATGCCCCTGACTGGATCAAGGAATTCCACAGGATGCACCTCCAAGCCCCAGGGAGAGAAAGGGAGAACCACCTACAGGGTGTGGAGGGCAACCAGAAGCATCAGAGGCAGGCAGAGGTACAGATGCAGGTGGAGGTCTGGATGCAGTGCATGGCTGTGACCACATAGTGGAGTGATGGGTGTGGTTCAGATGGAGACAAGGCAAGAGGAACTAGAGGGACTGGATGCCAGGAGTGCCAAGGGCTTGGAAACTGGAGGTAAGGTTGGAATGCCGGCAAGGTCCAGGGTCAGATTGTTAAGTCTCACTTGATAGGACAGGGGGCCAGACATTGGGTTGGGGGCTGGTTAGGATGGGTTTTGGGTCAGCAGATTTGCCTATCGGCATGGTTTGCTGCTGATGGAGCCCTGGGATTTGTCGGTCATGACAGGACCCAGAATAAACTGGAGTCGGACTGGAGGTAGTGTTGGACATTGTGTTGAAGCCAGAGGTAGAGTGGGCTCTCAACAACCAACAGGGGGAGGAGGTGGAGGATGTGGAGTTCTGGAGGAGGATATGGAGGTCCAGAATCAGGAGCAGAGGTCCGGAGTTGTATGGATATGACACATTTTACATGATGGGGAAAGGTCAAAATAAACATATGACACTCCATGACACTCCATGAACCTTCATGACCTGTCATGAAAGGTCATGAACATCATGACCACTCATGAACCTCCATGAGGCATCATGTCATATTGTGTCACCAGCAGTCATGAACCTTGTCAGCACATGACGGTTCATGATGGTTCATGAAATTTGGTGACAGTTCATGACAATTTGTCATCAACTGTCATCAAATCCAAAATTTTCAATGTAAAAAATGTCTGATTCAATTGTCATGACATGTCATGAGGGGTCATGAAATTTCATGACATGTCATGACTCATGATTTCATGATGCAGGATTTCACTTTTGGAGAGTACCTCCCATAGCGACTGCCTCATTATCCAATAAACTCCCTGCCCCAATTTTCTTCATCTTTGTGTGCTCTGGGAGTCTCTGATGTTGAAGGAGGTAAGGGACTGTTTCCCGGACCTTACATGCAAATGCAGATCCTTTACCCATGCGAGCTGCAACTGCCTGGCTTGCTGCAATGCTTGATCGTTTATGGTGATTCTGACCTGGCTTGCTCCATGATTGGCAAAGGTTTTCATATGCCACATCCGCTGTGAGTATCATAATTATCTTCAATGTTCCCTGCATCTTGACTTGTGTGGCTTGTTTCAGCAGTTTCTTTGCTATTGATGGGATGTCCATCTTTGGCTCTTCCTGGACAATGATCCTCTCAATTGATTCAGCAATATCTGGCTCAGTGAGAGTTTCCTTCACATTGGTGGGTTCACAATATGTTGTATTGTCATCATCAGGAGCCCTGTTGTTGTCTATGCTGATGATCTGGAGCAAGACCATGTCGGTGCAAGCTATATGGCCATACACTTTTATACATACCTCCAAATTCCAAGTCTCAAAGGTCATTGAACTAAACTTCTCAATGACATCGTCAAGTTTTGCTTCAAAATGGCACAATAGATCATCATGACAGTCATCTTCAAGCTTGATGGCTTCCTGTTCAGGGGCCTTCCTTTTGGTCTTATATGTGAATTGTTTGGGTAAGTGGTGGTTTCTGATATGAGAGGCTGATTGAATGCACTGTGGATTTAGGGGTAATTTATCAAAGGCCTGTAGGTTGCACTGGGCTGCAGCTTGGGCCAGTCCCCTTGCTTTCTGTCTCTTCTGCTGCTTAGATCACACTGAGTCCTTTCTTGGTAATCAGTCTCTGCTCAATCTCCATGGACTCTGAATGTGCCCCAAAATTGATGTAAGCTCTGCATAGAATCCTGTTCATCCAAGTCATTCAGGAATTCTTCTGGTGCACTATCTTGGTTGGCATCAATAATGGAGTCGCTGCAGTATTCAGAGTCGGAGTTGGAGTCAGAGTTGGAGTTGGCAGTGCATGTATCGAGTCGAATGCATTTATGAAACTGTCCAGTGCCTCTCTGTTGCTGCTCTTGAGCCTGAAGCTGATGGGCAGTTTGTCAGGGACTCGTCTGGGGTCAAGGAGGCCTGGGTGTAGCATCCGGCGCTGAGAGCCTGGCAGGGGGTGGATCAGGCATGTGTACTGACAGGCCCAATGCAGGACAACAGTCCCTGGCCACTTGATGGATGCTACATCACCCTCGCACACAGCCATAACCACCTGGGTGTCTCCATGGGAGATCCTGAGGGCATCTGGTGTGAGCACATGTGCTGGGCACAGTGGGAAGTGGCCCAAGGTGCCTGGGCTGGGTGTATCATGGGCGCGCTGTAGGCGGGATAATCGCCCACACGCAGACCCGGCTCGGATATCCATTTTCACCATGCAAGAATCATCTTCATTCGTTCCATAAATCGATACAAAATTGGTACCTAAAAATACTCCTAATTCCTACGAATCCGTCGATGTCAAGATCGTCCCAATCGGTGGAGATTTGGTGGAGTTAAGTGTTGGGGAGGTTGGCCACAGCACGGGTCACGGGATCTGGTCATGTGCGGGTGTGGGAAGTTCAATTTAGGCAAGCAGGAAGTCAGAAAAGCATGCTTCACACATTCCCAAGGCATCAAATAAATTGGGAAAAATGTTCTTTAGCTGCATAAAGGTTATTCCCAGCCACATTTCCAGTTTCGGGTACTAATTCTGTGAAATCATTGATAAATTCCCGATTTTCCTCATATTTTCACATTTTTACCATCATTTTGATATATTGGATGATATTCTTTTATTCTTTTGATGCCCTTTTAAAATATTTCGCTTACAATGGGGTCCAGGAGCCATATGGCGCCAATATTTCCCATCAATCATTTCTAACAATGTTTATTCTTTATAATCCTGTACATACCGGGATTGAAAATTAAGTTCTCCCCTCCTCTAAATTTCTCTAAGGCGCTAGGACGCGTCAGAGTTAGTGTGAGTGTGTTAGAAGTTCCTACAGTAGGAGTAAGGGCAGTCGTCTAACCCACAAAGAGTGGGTAGTGGACACTGAGCCCGGACCTTGCGGAATTTCTGGAGAATTTCCCGGAGTTTTAGGATCGAGGCCAGTGGAGAAAAGGGTTTTTGTGGAGAGTTTCCCCCACGAGCTTGGTTGGCGCTGAGAGCCGCTAGCTCTCTTGCAGCGCTGCGAATGGGTCAATGGTACGTTGGTACAAAGAGAGGCTGTCCATGTAAAATAAAGAGAAAATAAAGAGGAAGTAAAATAGGAAGAAAGTGAGGAAGCAGGAATGAGGAGAGGGAAAGGAAAAGAGGGAGGAGGTGAGGAGGGGTGGACAGCAGGGTACCAGGTCAGGTGGGGCTGGGTGGAGCTGGGTCAGGTGGGTGTGCCCTGACATACCCCTAGTCTGAAATCGACAACTAGAGAACCAGAATTGACTGGATTGTCCCCCCAAGAGACTCCCTTGCTAACCTGAAATTAAGGACCACCTTAGACAACAAACCAGTGGCACAGCGCTCCACTTGAGTCGCTGAGGCCAAGGTCCCTCCTTACTGAGTCCCTTCTCTGCTTCTGGACAATTATGCACTCTATAATAAAATGCTATAATGTCCCATGATGCATCATGGACATTCATAATGCTCCATGAACATGTATGATGAGTCAATGGATGAGATGTCACAAGCACTTATGAACTGTCATGTGACAGGCCTTATTTGTGACAGCACTGACTGATCAACCTCCAACTCATGGACTTGTGTCAGCACTGCACTGAGCTCTGCTTTTCCTCCAGCCACCTTTGCTGCTTGGTGTCAGAAACGGTGCTTGAGGGTATTCATGGGAAGTGGAGCAGAGTATGGCAGTGTGAGTGATCACTTAGCTGATAGGTTACTCCATTGCAAGGTATCAGGGGGGTGGGATGTTGGTTTCAACAACTCAGGGAAGCGTTGTGCCACATGCTCTAGGCTATCCTGTATTAGTGGAGGGAACCTGGTGGTGATGTAGGCTCAAGTGAAGATGAAGTCAGAGGTGAACTATGGACAAGAGGACTTGGGGGGTATTCTAGTTGACATTCAAACTGGGGTACATAGGTAGTATACTATCTACAATGCATAAAATACAAAAGGGAGGGCTGGTCAGTCTGACACCTGAATGGGAGGCAGAGCAGTGAACACAACAAACTAAATGAGGGATGAGAACCACAGAGACAGAGAGTGAGAGAATGTCAGGGCACAAACAGTTATCTGGCCAGCCCAGACCCCTATCCAGATAGGTTGAGTACCCGTAAGCTGATATCTGCGTGTGATTTGCTGTAGTTAGAATGCAGGTTGTATTCAATGCATTATTTCCACTATTGCATCACCCCTTACCCGTTATCACCCCCTTGACCACATGATCTATTCTCCTATCTCATGTTGCTTCTCTATCGGCTACCATGTATCCCCAATGTAGCTGCACTCTTATGAGTTGCAGAACTCATGTATATAAGGCCTTATCGGGGTTGGCTCCCCAGCTTTAACAACAACTAGTTTCCCTTGGAGATCCTTACACATGAACTGACATGCGGACTCTGACAGAGAATGAATGAGAGTGGAATGAACAATTAAACAAAGAGGCAAAGTAGGGAGGCAACTGACAACCTGGGTGCCAATATAGTAGCAGATCAAGTGTCAACATTTTATTTATTCATTCTTCACCTGGGTTCTTGTCTTTGATTCAATTTAACAATCCCCACTCATTTCTGCACTGGGCTGACTGGCCCTTCCCATGATTTCTCTCCCTTATTTATACCTTGTAAATACTTTTAGGGACCTTAGTCTGAAATCAACTAGAGCAACCCCCCTCTTGTGTGATGCTTTCATATCACTTTCAACTTAAGGGTAACATGTACAGTGCCCCAAAAAACCATTGCAATGTTTTGCACTTTTCACTTTACAAGCCTATTGCACCCTGGGAAGGGATCCTAAAATTGCATAGAAATATGGAAATAATGCGCTATTAGCTCATTAACAGCTCCACCAATTCTCTAATAAATGTGTCCATTTCTGGTAAAGTTATTTACTTTACAAAAGACCCATGGTTTTTTGGTGTGCATTTTGGAGAAAGGAAAATCACATTAACTAGTATTTAGTATAGCCACCTTTTCCCCTAAGTACTGTCTCAATCCTCCTAGGCATACTCTTGATTAAATTCTGGGAAATACTTGGTTCTATCCTCTCCCACCCCTCCTGAAACTGATCCCACAGCTCATGGACACTACTTGGAGGTTCTTCATACTCCCCAAGCTTCCTCTTTACATGGTTTTGGATTAAGGTCTGGGGACTGGGAGGGCCACTCCATGACCCTGATACCATGGTTATTGAACCAGTTCTGGGCCCTTTTGCTGGTGTGTTTTGGGTTGTTGTCCTGTTGGAAGAGGATGTGGGCTGGGTTTTTGTCATAATATGAGAGGGTTTGCTGGAAGTCCTCTTCCAGGATTTGGCAGTAGAGCTCTACATACATCTTCCCATTAATCTTGCATGCCATTCCAACTCCACCTGATGTCATACATCCCCAAACCATGACAAAACCACTACCAAAATTTTTTGTGCCTTGCACCAGCCTGTCTGTAAGAGGTTCATCCACCCATTTCCACACCCATTTCCTCCCATCTGATCCCAAGCAATTCACCTTAGTCCCACCAGACCACACCACTCTCTTCCAATCCTCCAGAGTCCACTCTTTGTGGCTGATTGTGAAGTCCATTCTCTCCATCTTATGATGTCTGCTGTGCATGGGCTGCTTCATCTTCACCACTGCTTTCCAACCAGCCTCCTTTAGTTGCAGATGAACAGCCTCAGTTGAGAGGCTGGTGCTGGTGACTTTTTGAAGAATTTGGGTGACTTGTGCAGCATTGTCGGCTTTACCAGAGTTGATAAGATGCATTGCATGATGGATATTGGTGTCTGAGAGCTTGGATGGGCAACCACCACTGGGCTTAGGAGCATCAGGATGATTAGACCAAAGATGGGTAACGGTGGAATGGTGAACAGCAGTAATTGATGAGGTCTGGCAAGCACTGTGGCCAGAATCAATGGGAGAAAGCACTTGTTCAATTTTCAAAGCAGCCAATTGACACATTTTAGAATTGGGGATTACAGCTTTAAATCCATGTGTATTTATGCTCCAGCAATGTTTATTTGTTTACTAGTGTGTATACTAAACAATATCACATGACCTATCACATGATATTTCCAGTTTTAGTCCATTCTGGCTGCACACCAAAAAACCGTTGCAATGACATGGGTCCCTTGTGAATTAGATAACTTTACCAAAAATGAACATATTGCTTACATAATTGGTGGAGTCATGGACAAGATACTGACACATGTTTCACATATTTATTTGGAATTTTAAAACCCTTTCCCATTGTTTAATAAGCTCTTGAAGTCAAAGGTGCAAAACATTGCAATGGTTTTTTGGGGCACTGTAATTAACCATTATGCCCCCAATTGTCATTGTTGTACCAAGCATCCTAATTTATGATCAATCACAATGATTCTTGGGAAGACTCATAGTGATTCATGAAGGTCCATGAGGGTCCATGAGGGTCCATGATCCTTTATGAAGGCTCATGACACTTCATGACACTTCATAGACAGGCATGTAACCACTCAATGTTACAGGCCTCATGGGGCTAAGGCACAAGAGATGTGGACAAGGTCGGAAGCAAGGGCTCAGATCACAAGGGAACAAGACAAGAGAGACAAGGGCTAGATGCTGAGATCAATTGAGGCAAGTAACCTGTGTTGATCAGCTGAGGGTAACCTTAGCTGATCAACAGTCTATACATATATACATTGAGAGTTACAGTTTGGACTAGGCCAAATGCAAAGTGTATTGGCTTTGAACAAGTCCGACATGTGAGTCTGTTAAGTCCATCAGTGTTATGCTAACCATAACACTCAAAACCTGCCTGGAACCACTTAAGTCATGAGCAATCATGACCCCCCATGCAGGTTCATGACAGTTCATGAACTGCCATTACACTTTTTGCAAGTTACTGCACTATGGGTGTACATCGGTATCTGGCACAGGTGAACCTTGGGCAGGTGAGACCATGACCATGCAAACCAGGAAGAGCAAGCAGAGCCACTAAGGTTGACATACCATCAACAGATTACTCCCCACCTCCTTGCCAAGCATGTTAATGAAGAGCTTTTACCCAAGTTACAGCCTGATTCACCACCAAAGAACAATGTGATCTATGAGCACTGTAGGCAGGATAATTGCCCATGCACAGACTCGGCTCGGATACCCGATTCTATGATTAGGAAACAACTTCCATTCACGCTGTAGGTGGGCACAGCCGGTACCACGCAAACGAGCCGATTATCACGATTCTACCACCCATGTCAAGCATTCCACTTCCGAAATACATCTACCACTGTTCCAGATACCCCTTCCATGTTTCCCATATTTTTTCCGATTTTTTCAAGCCATTCCTGACCACGGACAACCATCAGTTTCCAAATTGGGTAACTGTCACCCGCATATTCCGCCGCTTCCTCCATATCTCCATCAATTCTCCACCGATCCGGACGAATTTGGTATTGTTGGAAAGCCCTTGTCAACACGAGTCGAACAATGTTACGAGTGACGCATTTGGTTCAGCGGTTGTTCCGATCGCCATGGTTCTTTATTTCCTTAACAACATCAATATTTCTTTGATATTGCTTTTTTTCTTAAGTGTTCCTTGTGGATCTGTTGCTGTCATAAACCCGTCGGATCATTCGGATTTCCACGCGTATTTCTTTTATATTTATAGTTACCCTCTTTCCTGTATTTTAAAAAAAAGAGGACTCCCCCAAAACAGAGAGGTGCTCCCAATGAACATGAAGTTCTAGCAGACGTTACCAGCACCCAGAGCGGTGAATACAAAGCCAAAGAGGCTCAAGACATAGTGCAGGGACAGAGTTCCCATCAGTTTGATTACCAGTGAGATTTACGAGTTTATCATTTTTATCATATAGCACCGGACATTTCTCCTCCCCCCCTCCTCATCATCCGAACGTCCCCTGAGCATTCCCAACTCTGTGGCCCCCTCTCTTTCTCGTTAGGGTGATAGATCCCTTGCCCCCTTACAACGCAACAACTCAATATGAATTTGGTACCCAAAAATAGTCCTGATTCGTACAATTCTGATGGTACCAAGAACATCCCAATTGGTAGAGATTTGATGGAGTTCCGTGTTGGAGAAGTTAGACACAGCAGGTCATGAGTATGTGCAGGCATGGGAATCTCAAGTGGCAACCCAGAATTCCAGCCTCACTCGTTCCCACAGTGTCTAATAAATTGGAGAAAATGTTTATCAGCTGCGTGAGAGTTATCTCCGGCTGCATTTCCAATTTTGGCTTTTAATTCCGTAAATCCATTGAGAAATCGCTTATTTTCTTATATCTTCATATTTTGCCATCATTTCAGTTATTGATTGATTTTCTTTTATTGTTACTGATACCCTTTTTTTATTATTTCGCCTAATAAGGTATGCAGGTGCCATATGGAACTAATATTTACCATCTATTATTTCTAAAAATAATTATTTCTTATAATCCTGTACATACCGGATTTTTGGAAAGAAGTTCTCCCCTCCCCCAATTTCTCTAAGGTGCTAGGATGCACTAGAGTGGGTGTGAGTGTGTGGAATTCCAACAGTAGGAATAAGGGCAGTGATCTAGCTCACAACAAGTGAGTAGTGGACACTGAGCCCGGACCTTGCAGAAATCCCAGAGGACCCACCACAGAGTTTAAGGATCGAGAGTATAGTGAAGTCAAGAGAGAAAGTAGAGAGTTTTGAGAGTTTGGCCCCCATGAGCTTAGTCAGCATCGAGAGCCATGAGCCCTCTTTCAGCACACTGCCCAATGGTGGCTGTGGAAACTTGGATACCATTGTGTTCACTCCAGAAAGGGAGCTTATATTGATGGCCATGAGCAGCCAGATGTAATTGAATCTTGCAAGAAGTTCATCCAATTGAGGTTGCAGGAGGAAGGGATTGGGAAGTGGGCTTGATGATGATGATGACTTGTTAAAATTCTGAGTCTTAACTATTCCCAAAGATATATCTGAACTTACAATGGTCCAAATATGGACCCACAACCATTTGAATGTCCATCAGGGGTGAAGGAGCACATACCGGTCTATCAGGATGAGAGTATCTTTCAGGTTAATGAATATCGATGGCAAGTTTGGACTAAAGATGGAGAGCAGCCCCTCAGGAAGAAGGGTAATGGACATGCAATACATGTCTCTGACTTCATAACTGAGCATTGGCATTGTAGGAGTGCATAACAGGTGTGCTCAATTTCATGGAACCTTACACAGCAAATATGTCAAAATTGGGTTCCTGTCAGAGTCTGGAATACTGTCGGGGTCGGGCATACTGTCAGAGTCGGAAATGCTGTCAGAAGATGGACTGAAGATGGATGGGGTTTCTGTCTGAGTCAGGGTCGGATGTTTGGCAGAGGTCTGGCGGAGCATGCATGTGCAGATATGTGGGCAGGAATATGCGGCGTGTCCGGAAGCACTGTTCAAGGTTAGTAGAGTGGGATCGCAGCCTCAGCGACTCAAGTGGAGTGCTGTTCCCTGAGCTTGACATTTGGGGGAGATCCTGTATTTACAGATTGACACTTACAGCAGACTTCAAACAAGACTTGTGAGTGGAGCGGACCTGTAGGAGTGTGGACTCCATGAGCACGGACTCAGAGGGGGGAAGCCCCCTTTGCAGAAGGAGGGACTCAGACCAGAATGGGGGGGTACTCTAGTTGATTTCAGACTCAGGTCCCCAAAAGTATTTACAGGATATAAATAGGCAGGAGGGAACTGTCACGACCGACAAATCCTGGGGCTCCGTCAGCGGCGAATCGATGCCGATAGGCGAATCCGCTGACCCGAAACCCAATCTAACCAGCCCCCAATCCGATGTCTGGCCCCCTGCCCTATCAACCATGCACTGCATCTGGACTTCTGCCCGCATCTGGACCTCCACCTGCATCTGTACCTCTGCCCACCTCCACACCCTCTGGACCTCTGCCACTCCTGGTTGCCCTCCACACCCTCTGGTCAGGTCAACACTCCCCTCCGTATCTTGCTGGCCATCATGCTGTCCTTTTGTGACAGCACTGACAGACCACCCTCTGTTGCGGACTCATCAGCACCATGTTGATTCCTGCATCCCTTTGCAGACTTGTGTCGGCATCGCACCGACCCCACATCCTGATTTGCAGACTTGTATCGGTGCCGCGCACTGACCTCCGCTTTTCCTCTGGCCATTTGTCACTTGGCAGCTTATCATTCATTCCTTGCCGAGTGCCATTTATTGTTTGCTTCCCTGCCAATATCGGTGTTTGATCTCCTCTTTATTGGCACTAGGTTATTGATCTCATTCAGTTATTCATCAATAACCCTTGCCACTTATTGTTTATTGATCTGTTCCTTGTTTCCAGTTCCCGGGCTCTTGTCCTTATTTAGTTTGACAATCCCCACTTATCTCCGCACCGGACTGACCGGCCTTTCTATATTCCCTCTTGCCTATTTATATACCTTGTAAATACTTTTGGGGACCTCAGTCTGAAATCAACTAGAGTACCCCCCTGTCTGTTCTGAGTCTCTCCTTCTGCAAAGGGGGCTTCCCCCCCTCTGAGTCTGTGCTCGCAGAGTCCGTGCTCCTCCTGTCATATCTGTGCATACCCGACCCCGACCCGACTTCCGGACCTCCACCCTCTTCACCTCCGGAGTCATAACCTACCGCTGCCTTTCCGATACTCACCTTCGGTCTTGGCAACACACCCCTCCTCTTACCTCTCCGACCCCTTCTCTGTCCGTTCCGATACTCATCTCGGACCGAACATCGCCCTACTCGCCACCCTTCCTACAACTCCGCTCCCCCCTCACCACACCTCCACCCTCCCGTCATCCCCTACGCTTTCTCCGTCCGTTCCGATATCCACCTTCGGACCTGACTACTCTTCCTTACCTGTCCCCTCTCTCCTTCCTCCGTCACTCCTCCGCCACCCTTCCGCCAAGTTACGACCATCCACCGCTGTTCCGTACTTCACACTCGGACACCGTTCGTACCTTACTCCGAGCCTCCGTCATAGTCCATACCTCGGACTTTGACTCCACCTCGGTCTTAGTCCATTGCATTGGTGACCTCATACTACGTAAACACCATTGCCAATATTCCTCGGACTTCCAACCCCGCCTCCGTAACCTCCGTAAGCTCCGCAACCCCCGAGCTTCGCGGACCGCCTCCGGCACTCTCGCCGTTTGTAATGTATTTCTCGCAATTCCCCCTCATCCCTATTTGGACTACTGCTTCCTTCTATTCTAGCCAGTTAGTCATCACCCCCACTTCCCCTCATCCTCCTGCCCCTCTGGGCCTCGCCCACTCTACCTCCTTTCGGATGTATCACAGGTCTTGCCCTATGACCTTCGGTACCGCTCCGCTCCCTCTAACCCTTTGTTCCCGTTCGGACGTCTTCGTTCCGATTCGGTCACCCTTTGTTCTCCTTGTGCTTTTGCCCCTTCCTTATATATATATCGGCGCTTGTACATACTCGTCTGGTTTCAGTCCGAAATCGACCTGAAATGCCCCCAAGAGACTTCCTGCTCACCTACTGTGAAATTAAGGACCAAATGGACAAACAGCAATGGCACAGCGCTCCGCTTGAGTCGCTGAGGCCAAGGTCCCTCCACGCTAAGTCTCTGATTCCACTCCGGAGTCGTCCGTTTCCGCCCATCTCTAACACCTCCTATAGGTCCGCTCCGCCCGCAAGTCTTGTTTGAAGTCCGCTGTGAGTGTCAATCCGTAAATACGGGATCTCCCCCAAACGTCAAGCTCAGGGCACAGCACTCCACCTGAGTCGCTGAGGCCGCGATCCCACTCTGCTAACCTTGAACAGCGCTTCCAGATGCGCCGCATATTTCTGCCCACATATCTGCGCATGCGCTCCAACAGAACTCTGCACCACCTCCGACCTCGACTCTGACAGAAACCCAATCCGTCTTCTATCCGTCTTCTGACAGTCTGCCAGACTCTAACAATATTCCTCACTCTGACAATATTCCAGACTCTGACAGTACTTCCGACTCTGACAATAATCTCGACTCTGACAGGAACACAGAAGGGCCGGTCAGTCTGGTGTGGTCCAGTGCAGAAATAAGCGGGGATTGTCAAACTGAATGAAGGACAAGAGCCTGGGAAATGGGAGGCAATGAACTAAAACAAAAGTGGACCCAGTGCCAATATTGACAGGCAATAAGAAGTGCATCAGCACATGGATCAAGTGCCAATATTGGCAAGTTAAGCGAATGAATGGATGAACAATATAGGCACTCAGCAAGGAATGAATGGTATGCTGCCAAGTGACAAAAATGGCAGGACAAAAGCAGAGGTCAGCGCACAGTGCCAATACAGGTCCACAGATAAGCAGGGTCAGTGCGGTGCCAACACAAGTCTGCAAACAGAGGTTGATCTGTCAGTACTGTCACACAACGACAGCATGAAGGCAAACAGAGGTACAGAGGGGAGTGGGAGTGTTGACCTGACCAGAGGTGTCAAGGGCAACCAGAAGTGGCCAGAGGGTGCAGAGATGGGCAGAGGGCACGGAGTGGGCAGAGGGTGCAGAATGCACAGAAGTGGGGCATGGCTGTGACCACATAGCGGGAAGCAATGAGTGTGGTTCAGATGGAGACAAGGCAGGCATAGGAACTGGAGGGACTGAATGCTGGGAGCACCAAGGGCTCAGGAACTGGAGGTAAGGTCGGAATACCGGCAGGGTCTAGGTTCTGATTATTGGCCAAGTCTCACACAATAAGGCAGGGGGCCAGACAGTGGGTTGGGGGCTGGTTAGGATGGGTTTCAGGTCAGCAGATTCGCCTATTGGCATTAGTTCACCTATCAGCATTGATTCACCACTGACAGAGCCCCAGGATTTGTCGGTTGTGACAGCTCCCACCTTTGTACATTATTAGGAAAAAGGAATCATAGGAGGGAGTAATAAGGAAGAAGAAAAAGGGTTTTCATACGAACCGAAAGAGCCTTTTTGCGAAGGAATGGGTTGAGATTTGGTGGAGAAATTCAACCTGAGATGTCCTCATGAGCAAAGTCCATGCACTTGACCATGACCATGGGAACAAGGTCAAAAGTTGATGGAAGAGGACGATCTTGGGGTCATTAAATCCAGAAAAATGCCCAAAGACTCAGTGTTGAATCACCCTAATCGGTTCAGTGGTTGTGGAGATATTCTGATTATCAGGCATGACAGGAGTCATGGGACGATATGAACTATTCAGATGCTCACATGTGAGCCAGTCACAGCAAAATTCCAAGGGAATATGGGCTAGCTAAATGATACAAATGCTAAAGAAGTCATTGGAGGAGTCTTGAAATTATGGCATATTATTTGGTCCAAGTTTCCCTGTGCATGGATAATCAAGATATATATTCCATGACTGAGAATTCCTGTTCTCACCAAATTTCATGAAGTCGGTATCGTTAGAAAGTTATGGATGAGGAGAGTCGAATGGAACAAAGGGACAGAGTTTTGATGCAGTGTTTGGAGTGGTATGAGGAAGTTTGTGTTTTTCTTTTCATTTTCTTTGTTGTTTAGAATTTTATTCTAAGCCAACGGTAGCCAAACCTTACCACCATTGTTGGTGGAGGCTTAGCTCAGCCAAACCCATATATTTTGGACTCGTTTCATAAGTTGTATGTCTGGTGTATGGGTATATGTACATTGTAATGGGGATTTGCTGGTGTACCATAAACAAGTCAAATCCTGTGATTCTACCACCCTTAGCCAATGTTCTCTCCTGCATATTTCTTATTGTTCCTGATTTTTCTGATTCCATTTCTAGTCACTAGAGCCCGATGTTTCCCTTTCTTATTGTTCTTTCCTTATTTGTCATTTTCAGATTCTTCCGTGATACTGTGTCCCGCTGTATAGTTTGGTAGAGAGTATCAGCACCTTACTCTAGAGGACCCAATATACCACCTCAGCCTGACCAGTAGTGAGATTCCTATCCCCCCTCCTTCCTGTCTCGAGTCTAGTTGGATAGACCCATTACAATGTAGTGATTGAAACGGAACAGACGATTCCCCCTCTCCCTCCATTTTTGAAGTCTGTGAACTTAGTGTGTTGTGAGCAGCCACTTGACTGGTAAGGGCAACAGAGGCCCTTAGGGGAATCCACTATGACAAGAAATTGAAGATTACTTAGTGTTACCTTGAGTTTTCCCCTAGTTGTTTTCACTGACCTGTCAATCATCGCACCCCTAGCCCTGTCAGGGCATACACCCTGACCTAGCCCACACCCGCACTTGCACTTGCACTCGCACCCACATCTGCATGCACACCTGGCTGTTGCACCCCCTGCACACGCCCTGTGCCAGACACTCCATGCGGCTGGATGCCCTGGGCCCTGGGCCTCGGGCCTCATGTGACTTCTGGATAATTCCAGAAGTTTTCGATTATATTGGGCCACTGTGGGAAGGTGAGAAGTTAGCTTCCTTCTCACCTTCTTACCCACAGCAGGCAAGTTGTAGACTACTTGCCTCTATCTATTTCACCTTTTTACCCACAGCAGTGTGCCCTGGACAGGGCTGTGTCCCTTTAGGTTGTGGGCCATGGGGGGGGTCACAGGGACCTGTGAGACGTCCCCTGACAAGCCCCTACTTTCTTCCCTAATCCTTTGGGGAGTGAGTGAGAGTGCTTTCCTACCATCTCCAGAGTATTGGTCTGTCAGGGCTCAGTCCTCGATCAGGGACAGCCTGGCCTCAGGCCTAGGTGTGGTGTGCAGTGTTTCGGGTGGCTGGGCACTAGACCCTGTCCTCAGCTCCTCAAACTCACTGGAGGGACTAAGCAGGGATTGAGAAGAAGGGTGAGTTTCCCTATTCCCCACTTGGCTACTATAAAAGGGAAGTGTACTGTACAGTTCGTAATGTGACTCTGGGTAGAAGCCAAGCATGTTCCCACGACTCAGAAAAGGTGTCACGTGGGTTAAGGCGAGTTGCTTGCCTTGACCCATGTGATTTTTTCTGCAGGCTCACATGCAGGCTGAAGTTGTGAGAGGTATGTAGGGATGGGGAGGTCAGGGAAGTGGGGGAAGTCTGGGAGGGTGGTTCTGGGGTGTGGTTGGGTGCCCTGACAGTGGGGTCAGGGGCCGATCCCTGACATGGTCACCGCTACCGCTTGCAGCATCTGGTGCTGTCTGAGGAAGAGGAAGTAATAAATGACCAATGCACTCCAAATGAAAGGGTGAAATCAGATGCTCGAGTCATTACATATCCAGGAAAAGGCCACAATGCATGGTGGGATGGAACCCAACTCCTCAAACAGGTATGTTTGTTACATCTTCAAATGTTGCAAAACTTATGGAATTCAACCAGATAGAGGATGAGGGCTTTGGACCTGATGCCTTAAATGTCAATAACATGAATGTTGGACCAGGTGGAAAGCAGGCACTCATACATCCCACTGTAATTCCTCTCAACAACCCACCTCCACCTCCTGGTTCACTGGACCCTTGTGGGCAAGTCCAGCTCATGGTATATCCCAATACCAATGATGTTCCCACTGGAAGGCTAAGGGAATGAAAGCAGTCCTTGAAGAGCATGGAATTATTTGGGATATACTCTGCTCAAAATCACGAAATGGAAAACCCATTGGTACTTGTGCTGAATGCAAGAAGTCTCAAGCAGCAAAAGATGCAGAGGCATGCCTTGCAGCTGCTGAGGCTGTGGGGCAAGAGGGTGAAGAGGGTACTACAGAAACATTACAGTTAGCACTTGGTGATAACCTCAAACAAACCCAAAATGAGTGGTGTTGGATGACCCATGTTCTCTCTCTCCAGTCAGACTTCCGCAATGAGAAGCCATTGATACAGCAATACATTGAGATGTGTGGCCATCTATGCAAATTTTTGCCTAAATTTCACTGCAAACTCAATCCCATTGAAATGGTCTGTGGATATGCCAAATATCGTATGTTCAAATCATCAATGCTCACTGTATCTGTGTCCACTAACTGTTGGTTCATCTGTAGGCTATCGCAAAGCCACTGATGGCAAATTTGCAACTGCAAAGAAGCTGGTGCCAGACTGTTTGGATAGTTGTGATCTCATCACAGTTCGCCACTTCTTCTGGAAGACTTGGCACTACATGTATGCTCACTGTCATTTTCTTTTACAGTAAAGGGCTCAGTGGGTGGTAAGCTCAATATGCTGTACATAAATATAAGTCACACAGATCAATTACTATCGGTATTTACATGTAAATTTACTTCATTTCTACTTTGCACTATCATACCTGGTGCTTGCATCTGCCAAAAAAGATGAAATTTTTTGAAACTTTGTATATTAGAGTTTCATATCAATGTTTGATAGTAGGATTTCAATTTGAAGTCAGAATTTAGCACAAGTTGAGTCAGGAAAACATTGCAGGAAACTTCTGTCCCAAACCATAGTCTGGAAGGTATTGAGGTAGGGATCAGACCTGGAAGTAAACTGGAGTCAGACTGGAGGAAGGTAGTGTTAGAGTTGTGGTGGAGCTAGAGGTAGTGTAGACTCTCAACAGACAACAGGGGGAGGAGGGAGAGGTCTGGAGACAGGAGTGGAGGTCTGGAGTTGCATGGATATGACAATATCAGTGAAACTTACCCTCTTTCTGATTTCACAGAGAACTTTGGCTGTGGAAAGTGTGTCAAGTGCATGCACAATGCAGAGGGACAGATGGTGATTTTTAATTCATGAAGTATAATTGCCTTTTTTTGGAAATTGAATTGAACATGTCACAGTCACCCTGAAACCATACTCACAGCATGATGAGGGACCCAGAGCCTCAGACCCAGTGTGATGCATGACAGGCTCCCAGTCATGTAGGTACAGTATTTTGCTGTTTGTCCACAGGGGCTTCTGTCATATCTGTACAATCCTGACCTCTGCTCCAGGCTCCCAGAACTCCAAAACTGACTCCAGAGCCCCACTTCCCTTCTGTCACCTTTTCCTTGCTGACTCCCAAGAGGTTATCCCACCTCCGGCTCTGACACCATTTTTGGTCCAACTCTGGACCGTTCCGGGTCCAACCTCAACCTTGACACCTCCCAGACAAGCACACAACATCTACACTCCCAACTCTGGACCTTGTTAGAACCAGGTGGATTCGGACGACTCCGGAGTGGAATCAGAGACTTAGTGTGGAAGGACCTCAGCCTCAGCGACTCAGGCGGAGTGCTGTGCCATTGCTGGTTGTCCTGGGGGTCCCTAATTTCGGATCTAGCAGAGGGAAAGTCTCTTGGGGGGAATTCAGGTTGATTTTGGACTGAGGTTACAAGTTACTAGGTACATTGTATATAAGGAGGGGTCCGGAATCAAAAGGAGCGAGGGTACTCCAAAAGGAGACAAAGGGAGATGGAAAGAGGAACAACACCGAGGGTCAAGGGTTTGACTCAATGGTGTTTCCCAAAGGAGGAGTGAAGGGCCAAGGCCCAAGGAGGAAGGAAGGAGGTTGGGAGTGGGGAATGGCTAGCTGACTGAATAGAAAGGAAGCAGCAGCCCAAATAGGAATGAGGGAGAATAGCGGAATTGAATAGGACAATGCAATAGTTGCAAGGTCCGAGGTAAGTCCGGAAAGTCCGAACTCAGAAGTTAAACTCCAAAATATTGGCAAACGTAATTAAATGGAATGAGCTAACCAATACAATGGGTATAAGCGGAGGTGGGGTCAAAGTCCGAGGTCGGAGCTAAGACCGGAGGTTCCAGAGACGGAGACACGAACAGGATTCCGGAGCGGAGGTCCAGAGTCGGGAGCATAGGTTTTGCATACTTGTCTGGAAGGTGTCAAGGTTGGGGTCGGACCCAGAATGTTCCAGAGTCGGACCGAAGGTGGTGTCCAAGCCAGAGGTGGGATAACCTCTTGGGAGTCGGCAAGGAGAAGGTGATGGAAGGGAAGTGGGGCTCCGGAAGTCGGAGTTTGGAGTTCCAGGAGCCCAGAGCGGAGGTCGGGATTGTATGGATATGACACATGCAGGTCAAACCAACCCTTATCACACATTTCACCCCCTACTACATCAGGGACTAGGATTGGCGAGTTATGGTAATGGTAGGAGTTGTAGAGACTGTGGAGGTGGTTCTGACGAGTCCAAGATCGTCGGATTTGGTGGAGTGGTTGAGGAGATATGACCTTTTCTTTATTTTCCTTACTATTGTCAGAGACTGGGTTGAGATGAGAGAGTGTCTCCATGGTGGAGGGCTTCGGCCTCAGTGACTAGTGCCAGGAGCGCTGTGCCAAGTAACACGTCTGTGCCCTATCTTACTAACTGGCAACCAGAACTCAAAGGGGGTAAACTCTAGTCGATTTTATTACTGAAGTGTAACCTATGTACAAGTTGAGTATATATAGTTACAGTGAGGGCGGGTCCACAAATGGCGGAGCAGAGCTAACAGGGTTAAACATTAGCCGACTGAATATTACCAACGAGTTGGGTTATGGGGTTAATGGAAAGGCAGGCGATAACCCAGAAACGGAAAGGAGGGATAGGCCCGAGGGTGGGCTCTGCAGGGCAAGCGAGTGTATTGCCCAGCAGAGGTGGGAGTGCGCTAGTGGATGTCGGAGCTGTCCGGAAGCCTTCGGGGCTCCGTACTTAGGGAGGTGTAGGTAATTTCATTCATTCATTCATGCATGTGACTTTCCTTTTATATTTGTATTGGACTCTTCCATGACAACTGTAACAGTTAGAGGCTAGACAGAGTATCAGCACCATACTCCCAAGGACCATACCTACCCTAGAGATAGAGAGAGACCTACCCCCCCAGACCTGAGTTGCGAGTCTAGATTGATAGACTCGTTACAGCGTCTGCTGTGAACGTGTGAGTTGGACGTAGTGGGGGGTCGCCCAAAGTGCCTGGGCTGGGCATGTTGTAAGCATGCTGCAGGTGGATTGATACAGAGAAAAGTTGTCCATGTAAAATGAAGAGAAAATAAAGAGAAAGTAGAGCAGAAGAAGAAGAAGAAAGGGAGACTAAGAGAAAGAAAGAAGAAGGGGGGAGGAGGTAGGAGAGGACTGGGTGGTGGGGCACTGGGTGAAGTGGGGCCAGGTGGGGCCGGGTCAGGCAGGTGTGCCCTGACACTTTAGAAAACAGGTCACATGAGGTGCCATGTCAGCCTTGGGTGAAGCTGGGTTGTTGCGGGTGGCTCCACAGTCAATCCTGAGTGTCAGAGAAGAGAGACACAAGTAGGAATGCACAGTGTGTTGTAACAGGTCTATCCAACTAGACTTGTGAGTCAGGTCTGAGGGGGGGTAGGTATCTCTCTATATCAGACAGAAGTGGTGGTGGGTCCTTTGAGTACAGTGCTGATACTCTCTACCTATGTCTCTACTGTCTGTACAGTTGTCATGGAAGAGTCTGATACAAATATATAACAGGAAAGTCACATGCATGAATGAATAAGGAGAGGGGAGCAGCATGGTGTGCCCTGACATTATGCTAGAGGGTGACATATGCATTTATACAGTATCTCTGACTCCTGACAATTGTTAGAATGCAGTGATTTCAGATGATTCTGGAATGGAATTGGAGACTTAGCAAGGAGGGACCTTGGCCTCAGCAACTCAAGGGGAGCACTGTGCCATTGCTGGTTGTCTGTTTGGTCCTTAATTTCAGACATAGCAAGGTAGTAGTCTCTGGGGGGCATTCTAGTTGATTTTAGACTGAGGGTCAATCAATATATATAATGGGGAGATGGAAGCACAAGAAAACAAGGGGGGTCTGAAACAGAACGAAGGCATCCAAACAGAGACAAAGGGGATTATGGATGCAGGACTACACCAAAGGTCAAGGGTTAGACTCTATGGTGCATCTGAAAGGAGGTAAGGAGGGTGAGGGCCCAGAGGGGCAGGAGGATGAGGGGAAGTGGGGTGGATGACTAACTGGCTAAATGGAAAGAAGCAGTAGTTGAAATAAGGGTGAGGGAAAAGTGCAAAGTATACACTGCAGATGGCGAAAGTGCTGAGGTAGGTCCACAAAGCTTGGAGGTAATGGAGCTTATGGAGGCAGGGTGCAAGGAAGGGGTGGTGATTTACATTATTCCTTTATTATTCCTTGTTGTACTTTTGTATTTACATATGTATGGTGTGGAGTCAGGTAAAGGGTTCTTTACTCTTCTCCACACCACATCAAATACTAAGTTCTGTCTAACCTAGATATCAACTGACCTGAGGACTCTGAAGAGGCACCAAGGTTGGCACCTACACCAGCCTGGAAGTCTGAGGAATATTGGCAATGGCAATGAGGTCACCAATGCAATGGACTTAAGCTGAGGTGGAGTCGAAGTCTGAGGATGGGGACATGAAGGGATCTTGGAGTGGAGGTGTGAATGGTGTCCAAGTTCAGGGTACAGGATGGAAGTGGGAGGTCACACCTTGGCAGAGGTTGGCTGGAAGAGAGTCAGAAGGGGATGAAGGTGGTGTCAGGTCCAAAGGTGGAGATCTGTAAGGTCGGTTGAGGTTCCAACCTTGGTGTTGACTCCTGCTATCCTCAAGCTGTCAGGAATTAGGCAGTATAGAGCTGTAATTTCGACAGGGGAGGAGAAGAGTGAAAACCTGTTTCACCCTTCCCTGCAATTTATATACATTGTTTACATCGAGAAATAAAGAGTAATAAACAATGAATAAAGAAAGCGTGCACAGCATGCATCACCACACATCCATTCCCTACAAGATCAGAGCAGACAGGAATAGGGTAGGACTCTGGAGGTGGTGGAGAGGGGTCTGGAAGTCGAATTGGGATCAGGTATGTATGGATATGACAACAATAGTCCAGAGCGACCAGGAGTGAGTACTTATTTTGTGAGATTTTATTGATTGTTGTCTAGCACCTGGACCAAGGCACAGTATTGGCACTGTCATCACCTCCCTTCCTTTCCCTCCTTCTGACCCAACTCAGATGCTACCCCCAGGTCCCTACTCTCTTGCCTGGGCAGCCTTTCTGCCCAGTTACAACAACCATCAGGCCTCCTAATGCAAACTCAAGAAATTTAGCTCAGGGTTTCTTCATAGGTGGATCTCTCTAGAATGCCTTTCTTTTTTTGCCAAAAGGGAGGTCCTTTTCCGGTCCCACATGTACTGGGTTTATAAACACAAGGAATGGCAATAAAGTGGAAAAACAAAATAAAAGATCATAACTAGAGCAACCATGTGGATGTTTATGTATGGCCAATAAGTCCAGTGGCTGATGCAGAAGTCCATACAAAAGAAAATAAAAGAAAGAATGGGTCATATCTGCCATAATTGTCATCCTGCACCCCCACTTCATCTGGTGTTGTTTGTTGTTGTTGTCACTGAGGTGCCATGTGCACTCTGTTACTCTAAGAGCAGCAGGGTGTGTTGTTGTTTATTCCCAGAGACCCCAACCCAGTCTGAGTCTGGTCTGTGTCAGAGTACACCTGTTTCCAGCCTGCTTACTCATGACTGATGACACCACACAGCCCCATGATCTGACCCTGTGATCCATGATCCATGATCCAAGTCCTTGATCCAGCATAGCCCCACATAGGTGGATCGAACACCTGTGTAGATTGGCTGTGCATGTAGTAGGTACAGTTCTCCAATAAACCGTTGCAATGTTTTGCACTTTTGACTTCATGACCTTATAGCATGATGATGATGTATTCTAAAATTTCAAAAAAATATTCGAAACATGTAATAGTATCCCATTTGAATATGTACCAATTATGTAAGCAATATGTCCATTTTTGGTAATGTTATGTAATTTACAAACTACCCAGGTCATTGCAACGGTTTATTGGAGTACATTTTTGGGAAGGGAAAATGGCATTAATTAATACTTTGTATAGCCACCTTTTGCTCTAACCACTGCCTCAATCCTCCTAGGCATACTCTCAATCATATTCTGGCAAATACTTGGATCTATCCTATCCCACTCCTCCTGGAAGCGATCCCACAGCTCCTGAACACTACTTGGAGGTTCTTCATATTCCCCAAGCTTCCTCTTCACATGATTCCAGAGATGCTCGATTGGATTGAGGTCTGGAGACTGTGAGGGCCACTTCATGACCTCAATACAGCGGTTATTGAACCAGTTTTGGGCCTTTTTGCTGGTGTGTTTGGGGTCATTGTCCTGTTGGAAGAGGACATGGGCTGGGTTTTTGTGATAATATGATATGGTTTCCTGTAGTTCCTCATCCAGAATTTGGCAGTACAGGTCCCCATCCATCTTCCCATCAATCTTGCATGCCATTCCAACCCCATCCCAGGTCATACAACCCCATACCATGATGGAACCTCCACCAAACTTTTTTGTGCCTTGCACCAACCTGTCAGTGAGAGGCTCCCCCACCCGCTTCCACACCCATTTCCTCCCATCTGAGCCCAGACGATTCACCTTAGTCTCATCAGACCATACAACTCTCTTCCAGTCCTCTAGAGTCCACTCCTTGTGGCTGAGGGCAAAATCCATCCTGTCCCTCTTGTGACGCCTGGTGAGCATAGGCCTTTTTTTCTTCACCACTGCTTTCCAACCAGCTTTTTTGAGCCCTTTACGTACAGTCTCAATGGAGAGGGATGTGTCATTGATGTTTCAGAGTATTTGGGTGACTTGGGATGAGTTGTCAGCCTTCCCAGAGTTGATGAGACGACAAGCATGGCGAATATCAGTGTCAGAAAGCTTGGATGGACGACCACCACTGGGCTTGGGAACATCAGAACGGTGTTTAGACCATAGGCGAGTGACAGTGGAGTAATGGTGGCCAGTAAGAACTGAGATTTGGCGAGCACTATGGCCAGAATCAATGAGGGAAAGGATTTGTTCAACTTTTGAAGTGGCTAAAGGGTGCATTTCGGATTTGGGGCCTTATCATGTGAAGTCCTTTGGTATTTATGCTTTATTAATGTCCTTTTGTTTACTAGTGTGTACAGTAAACAATATCACATGACATGTCACATGATATTCCTATTTTCTGTTCAGCCTGGGGGTACTCCAATAAACCATTGCAATGACCTGGGTAGTTTGTAAATTACATAACATTACCAAAAATGGCAATATTGCTTACATAATTGGCAGATCTTTAGATGAGATACTTTCCCATGTTCTGAATATTTTTTTGAAATTTTCAAATACATTTTCATTGTGCTATAAGGTCATGAGTTGAAAAGTGAAAAACATTGCAACGGTTTATTGGAGAACTGTATATGATCCCCTGAGTAGCAAGTAGGAAGGGCCAGCTTTCTTCTCTCATTTCCCCTCACTGCTCAGCTGGAGCTTTTTCACCTAGCATAGCTCACAGTTCTCCTATTGAGACCAAACCGGACCCTCCTAGTCTTCCATCTACATCTACCAGATCCTTTGACCTTAGCTCTGATGTAGGAATGTAAAAATTACAACACTAAAACAACCAGAAACCATCACAGAAAATTAAACAGAAATCATGCAACCTCATGGATGTCAGGAGACGGAACCCAGGTCCCCATGACCCCTCTCTATGACCCACAGGCTAACCTGTAACAGCAGCCCATCCCAGGGCATAACACTACTGTGGGTAAGAAAGTGGTATAAACAAAGGGGCAAGTAGATACACTTGCCTACTGTGGGTAAGAAAGTGAGAAGAAGGTTAACTTCTCACTTTCCCACAGTGGCCCCAATATGGCGAAAACTTCCGGGGATACACGGAAGTCACATGAAGGGTGGGAACCGGGCCCAGAGCATGCAGCGCGCGGAGCGTGCAGGGCGGAGGCGCACATGCAGGTCCAGGTCCGGGTCTGGACGTGGGTCTGGGTCCGGGCTAGTCAGGGTGTGTGCCCTGACAATGGACCAGAAATAAAAAATCATAACTCAGCAAAATAAAATATCAGAAAAATACTGAAGAACAGAGTCAATGAGCTGAGTATCTATGCAAACTTTCAAGTCTAGAGATCAAAAGATGGTCCAGAAAATGAAGAAAAACAGCAAATAAACCCACATAAAAACAAAAACAAGGTTTCCTGTATCAAATAAAATCTGAGAAATTTGTGGTAACATGGGAAAATAGTTGTATGAATGTACAAAATGAATGACAAAAAGAAAATCAAGGATTCCACATTATGAAAAATGGTCAAGTACAAGGAAAAGATGAAAGAATTGGGAATATTTATACAAGGAAAATAGGGAAAAATATGAATCTTTGTTGGTCTTAAAGAGTTGAAATATAGGTCTGTGAATGGGAAAATTCCATGTTAGAATCTGAAGGATTGAGGGAGAAACAGATTTAACAAGATTAAAACAAGCTTGCAGAGAAGACTGGCTCAAACATCCTGGGTTTGTGGTAGAAATGGGTGAGCTAGAAATGCGAAACTAAAGAGTTCGAGTCCAGGAACAAGGCATAATTTATCCAGAATTAATTGTGAGAAAACAGATGAGTTAATGCCAAAGCAATCTGGAGAACCTCAAAATTAAATCTTGAGAAATTCATATCTTCATAAATAATCCTCTTATTTACTGTTGTTTATACCAACAGAAAGCTACACCCTTAAGCTAACAAATAACCCCATGACATGTGACTTAGAATAAAGTGAGTAAACAAGGGTAAATAAGGTCATGATGGGTGTTAGACAGTGTAATCAGTTGATTCCCACACCAAAACCTCCAGAAAGTTCTAGAAGCAGAATGGGATGCTGATTGCTTATATAAGAGGATTACTAAGCCCAATACAAGATTACTCAGCAATGTAAATAGTAAAGTGACATGTGAAAACAGAGCCCTTAGGAAAGGTATAAAAGACTGCATTTCTGGTCTGACCCCTCTTCCTTCTTTACTCCTCTCCCCTACATGCTCTGGCTCATAGGTCATAAGGTGTCCTAATGAAAATTAAGTTTTATTAGTATAAGCATGCAGTTCAGATCACATCTGAGTAAAAGTGATCACCCTCAGTAGAAAGTTAAGAAGAAGTTAAGAAATAGTGACATTGAGTCAAGTCAGTTGGAGTGGCTCTGAGTTAAAAGTGACAAGACAGAGGCAAAACAACTAAAAATAGTAGGTCCAAAGCACAATTTTCATGTGGAACAATCAGGTAGACAAGTGAATTGAACCCTGAGAGTTACATACACACACAAACAGTTAGTAACACATACAAATAGTGATACACAAAGAAACCAAAATGCTACAGTGGTTGAGTTAAAGTACTGATACTAACATATAAGTATCAGAAGAAAGACTTTCTGTTCTCCTTCACCAAGCAGCTCAGTATCCTGACAGTCTGACTAGTATCATGACTTGTTTTTCTGGCATGCATCTAATAAAAGGGGCTCCATCTACTGTTGCCCAAATCAATTCCTAGCATAGTATACAACATGACACCAAGGATCTTGAATGGTTGCCCCAGAAAGAACAAACTCATCATACCTATTTCTCTGATAAACTGAAGGAAGACATCAATCCACTCAAATGAAATGGCTGAGTTCTTCAATAATGATGTTCCAAATTCATCAAGTGTCTGGAGCCTATTTTAAAGACCCTCACTCAATCAAGGCCAGCATATTATCTGGTAGCCAAAGCCAAAAGAAATCAGACAGCCACCATGGGGACAACTTGTCATCTGCATCTTGCCAAACCCTCAGCTTGCCTCCTATATTACCACTTCATTCACAAAGCAAGCCAAAGACAAACCAGAGCTCTTCCAGAGTAAGTGGTGATATAGGAGGTAAGCTGAGGGTTTGGCTCACAAGATGCCTCAGCTTGTCTCCTATATCACCACTTCATTCACAAAGCAAACCAAAGACAAACCAACCAGGATCTGCATCTTGTGCCTCAGCTTGCCAATTTGTCTTTGGTTTGGTTTGTGAGTTTGTGAATGAAGTGGCGATATAGGATGCCAATTTGTCTTTGGTTTGGTTTGTGAGTTTGTGAATGAAGTGGCGATATAGGAGGCAAGCTGAGGCACAAGATGCAGATCCTGGTTGGTTTGTCTTTGGTTTGCTTTGTGAATGAAGTGGTGATATAGGAGACAAGCTGAGGCATCTTGTGAGCCAAACCCTCAGCTTACCTCCTATATCACCACTTACTCTGGAAGAGCTCTGGTTTGTCTTTGGCTTGCTTTGTGAATGAAGTGGTAATATAGGAGGCAAGCTGAGGGTTTGGCAAGATGCAGATGACAAGTTGTCCCCATGGTGGCTGTCTGATTTCTTTTGGCTTTGGCTACCAGATAATATGCTGGCCTTGATTGAGTGAGGGTCTTTAAAATAGGCTCCAGACACTTGATGAATTTGGAACATCATTATTGAAGAACTCAGCCATTTCATTGGTGACCAACACTGCCCATGTGTTTAACACTAGACAGCTCAGAACCAGAGAACTGGGCAACAGTCAAGGCAACAACTGAGAACATGAGAACACATACACTACACTACACAAAAATATGATACTAACAGTGGATTTTTTTCACAAAGAATCACAGAATCACACATGGTATTACAGCCCACACCATACAGAATAACTGGCCTGCTGGCCTGTGAAGCAATCCTTGCACATCTGATGGCTCAACACTCAATGAAACCAGAGAAGGTGAAACAAACAATCACATTTCATTCCTGGCCTGACACCTTACCCACTCAAGCACTTTAGAATGTCATGCTCTTCTGTGATTTGCTGATCACATAACTGGCTGCAGCTCCTTCAAGTAGCATGGTGTAAACTTGACATATATTTTATTAGAAGGGTTTGGCACAACAAGAGTAGCATAGTACAGGTGTCATCCAAGTCATTGAATTGTTCATGGAGGAGGAACCAAATTTTTGCTGATTGCAAAGGCATTAATTTCAGTCACACATGGGAAGTGGAAGGTCATGTCAGTCAACTTGCAGGGCCACAACTCAGGGAATTTGTAAGCACCTTGAGAAAGTCTTTGACATCAGATTTGATCTTTGATAAAATGAGAGCAGCAGCCTTAAATGCCAGGAAAAGGTCCCAGTGAAACTCTTCACCAGTTGGGTCCCCATAGGAAGTAATGGTGTCAAGGGTACAACATGCATTCTCCCTACCCAGATGACCCCAAAAAATTGGATGATGGGTCCTGCATATCTCAAGAAGGAACAACTCATGAGGGATACAAGTAAACTCACCAACACATATTATTCCCAAGGCAGGCACCCTCCACCTCCAGACATTGGTTGAATTTGGAACATTGTAATTCTTCAGTCTTGAAAAACCCAGTCATTTAGTCTGCTAAAAAATTAATGCAATCCTTCAGTACATCTTCAAGGATATGTTCCTCTCCAGGAACTTTCACTCCACAGTGAATGTTGCAAAAGTAACCAAAGGGCTCATATAGAAGAGAGATAGGGCATGATGAGTCCATCCTTTCCAGGGCAGTCATCCCAGATCCTTTGTTTGGGCTTGATTTGAATGTCAAGTTGTCCATTTTGGCAACAGAAGATGGAGAGTCTTTTCCTATACTCATGCAAGCAAGATGATCCAGAATACTAATCAAACAAGGCTTGGACAGGGATGGGTCCCTGGGAGTAATAGCTTCAGGATGTAGCCAATTGAACAATCAAGACACACTCACCAAAAATGACTATGAGTGTTTGCCCATCCCACATATGCAATTTCTCTGCTAGATGATAACTATGGCAGTTTTTGTTGCCAAGGAAGCTTTTGTCCAATTTCAGACTCTCTAATTCATGTGGTTCTTTGCTGTATGCCAGATGAACTGAGCTACAGGGATCTGGATGTTCCATCTATAAAAGGAAATTTCCATTTATGGAATTCCCCTATATAGAAGGTTTCCCTATATAGAAATTTCCATGTATGGTAATTTTCCCAATACCTAGGATTCACCTTTGAAGGGGCTTCAAGGGAAATTACCCTCATCACCTACCTTAGCATCCTTGTTGCGCATCACTTCTTCCTCACTGTTTCCCACATTCTTCACACTTTTACATAATCAATTGTGCCTCTCAATAGCTTCTGAAATATAAAATTTGAGACTGATGTCTGAAAAGTTGCAGGTTGCATCACATGATGACCATTGTTGCAATGCATTGCAACACATTTCAATAAAATACAACACTGAAGTGTTACATTGCATCACTGCAACCTGTTGTTGTAATATGGCATCCCAAATATGGCGAACTGCTTCAGCCATTCACTTGCAGTCCAGAATTAATATAAATATAAAGAGATATAACTAACAATTATGGGTCAATTTGTCCATAGTATATATATAAGATATATAAAGAAATGAATTAAAAGATTCTAAGTGCAGGGAAAGGGGGGGAGGTGATTCAGGAGAGTTTGAAGGTCGTAGAACAGGTGGTGGCACATGTGGTGTAATGAGTAGTTCCAGAGTCAGGTTTTTGGTTGATTATTGATTGAATAAAACTAATTATGGGCATTGTTGAGATTCTTGGATTTCTTGGAGATTGTCATGGACTGTTCCCAGAAGCTGTCAAAACCATGATGATCTGGGTGCAGATGGGGCTCAACTAGAGAGGTTCCAAGAGCTCTGGTAGTGGACCAAATTCTCCAGGAAGCCCAAGTCTGTTGGGTGTTACAAGAGGCTCTAAGAAGGACGTGGCCTCAGAGGAGTGCTGTGCCTCTGTTACATCTTAGTTAGTCCTTAATTTCAGATGTCAAAGGTATCTTGTAAGAGGGGGACACGAGTCACTCATAGGGGAACTTGGGGGTAAGTTTCAGTTGAGATTAGAACTGAGGTATGATGAGTCCTAATCTACAGGTATATATACAAGATGGAGGAGAAGGACTTAGTCAAGGTCTGAGTGATACCGAAAAATACCGAAAGGTTCTGAATGATACTGAAAGGTATCTTTAATGGGGAACTGAGGTGTCAGGTCAAGAAGAAGGCCAGAGGATAAATGGAACAAGAAATGGGTAAGGGGAAGTTAGCCAACTGAATTGAAAGAAGACATCAGTTGTACTATAAGTGGGAGATGACTAATTTAAGATGATGAGAGCGGGGTCACCAGGGGATGCAGGTAGCTCTGAAGCTGGAGTTACATATCTGAGGAATGTTGGGCAACTCCACTAAATGAAATGAGGAGGGGAAGGGTTTAGAGGTATATAACAAGATGTTGGGAATCCATTGGGAGGTCCGAGCAAATCTGGAGGTTCCAAATGAGATAGTTGGGATGGAAGGTGACATTGGGAAGTGGGGAGGTATGGTATAGGGGATGATGAGGTTGTTAGGAAGGTGTAGTGGGGTGGGAGTGTATGGGGTTGGGATTCCAGGATATGACAGGAACGGTTGGAGTTGCATGGAAATGGATCAGAAATTTTGGCTTAATTGCTAAGCCATTAACTATGTATAGAAGAAAAGGAGGACAGGAGGATTTACAATGGACAGATGAAGCACAAGAAGCAATGGATGCCTTGAAAGAAGCAGTATGGGAGTCTGGGGCAATCAAACCATTAAATCTGGAATTAGCTAAAAAGATGCTACCAAAGGATCAACAGCCCTCGGACCTTGGACTAGTAAGGCTAGCGGTTGATAGTGCATAGACAGGAGTCAGATGGGTATTATATCAAGTAATGGAAGATGACATAGAGTACCCAATTGAGTTTGGATCATGGATGTTTAGTGAAGTGGAAGCAAGATATTCACAACCAAAATTGGAGTTATATGGAGTGTTCAGGGCAGTAAAAGCTTGTCAGCGCTGTAGGAGAAATAATATTCAAAGAATAAAACAATGATCTATCAGAATAGTCAACAATCAGGTGACAAGTTCAGATGTTTAACAGATCTCATGATCTTTATGAGACTGGACAGACATTAGAAGATCATTATAAATTATCCACACCCATGTAGCATGAGATTTAATCTACTACAAGCATGCCTAGAACCTGGCATAGGTGTAATATTCAAAGAATATATCCCTACAACAAGAAAATAGCACATAGATGGCAGAATAAGAAGGAACATTGGGAAAGAAATGTGAATATATCAGGAACCAGTAATCTTTTGACTGTAATCTTTTTACCATCTGAAAGGACTGTTTCTTAACTTTATCCACGGTTCTGTTTCATTCTAAAAGCTTCAAAACTGACGGAGATATTGCTCAAACGGCGAAACACCTTATAATTCATATATATTTATTTGCTAATTCTTACAAAAGGTAATGTGACTCAAGGGAAATATATTGGCGCCCGGAAGTCTGGCGGACCGAATACCATATGACAGAGTATTTTCTGGCGCGGGCGGACAGTTTTTGATCGCATCAGAAGAGGAGAAAATGCTAAAAAACTGGATCTTGTATATTTTCCCATGATTCATCAAAACATTTTGATTTTAAGCTCAAATAAATCGGAACAAAGGAATGATTGATAATCTGGATTTTGGATCATAAGCATAAAGTGATTTAGAAGTCCGCGGATTAGTTAATCAATTGGGAAAGCTCTAGAACATTAGTAATGATGCAGCTTCACAAAAAGGGGTGAATTAGAGAACAGTCTAGAAAGTTCCTTTATAGCCGAGTCATTTCTAAAGATAACCGTTCGTAATTAAGGCGGTGTAGAGCATAGCTTTAGCGCTACAGACCCCGCTAAGATCGGCCAAAAAGACAAAGAACTGGATTACTTATTGCTGAGTCATGCCCTAAGTCCATTATTAAGCTTACACAGCCCAAGCCCCTATATCATTCTAGAACTATCTATAATACAAATGTAGCACATGTAACTAGTGCAAGGTGTGGGAGTAGAGAGGCCTCTGAAAAGCATAAAAGGCCGCCGCTTCTGCCCCCTCTCAAACCTCAGGTAGAAATATAAGTTTAATTCTCCTCACCAGTGGTTGGTTCATTTGCTCCAAAAGATAAAAGCAAATATTAGTTGTTAGCTAATATAAACCTAACACATCACTCTAAGCGTGAGTTAGGGTCAGTTAGACGCAGCTGAACAAAAGTGTCATAGTGAGAATTAGTGAGAATTTGGTGGAGGGACTTCTTAATTGAATAATCTCTCAGTAATATTTGGTTATCACACCACAGGAGAAAAGTGAGTGATCCTGAACCTGCTAGCTAACTAGCACGCACTCTAAGCGATAGAAAGAGCAGTTTGGTCACTCCTGTATTAAGTAACATTTATTACGGAATTATTTTATTAGTAGTTTTTCTTCAGTAAATTATCAGGAAAATCACATCCTGCTGAAAAGTGGTATATCTAGGTGTAATATGACTAGAAATTATAGTAAAGTCAATATAGAATTTTATCCATAGACGATCTATACATCAGGTGAGATCATTGGGGGGTGTTTATTGTTGTTTAGACAGTGAACAATTATATATTTGGCAACCAAAACACGGTCAGTATGCAAATCAGCACAAACTCTAATATTGTTATTGGACATAGGAAACTGGTTACATAAGGTGATCCAGCTCCGCTCCTTCAGCGCTACCTTTGGGGCTATCATTTTAGGATCAAAGTAGATGCTAGATCACTTATACAAATGGTCAATAATTGTCAGGGCACAGCCCTCGACCCCACACACCCTCAGACACCCCTTCCCCCCTCCTAACCCCCCTTCCCCCATTTTCCCCCATTTTTCCTCCACTGTTCCACAATGGTACAGGTACGCGAACCCATGGGAACATTCTGGGCAAGCAACTTGCCCAGAAACCAGCACAGCCACAACTGTGGGAACGTTCTGGGTGATGCCCAGAATCTTCCCATGGTACCTAATATGGAAACTCAGGAAAGACCTGACAACTGCACAGTTCTCAGGCTCCTTTTGTAGTGGCCTCACAGGGGGTTGAGAAGGTTACCCTTCTTCTCAACTCATTCCCTGTGAAGCCCAGGGCAAGTCCCCTCAGCGACTTTGAGGAGTTAGTGGCTGCAGAAGACTCTCCAGTGCCACTCCTGGACCCCATCACTACGTCCCCTCTGGGTGAGGGATGGACCCTGACAATAATCCTGACTTGCTCAATGCACCGATGACATGATGGGTTACATATTTACTGTTAGAATGGGTGGATTCGGACGACTCCGGAGTGGAATCGGAGACTTAGCATGGAAGGACCTTGGCCTCAGCAACTCAGGCAGAGCGCTGTGCCATTGCTGGTTGTCCTAGGGGTCCCTAATTTCGGATCTAGCAGAGGGAAAGTCTCTTGGGGGAATTCATGTCGATTTCGGACTGAGGTTACAAGTTACTAGGTACATTGTATATAAGGAGGGGTCCGGAATCAAAAGGAACAAGGGTAGGACAAAAGGAGACAAAGGGAGATGGAAAGAGGAACAACACCGAGGGTCAAGTGTTTGACTCAATGGTGTTTCCCAAAGGAGGAATGAAGGGCCAAGGCCCAAGGAGGAAGGAAGGAGGTTGGGAGTGGGGAATGGCTAGCTGACTGAATAGAAAGGAAGCAGCAGCCCAAATAGGAATGAGGGAGAATAGCGGAATTGAAATGGACAATGCAATAGTTGCAAGGTCCGGAGTAAGTCCGGAAAGTCCGAACTCAGAGGTTAAACTCCGGAATATTGGCAAACGTAATTAAATGGAATGAGCTAACCAATACAATGGGTATAAGTGGAGGTGGGGTCAAAGTCCGAGGTCGGAGCTAAGACCGGAGGTTCTGGAGACGAGACGTGAACAGGATACCGGAGCGGAGGTCCGGAGTCGGGAGCATAGGTTTTGCGTACTTGTCTGGAAGGTGTCGAGGTTGGGGTCGGACCCGGAATGTTCCGGAGTCGGACCGAAGGTGGTGTCCGAGCCGGAGGTGGGATAACCTCTTGGGAGTCGGCAAGGAGGAGGTGACGGAAGGGAAGTAGGACTCAGGAAGTCGGAGTTCGGAGTTCCGGGAGCCCGGAGTGGAGGTCAGGATTGTATGGATATGACATTTACAACACTTCAGCTTCAAAATGGAACATGTTCCTGCCATGAGACACAGAGCTCCAGATGGATTATCCTGAAGAGAACCAGCTGAGGATGATTCAGAAGAATCAGAACTGGAAATGGACTATGAAGATCCATTCAAATTCATTAGAAGTGTACAGGAAGGAATATATGAGTATATTAAATCAGACAATTCATTGGTGGAGTTAGAAAGCTCTGACAAAGGAATAAACTCCAAGGATGAAGTAGAACCAGAAACTAGGACTTCTTGGGTAATTGAGAAATTGAGTAGAATGGGCAATGGGATCGAAGAGTGCACCCCAATGGAGGTGAGGTTGTTGGAGGAACCATGTGCTATGAGGGTACTCCAATGGAGCTAACCTGAACAGCCACATTGTTGCGTTAGCATGGGAACATTCTGGGAGAGCAACTCGCCCAGAATCCACCATGTGACTACTTAGTCACAATACCTCTTTTATATTATTTCGGACTAACCTGTGCCAGTCCACGGATATATTCATTCATTTGAATTCATTCCTTTTCCCTCAGTTCTTCACACATATTAGCTGAGACTGAGGTTAGTTACTACATTCCCTTATTGTTTTATCTTGTAACTCATACTATGTATATTACCTTTAGTCCTACTCATAGTCCAGCTCCAAGATCAAATTGTCACTCATCAACAGAGGTGGAGTACCCAAAGGCAGTGGAATGTCAGGGCAACCACACCTGACCATACAACCCCAGAACCACCTTCCCTGACCTCCCCCCACTTCCCTCATCCTCCAATCTTTACACACCTTTCACAACTACAGCCCGCACATGAACCTGTGGGAAAAATCACGTGGGTCAAGGCAAGCAACTCACCTTAACCCATGTGACACCTTTTCCACATCATGGGAACATGCTCAGCTCCTACCCTTAGTCACGTTACAAACTGTACAGTACATTTCCCTTTTATAGTAGCCAAGCGGGGAATAGGGAAACTTACCCTTCTTCTCAACTCAATCCCCACTTAGGCAAGTTGTAGCTACCTTCCATAATACATGACAACTCAATCCCTGCTTAGTGAGTTTGAGGAGCTTGGGGTAGGATCCAGCACCTGGCTGCCTGGGACACTGCAAGTGTCCAGTTCTGAGGTAGGGCCACCCCCAGACAGAGGCCAGGCCCTGACATGGAACAAGAATTCAAAAGGAATTTAACTTGGGTAGGAATTTTGGAAACCTGAGGAAATACCTCAGGTACAAAGAACTAGATGCTCCTTGAGGCCAGCTGTACTTTCCAGCACCTGTTAGTCTCAGGTGGTTTCACATACGAGAAAGATGGGAGGATCCCAATACAGAAGATTCTGCATCCAAAATGTCCAAATAAGGAATTAAATAGATCATAACATCAGGTGACTTTTATGATATTTGTTTCACTTGTTGCATAGTTCCCCAGAGCTGCACACTGGTGGCTGAGAACAAGGATGAGTGAACCCCCAAACATAACAACATCATGGGAGCAGACATTTTAAGTAATGTCTCATATCAAATAACTTCTAAAAAGGGTAATTGTCTCTACAGACTTTCCTTCTGACTCTCTTTACATTCTATTTCATTGGTATCCTTGCAATCTTGATTGGCCCACAACGAGATTGGGGAAAATGGGTGTGGAACCATACCATTGGTTACCCAATCAATTTCATAATCAGGTTATGGCAAGAAGGACAAAGGACATGAATGGAGGAGAGATGCTGTGTACCAGGATAGGCAATGGCACCCAACATTATATATTCATGGTTTCACTACAAGCGAGATTAGCCATGAGTACAAATCACCAACAGATGAAATCGAAGTGAGCAAAGGACATCAAGTAAGACAAAAGGCTCTGTATCACAATTTGTTAATCATAACAATTAATGAAAACAGGTCTCTGGACATTGTCTGTCAGACATGGTCTGAGAAGCATCTGTGGAACCATGTTTTTCTTACATTTGTAGTACTAATGGCTAAAGCCAAGAAAATGTTCCTTTATTTCTTTTCAATTAGCTCCATCACAGTGTTGACAAATCTGTTTTCTGCTGTACATCTATCATCTTTCCGAATCATGACCACTACATCTGTCACCATTAACCTTGCCATAGTCCTAGGGATTGTCCTAGCTGTTGTGTTCAGCACTGCAGTTTTTGCTTATGTTTGGATTCATAACTAGCTATCACAGCAACAGACCAGATGGCCCCAGCAACTTTTGGAAAGTGGAGATGATTTCGATGACAACATGTACATTCCTTGGGGACACAGCAAGTGATGACTGTCATGTCAATCAAAACTGTATGGATCTGTAAGGGGTTGGTGTAGGTGCCAACCCTGGTCAGCCTAGTTCCTCAGGCTGTCAACAAAACTAACTTATATGAAGTTATCATTGCAACAGTAGTGGGAGGAAAAGGCTGAGTTGCTTTTTCCACTTTCCCACACTATTGTATCTACTTTGTATATACATGTTTATTACAAGGCAATTATACAATATGTAAGTGGGAAATAAGGGAGGTACATGTCTGTGTCATATCCATACAATCCCGACCTCCGCTCCGGGCTCCTGGAACTCCGAACTCTGACTTCCGGAGCCCTAGTTCCCTTCCGCCACTTTCTCCTTGCTGACTCCCAAGAGGTTATCCCACCTCCGGCTCGGACACCACCTTCGGTCTGACTCCGGAACATTCTGGGTCCGACCCCAACCTTGACACCTTCCAGACGAGTATGCAAAACCTATGCTCCCGACTCCGGACCTCCGCTCCGGTATCCCATTCGCATCTCCATCTCCGGAACCTCCGGTCTTAGCTCTGACCTCGGACTTTGACCCCACCTCCACTTATACCCATTGTATTGGTTAGCTCATTCCATTTAATTGCCTTTGCCAATATTCCGGAGTTTAACTTCCGAGTTCGGACTTTCCGGACTTATGTCGGACCTTGCAACTATTGCATTGTCCTATTCAATTCCGCTATTCTCCCTCATTCCTATTTGGGCTGCTGCTTCCTTTCTATTCAGTCAGCTAACCATTCCCCACTCCCAACCTCCTTCCTTCCTCCTTGGGCCTTGGCCCTCCACTCCTCCTTTGGGAAACACCATTGAGTCAAACCCTTGACCCTCAGTGTTGTTCCTCTTTCCATCTCCCTTTGTCTCCTTTTGTCCTACCCTTGTTCCTTTTGATTCCGGACCCCTCCTTATATACAATGTACCTAGTAACTTGTAACCTCAGTCCGAAATCGACATGAATTCCCCCAAGAGACTTTCCCTCTGCTAGATCTGAAATTAGGGACCCCTAGGACAACCAGCAATGGCACAGCGCTCTGCCTGAGTCGCTGAGGCCGAGGTCCTTCCATGCTAAGTCTCCGATTCCATTCCGGAGTCATCTGAATCTGCCCATTCTAACAGTCTGAGTAAAAATGGAGTATGTTGAACTCTACTTTTTCATTTTTATTTTTATTTTTACATTCAATAATCCAACAGGGGTTGCACTAATGATGATCCGGACTATGATCATCTATGAGCGCAAACCAACCTTCTTCCCTTCACTGTCTCACAAAGACATGGCTTGGGGAAGTAACATTTGAGAAGGGGGGAGGTTTGGCTCCATGAAGTGCATCGTTTGTCCAGATCAGCATGGCAACACCCTTCCATCACTCTTTTCTTCTCTTCTGAATTTCTTTACAAAAGGTCAAATCATGACCTAATGTATATACACAACTCCACTCTTTGTTTGATCTACTCTCACTCTCTTTCTTAAAATTTATATTCACCCTAATTCAAAACTTCTTTGTTTACATTGAGGTTACAGTACTGATATATTGGGTTATACATTGCCTAAGGAATGGAATAAAGGGAGAAAAGGGGCAAATGAATAACATACCTTAATGGAGCAGCTCATTCAAGGAATATGTGTCTAAGGCACTATGTCCATCCTAAATCTGGCGATACCTGGAAAAAGCTCAAGATCAACCTGAAAAACCCACAATGCATGAATGGCAAAAAAGCCAATGCACATCATGGACTCGTCAGGCAGATCATTTCGCAAATTCCAGTCTCCAAAGAAATGAGAATGCCATGAGGCACTTGTGATCCATACTTAATCATGAGCAATTGAAGTCAAGACCTTGGAAATCTGTTGATGAATTGTCAAGGCAGTACAAATGCCCATTGAATTCATCAAGCAGATCGCTGAGGTGGTTAAATACCATCAGTCGATCGCAGTGCATCGCAACAAAGTTGCGATGGAAATGAAGACAGTGACCCAGCAGGGCCAGAAACGCAGTGATGAGTCCCTTGCAGGCCCCCTTGTGGCCCCTGCTCCCCTTGTAGCACACCCTTTTCCAGAGCCACCTGAGACTCCACTCCATGAGAGAGATGTGGAGGAGCAGGAAAGGCTCAACTTACCCTCATCTTCTGTGCCAGATGATTCTGCCAGCAAAAATCACCAGAGGGGGACACAGAAAAGGAGGGAAGGTCTAGTTCACCCTCACCCTCCATGCCAAGTGACACTGCTGGCAAGAGGGCAACATCCTCTACATTAAGATCTCATAGAAGGAACCCACCTAGGAAGAGGGCAAGGAGGAGTGGTGGAGATGTGACTGCAGGGAAGAGGGAAAAAAGACCAAGACAGGGGGCTCCCTTGTCTACACCAGTAAGAATGCTATGAGAAAATGGAATCTGATACTCATTTTGTTTTTAAGAGGATGGACTCAAGAAGGCAGCCAAGTGCACAAGAAGCCTCCCAAACTACCCCCTCAGCAACCCCTCAGGGCACCACAGGACTTGCAAAGAAAAAGGGGCTGGCTGCCATTGTAAGCCCTAAGAACCTTCCCTTGTAGTGACAACTCTCAATGTTTATCCAGTTGAAACTCCCACCAAAAAGGTTCTTCAAATTGACAGCTTTTGCTAGTTTGGTAAGACACCATTATTATGTATGTGATATGTATGCTTGTCAAATAGCCCATCCTGGGCTGCAAGACTGCCATCACTGTGGCCAGAGGAGAGGATTATGCTAAGGACCTCAATTACTTCATTCAGAGATCTTCCATACCCAATCTCCAGACCTTTGAGACAGAAGAGCTCCAGAGACTCAAATCCTCAGCACCAGAGAAATTCTGTGAGGCTCTGAGAGCTCCATTCATTGTCAAGAAGGTGGAGAGGGGAGACTGCTTCAGCTGCCTATGGTGTTGGAGTTGCAGAGCTTGATGTGTCCACACCTGTGGAGGCACATGGTGAGTAGATCTAGAGTGGAAACCCCTGTAGACTTACTTCATGCACTTAGATATGGATGATCCTCATGAGCAGACCACATTTTCATAACCACCATGTCCAATGCATTGTCCCAGATTGAGGATCTGATGGAAGGACAGATCATAAATGTGTTTTCTTTGCCTAGTGTCAGGAGCTGTCAGGGATCGACAATGACCCTGGACCCCTATGCTGGCTGACTCATATACACATGGGAAGTATGCTGGCAATTCCTGTCTACTCCACTTACCTAAGCCCTGGTGGCCCAGATCATCTCTGGCATTGTTCTGGAACATTCTATGATTATGTGATTCTTTGGTTTCCTTCTTGCCAGACTCTACATGTATATAGCTGACTCTAAGATGGGGACATTCCTTTCCCCTGGCTTTAATCACAACTAGGTTATCAGAGCAACCTGCACAAGGACGCACATCCCCTGACAGGAGCCCACCTCCAGGGAGTGTGAGCCAGTATGTCAAAATGCTAGGATGAGTGCACACCTGAGCTGACTGTCAGGGCACACACCCTGACTAGCCCGGACCCAGACCCGTGTCTGGACCTGCTTCCACCCGCTGCGCTTCCCACATGCGTGCACGCTCCACGCGCTGCATGCTCCAGGCCCGGATCCTACTCCTTCATGTGACTTCCGGGTATCCCCGGAAGTTTTCCTGATATGGTGGCCACTGTGGGAAGATGAGAAGTTAGCTTCCTTCTCATCTTCTTACCCACAGTAGGCAAGTTGTATCTTACTTGCCTTCCTATCTATTCATCTTCTTACCCACAGTAGGTTGTGCCCTGGATAGGGCTGGTTACACCTCAGGGCTGTGGACCATAGGGGAGGGTCATGGGGACCCGGGAGTCATCCCCTGACACTGACATCTCTAACTTTAGGCTGCTTGCTGATGAATATTTGGCTGTGAACTCCACATCGTCCAGCAAATATGCAAGGTCATTCTCAACTGGTCCCCTCTAGGGCTTGGTCTATCTTATCATCATGTGGGACCAGCCACCCCCCCATATAGACGGTATGGGCTATGGTACTGTCGGTGGGTGCTGGTGCCAAGTGGGTCATTGTTAGCAAGAACAATGATCAGCTCTTCAAGGCTGAGGATGGAGATGAGGATTTGTTCACCGTGGCATATCAGGTGACCCATCATCACAGCTGGTGGTGTTACAGCCTGGGTTTTCTCTGTGAGTCCTTTTGTTTGGTACATGTTCACTGGCTGATGGAATCTACTGCATATTTATAGGGTCTTGCCACCTGGTACTCCCATTCAGTGTTATCTGTGACTGAAACATCAGGTGAAAATTCATCAGAGACTAGGGTGGGAACTGTTACAGAGTTGCCTGGTTTCCAGCCCACACCTCATACAAATCCTGGTGTCTTGATGGTTGGCCACCATTTTTACAATTTTGGTACCATGGACCTGACACTTAGAGCTTTCTTGCTTCAAAGCATCAGGCCAAAGTGGTCCAATCAGCAAGAAAGAGACAGTGTCTTGCTCCATGGCTGCATGTTGCTGCTAATGTATCAGCAGGCAACATTTCAAAAACCACCAGCCCTCCCTCCCACCATCCCACCAATGACAGCATTAGCACTGCTATACCTTGTCTTGAGGCACAAGATGTTCCCAGTCTTTGCACCAGCAGATTGTTGGAATTTGTACACATGGTCTTGGGAACCTTAATGCTAAAATATGGACATTCTGGGAGTCGAACCACAGAACCCTGCATAGGTACTGTTAGATACTGATCCGGAGTCGGCACCGAAGGTCACCGATGCGGGCCGCTATTGGCCGCGATGGCTGTGATGCCGTAGACAAGGCCCGAGGGTAGGGCATTTGGCCTCAGCAACTCTAAAGGGAGTGCTGTGCCCCCTAGCTGTCTCTTGGCCCTCATTTCGGACTTACTGGGGCTGCCTTGTTGGGGTCAGGACTTAGGGGTCGTGGTCAAATCGATATTAGAGCTAAGGTACTATAATGTAGTATACAGGATATATATATGAAGGTGAAATGAATAGAAGCGGACCCGGGCCGGAGGCCGAAGGGTCCGGAAGCAAATAGGAACAAAGAGCGGGGTTGGCCGCACCGCGGCCGGCAATGACCGAGGGTCAAAACAAACAATAACAGATAAATAAACGAAGGGGTGTAGGGCCGCGATAGCGGCGATGGTATCATAGCGGAGTAGGCGATGTCGCGGAGTCACGCTAGGTCGGTACCAGAGGCGGACTCGGGGCAGGGAGGTCGGTGTGGCTGTGGGGGAGTCGGCCAGGTGCAGGGGAGCCTAGGGGCAAGCGGGGAAGTGAGCAGGGGGTCCTCAGGGAGGATAGGGCTGAGGTCGGGGCTCGCGCTCACGCTCGCATAGCGGTAACGGGCTCGGGCGGCATCGGGACGGGCGGCTAACGGGCCGGAATGCATGGCCGTGACAGGTACCAAGAGTGTGTTACTGTCAGAGTCGGAAGTACTGTCAGAGACTGGGGATATTGTTAGAGTCTGGCAGACTGTCAGAAGACGGATGGAAGATGGATTGGGTTCTGTCTGAGTTGAGGTCGGAGGTGATGCAGCGTGCAGATATGCAGGCGGAAATATGCGGCGCATCCGGAAGTGCTGTTCAAGGTTAGCAGAGTGGGATCGTGGCCTCAGCGACTCAGGTGGAGCACTGTGCCCTGAGCTTGACGTTTGGGGGAGATCCCGTATTTACGGATTGACATTCACAGCGGACTTCAAACAAGACTTGCAGGCGGAGCGGACCTGTAGGAGGAGCGCGGACTCCGCGAGCACGGACTCAGAGGGGGGGAAGCCCCTTTGCAGAAGAAGAGACTCAGAACAGACAGGGGGGTACTCTAGTTGATTTCAGACTGAGGTCCCCAAAAGTATTTACAAGGTATATAAATAGGCAAGAGGAATATAGAAAGGCCGGTCAGTCCGGCGCAGTCCGGCGTGGAGATAAGCAGGGATTGTCAAACTAAATAAGGACAAGAGCCCGGGAACTGGAAATGAGGAACAGATCAATAAACAATAAGTGGCAAGGGTTATTGATGAATAACTGAATGAGATCAATAACCTAGTGCCAATAAAGAGGGGATCAAATGCTGATATTGGCAGGGAAGCAAACAATAAATGGCACTTGGCAAGGAATGAATGATAAGCTGCCAAGTGACAAATGGCCAGAGGAAAAGTGGAGGTCAGCGCGCGGCGCCGATACAAGTCCACAAACAGAGGTTGATCTGCCAGTACTGTCACACAAGGACAGCATGAAGGCCAACAGAGGTACAGAGGGGAGTGGGAGTGTTGACCTGACCAGAGGTGTCAAGGGCAACCAGAAGTGGCCAGAAGGTGCAGAGATGGGCAGAGGGTGCGGAGTGGGCAGAGGGTGCGGAATGCTCGGAAGCGGGGCATGGCTGTGACCACATAGCGGGAAGTGATGAATGTGGTTTGGATGGAGACAAGGCAGGCATGACTGAATGCTGGGAGCGCCAAGGGCTCAGGAACTGGAGGTAAGGTCGGAATACCGGCAGGGTCTAGGTTCTGATTATTGGCCAAGTCTCACACAGTAAGGCAGGGGGCCAGACATGGGGTTGGGGGCTGGTTAGGATGGGTTTCGGGTCGGTGGATTCGCCTATCGGCATTGGTTCGCCGCTGACGGAGCCCTGGGATTCGTCGGTCATGACAGTTACCATTACACTAAATGCCTGCATTAGGTGGAGGTGGTTTCTAACACAGATAAAGGCACATTCCAGCATTTTTGTAATGCAGGGAATGACTTCATGAAGGAGCTAGATTGGGACTCACAGTACACTAATTTCAGCCATAACATTGATGACATGCTTCAGCACAACATGATACTTCCTGTGGAGTCCTGGCATGCATAGCTCACTGTGGGATTGGGTGCACATATGGGTTATTTGTTACATATATCCTGTTCCATCTGTTGTACTCTGTTATTAGGATGTAGACCTTAGGGCATACTATGCTCAGTCCAATGAAGGATGAACTAAAATCCATAATAGCTCAAAAGGCATCAGTAACAATAAAAGAGTATTAATCAATATGTAAAAATGATGGCCCCATGTCTCTCCCCTGTTCTATCAGGGAGTAGTTGGAGTTCCACCCCTTCTCTGGCTTGCAGCATGACTACATCCCAAATTAGGCAGTTTTCACTGCCACCACTCATAGGGGCTTTGTTGGCTGCCACTTCCTTTAAAGGGATCTACTATAGTCATAGTACGTCTACTAGGATTTGAATTGATTTTAAAATTCCCATGTCATAGTAGGATTTGAGTGCTTTTTTTCTCACAGCTAGCAAGTGAGGATGTCCACTTGCTTTTATTCCCACAGACACTGTATTCCCTGCTCTTGCTGCATGCAGTACATGGCACCACACATAACCACTATGTCAGGGTATGGCCCTTGACCCCACATGCACATAGACCCATGGGAACTTTCTGGGCGAGCAGCTTGCCCAGAACCTTCCCACAGGGGACTGTCTGTTATGGGAAGTCCACAAAGAGCCAAGAACTGTACAGTTCCCAGCCTTTCCTGATGCCTAGGATGAGTATTTTGAGGAGCCCCCAAATGGTCCTTGTTGGAAAACACCACCCAAGCATTGTAACATGTTGAGAGCCCCTCAATGGCACCTGCTGTTCCAACACTCTCAACATTTGCTCAATTTTGGTGACTCACATTGTAGAATAGTAATAACTGCTACACTATCATGCACTCTGAGGAAGTGAAATATGAATGTACAGTTGCTACAGCTGTGGTTGACAGTGAAAGGAAAGCACATCCATGCATTTGTGAACAGGGTGTCAGGGCACAGCCCTCTACCCCACACACCCTCAGGTACCCCTTCTAGCCACCCTTCTCCCATTTCCCCCTCACTGTTCCAACTCCTACAATTATACTGCCATCCTGGGATGGTGTGGAAACATTGACTTCCATCCCATGACAAGCTTCAGTGCTGTTCTGCAATATGTCACAAAGGCTGAATCCAAATCTCAAACATATGATGAAGTCTTACAAGCCATCCTTGACAGGTCCAATGCTTCAGACCAGGTGCAAGGGATATATCTGAAGCTACTTCAGACCCTCATCACTGAGTGAGACTTTTCTGCACAAGAGGTGTGCCACCTTCTCCATGGCCTGAAGATGCACCATTCCACACGCTCCTACATATCTGTCCCACTTTTCCCAAGGCCTTCACTCCCACTTGACTTTGAGAATGCAACACAAGAGTTCAAGACACTCAGGGAGAAATACAGCTTGCAGCCTCATAATCTTGGAAATCTGTCCTATTTAGCATTTCTGTGGAGGTATGATTATCAAAGCTATAAAGACTGTGGTGCAAATCCACAGTGTGCAAATGCTGCAAAGGAATGGGTAACCATCATGTATCCCATCCCACACCCACACCTTGAAAATGAAGAAACATATCCCTTCTTTTGTTTTGCAAAGTTGCTTCTTCATTGTCCATGGAAATTAGGTGATGCTTGGCTGGAGGATGAGGATTGCTAGGTGGAGAAGTGGTCTGAATGGTCTGAAAACCATCATGAACTTTTAAATGATGGACTACCTTCTTTGGAGCAGAGTAGGACTGAGGATCAGGATGATGATGAAGATGAATTAGAGGAGCTCACTCAGGAGGAGGGTTTTAATCCAATGGAGGGTTGGCAGCTTGAAGCATTACTTGGGCCCTATTGACAGCCAGGTGTTATAATTGAGGCATTGGGGAGCAGACCTGTGGATTGTCAGCACAACTGGTGCCAATCTTCACTACCCATTGACATACTGAGGGATGCAGAAAACTTCCTGAAGGAGGCAGTTCAGAATTGGAATTTGCCCCTGTTGAATACCAGAAACTGAAAGGCAACCAGAGAATTGTCTTCATTCAGGTTATGGCATACTATTTATGCACCTTCAGGACCATATAAATCCTAAGCCTGACCCTCTCCACATTAACATTGATGGCAGTGCTGGGACTGGAAAATCCTTCCTCATTGGGGCCATTTGGACATCCCTTAATGAAATAGCTACTGAATATGGCATTCCAGGATCCCCTGTTGTGCATCTTGCACTGACTGGGGTGGCAGCATTTGGGATCAGGGGTTGGACAATCCATTATGCTTTGGGAATTGGTGCCAAGAAGTGGGTAGGGTTGACAACTTCTGGGAAAGCATGCCTCCAAGACAGGTGGAAGGACATCAAGTTGATCATTCTTGATGAAAAGTCAATGGTTGGATGTAGAACTGCTGGAAAGATTGTCAGTCGCCTCAAAGATATCCTTCCTGAAGCAGCAGATAACCAACTGGCTGGCATGTCCCTGCTCCTCTTTGGAGACTTTTGTCAACTTCCACCAGTTGGTGAAGCCCCTTTATTTACCACAGCCAATCTGAAGCATGACCTCAGTCACATTGGAAATCATCTCTACCATTCTATCCCTGAGTCAATAACCCTAAAACACATCTTCGGCCAAGAGGGTGCAGATAGAGAGCAGTCAAATTTCTGTGATTTCCTTCAACGTCTTCGAACCAATGAGGTCACTTTGGAAGATTTCAACCAGCTTCTGGTTCCACTGGACTAACCTCCCCCAGCATGAAAGAGAGGGTTTCTCAACAAGAATTCATCTTCTCCCACAGAATGAGCTTGTTGATACCTTTAACCTTCATTGATTAGCCTCATTGAATAAGCCTGTTGTTCGTATCAAGGCAATAAACCATGGGGCAGGAGCAGCAGCTGCATCAAAAGATGAGTCAGAAGGTTTGGACAGTGAGATCTTGCTAGCAGAAGGTGCTTCTGTCATGCTCACTCAAAATATTTTGGACAGATAAAGGTGAGACATATAATACATGGTCTTCCCCACAAGGTATTGATATAAATGCAGGTCTTGTGAATGGTGCTCATGGGACAGTGGACCATATTGGATATGCACCAGATGCTGATCCTACTAAAGACATCCCTCTGGTTGTTTTTGTATGCTTCCCAACATACACTGGCCCAGTGGATGCAAAGTGGCTATCTCAAAATAATCCAGATTGCCCAGTTGCCTCCTTCACTACATGCTGGGAGCAGTAACTTGCAAAAAGTGTAATGGTGGTTCATGAACCATCATGGAAGTCATGACATTTCATGAATGGTCACCAAACTTCATGAAGCAGCATGAAGTGTCATACACAGTCATGCTGGTTCATGACAAACCATCATGGAATTTCATGAGATGTCATGAACCTGCATGGGGGGTCATGATTGCTCATGACTTAAGTGGTTCTTCCAGGCAGGTTTTGAGTGGTTACATGCCTGTCTATGAAGTGTCATGAATTGTCATGAGCCTTCATGGGGCTTCATAAAGGATCATGGACCCTCATGGACCCTCATGGACCTTCATGAATCACTATGAGTCTTCCCAAGAATCATTGTGATTGATCATAAATTAGGATTCTTGGTACAACAATGACAATTGGGGGCATAATGGTTAATTACAAGTTACCCTTAAGTTGAAAGTGATGTGAAAGCATCACACAAGAAATTCATGAATACCATCTGTCAGAGTGTGCATGTGCAGAGGTGCATGTGGAAGCAAGTGGTGTGTCTGGAAGCGCTGTTCAGTGTTGGCAGAATGGGATTGCAGCCTCAGCAACTCAAGGGGAGTGCTGTGCCCTGAGCTTGACATCTGGGAGAGATCCCTTATTTGTGGAGCAGGGACTTACAGTGGACTTCAAGCAAATTGTGGATTGAGCAGGCCTGTTGGAGATAGGGCAAAACTCAGTGGGGACAGACTCAGAGGGGGGTGCCCCCTTTTTGCAGAAGTTGAGACTCTGTCCAGACAGAGGGTGTTGCTCTAGTTGATTCCAGACTAAGGTCCCTGAAAGCATTTACAAGGTATAAACAAGGGAGAGAAATCATGGGAAGGGCCAGTTGGTCCAGTGCAGAAATGAGTGGGGATTGTTAAATTGAATCAAGGACAAGAACCCAGGTGAAGAATGAATAAGTAAACAAATGAGTGGTGAGGGTTATCAGTGTGGGAACAACAACTGAATGGGACTGACAACCTAGGTGCCAAGATAAAGTGGATCAAGTGCCAATGTTAAGGTGAATGAATAGATAAATGTATTAGGTACTTAGCAAGAAATGAATAGTGTGCTGCCAAGTGTCATGGCCCTGCAAAAGGTGCCCATCTGTTACCACTCTCCCACTTCCCCACCACCTATCTTGCCCTGTCAGTCCTCTCCATAATTTGTCACTCAGCAGTGCCAATAGTTGACCCCATCCATGATCCCACATTGGCACCTTCTCCCTTCCCATCACCACTCTAACTTTCCTGATCACTCAGCTACATGCTATTTATTTATTGCCGAGCACCCACATGTCCTGTTCCTGCCCATTTGCTTAACTTTAGTGGCCAATATTGGCACCTTTGATCTGTCCCTATATTGACACTTGATCTGCTACTATATTGACACTTGATCTGCTACTATATTGACACTTGATCTGCTACTATATTGGCACCCAGGTTGTCAGTTCTCTCAGGTTGCCTCTCTACTTTGCCTCTTTGTTTAATTGTTCATTCCACTCTCATTCATTCTCTCACTCTCTGTCTCCCTGGTTCTCATCCCTCATTTAGTTTGTTGTGTTCACTGCTCTGCCTCCTGTTCAGGCACCGGACTGACTGGCCCCTCTTCTGTTCTCCCTTTTGTAATTATGCATTGTAGATTACTTCATCTTCACTTGAGCCTACATCACCACAAGGTTCCCTCTGCTACACCTGAAATACAGGATAGCCTAGAGTGTGTGGCACAACACTCCCACTGAGGCATTGAAACCAACATCCCAACTGTCAGAGACCAGATCGAGACGAAGGAAGGTCTCCGTGGCGGAGGGCTTCAGCCTCAGCGAATGCCAGGAGCGCTGTGCCAAGTAACACGTTGTTGTGGGGACAACTCTGTGTACTGCAAAAAGTCGGATTCTGCGGAATTTGGTCACCAACATGCATTACATATCCGCTGACACTCCCGATACTCATTCTATCACTATCCAACACTCCATACACTCACTCCATATTTTTCCTTATTTTCCCCATCATTCCCGACAACCCCAAGCAAAATTCCCACACCCAACCATGCCGCCAATTTCACCCCCTCTCCAGACCTCCATACCCACACTCACAACCCAGCCGTTTTTCCACCCGATAGTGATGCTCTACCACCCTTCTTCACCCCCAGAGCATTTCCCAGAATGGCAATCCCATACCTGGATGGTTCAGCACGGAGTATAGCCTCATGTGGTCTTGACAGCACCTGTCAATGGCCACATCTCAAGAAGTACTGCACCAATTGGGATGAATAAGGGCTCGTTGGAAAGCTGGAGACAAGGAGGTTGCTGACGGGAGGATAGGCGGGCGCTGTTGCGGAGTTAATTTTCACAATTCCCATTTCGGACCCGTTGTCACATTTTCCCCATTCATTCATATTTCTTTTATTGTTTCTTTGTTCCCAATTGGATATTCATCAATTATGGTTGCCTAACAGCCCGTTTACATTCCCCCATGCCATTCATTCCATTTCAAACATATATAAACTAGATAACAGCTTGTACATAACAAGTGAGTACTGAATAGACCCATGAAGGGACAAGCAGAAGTTGCATCCAAGTGGCAAAGATGCCATCCACGACCCTAACGCCCCCTCTGAGCTAGTTGCTCACGTCTAAGACCCCTCACATCATAATACTCAGCCTTGACGTCCAAGAGAGACGTAGGTGAGTGTTTGTTTGAGGTTTTTGCAGACTCAGTAGCACCCAGGACCAAAACCTGGCTCCTCCCCCTTCTCTCTGTCTCGAGTCTAGGTGATAGACCCATTACAACGTGTAATGGGTCTATCACCTAGACTCGAGACAGAGAGAAGGGGGAGGAGCCAGGTTTTGGAGACCCATTACACGTTGTAATGGGTCTATCACCTAGACTCGAGACAGAGAGAAGGGGGAGGAGCCAGGTTTTGGTCCTGGGCGCTACTGAGTCTGCAAAAACCTCAAACAAACACTCACCTACGTCTCTCTTGGACGTCAAGGCTGAGTATTATGATGTGAGGGGTCTTAGACGTGAGCAACTAGCTCAGAGGGGGCGTTAGGGTCGTGGATGGCATCTTTGCCACTTGGATGCAACTTCTGCTTGTCCCTTTACGGGTCTATTCAATACTAACTTGTTATGTACAAGCTGTTATCTAGTTTTTATATGTTTGAAATGAAATGAATGGACTGGGGGAATGTAAACGGGCCGTTAGGCAACCGTAAATGATGAATATCCAATTGGGAACAAAGAAACAATAAAAGAAATATGAATGAATGGGGGATATATCATAACGGGTCCGAAATGGGAAATGTAAAAGTTAACTCCGCAACGCTTCGCCACAGCGCCCGCCTATCCTCCCGTCAGCAACCTCCTCGTCTCCAGCTTTCCAACGAGCCCCTATTCGTCCCATTTGGTGCAGTAGTTGTTGAGATGTGGCCATTGACAGGTACTGTCAAGACCACGTGAGACTCTACTCCGTGCTGAACCATCCGGGCATGGGATTACCATTCTGGGAAATGCTCCGGGGGTGAAGAAGGAAGGCAGAGCATCACTATCGGGTGGAAAAACGGCTGGGTTGTATGTGTAGGTATGGAGATCTAGGGAGGGGGTGAAATTGGCGGCGTGGTTTGGCGTGGGAATTTTGCTTGGGGTTGTCGGGAATGATGGGGAAAATAGGGAAAAATAAGGAATGAGTTTGTGGAGTGTTGGATAGTGTTAGAATGAACATCGGGAGCGTCAGAGGGTATGTGGTATATGTTGGTGGCCAAATTCCACAGAATCCGACTTTTTGCGGTACACGGAGTTGTCCCCACAACAACGTCCATGCCCTAACTTACTAACTGGCAACCAGAACTAAAAGGGGGTAAACTCTAGTCGATTTTATGACTGAGGTGTAACCTATTTACAAGTCAAGTATATATAGTTACAGCGGGGGTGGGCCTGTAAACGACGGGGCCAAGTGGAGCAGAGCTAACGGGGTTGAACATTAGCCGATTGAATATTACCGACAAGTTGGGTTATGGGGTTAGCAGAATGGTAGGCAATAACCCAGAAATGGAAAGGAGGGATAGGCCCGAAGGTGGGCTTGCAGGGCAAGCGAGTGTATTGCCCAGCAGAGGTGGGAGTGTGCTAGCAGACGTCGGAGCTGTCCAGAAGCCTTCGGGGCTCTGTACTTAGGGAGGCGTAGGTAATAAATTGAAAAGAGGGGGTGGTGACCATCGAGGGATACCGAGGTGATTGCAGAATATGAGAGCTCTGAGGTTAGTGAAGAAGGAGCAGAGGTAGTCTGGAGAGGTCAGAGGTAGTGGAAGTCAATGGCCATGGATGGATATGACACCAACCCCCTGACACCTTGAAATGGAGTAACCTATCAGCTAAGTGATCACTCACACCACCATACTCTGCTCCACTTCCCATGAGTACCCTCAACACCATTTCTGACACCAAGCAGCAAAGGTGGCTGGAGGAAAAGCAGAGTTCAGTGCAGTGCCAACACAAGTCCATGAGTTGGAGGTTGATCAGTCAGTGCTGTCACAAATAAGGTCTGTCACATGACAGGTTCATAAGTGCTTGTGACATCTCATGCATATTCATGCATGCTGATGACTCATCATGCATTTCATGGAGCATTATGAATGTCCATGATGCATCATGGGACATTGTCATATCCATGCATACCCAATCCCAACCCGACTCCTGGACCTCCTTCTTCATCACCTCCGGAGTCCTACCCTACCGCTGTCTGTTCCACCTTTGGTCCTGACACCACACCTCCTCTCACCCCCCATGCCACCTCCACACCTCCATCCCTCTCCTGTCCTATCTCCATCCACTCCGATACTCACCTCAGACCAAACACCACTCCTCTCGCCACCCTCCTCCTACTCCTCCTCCCACTCCTCCGCTCCCTCCTCACAACACCTCCACCCTTCCATCATCCTCCTGTCCTATCTCCATCTGCTCCAATACTCACCTTCGGACCTGACAACTCTCCTTTCTGCCACTCCTTCCCTCTTCCCTCTGGTCCTCTTCCGCCAACCTCCCGCCAAGTTACGACCTTCCACCACTGTCCTGTACCTCATACTCGGACACCGCTCGTACCTTCGCTCTGAGACTCTGTCATAGCTCCTACCTCGGACTTTGACTCCACCTCAGCCTTAGTCCATTGCATTGGTGACCTCATACTACGTAAACACCATTGCCAATATTCCTCGGACTTTCAACCCTGCCTCCATAACCTATGTAAGCTCCGCAACCCCCAAGCTCCACAGATCATCTTTGGCACTTTTGCCGCTGAAAGAGGGCTCACAGCTCTCTATGCCAACTAAGCTCGTGGGGGACAACTCTCAAAAATCCTACTTCTTGACTAGACTTCGCTATACTCTCGATCCTTAAACTCCGTGTGGGTTCTCTGGGATTCTGCAAGGTCTGGGCTCAGTGTCCACTACTCACTCGTTCTTCGCTATCGCCTGTCCACGTCTCACTAATTCTGCTGCACAGAACTCGACTAAGCTCAAGGCCAGGAAGAAATGAAAGAGGGCTCGCAGCTCTCGATGCCGACTAAGCTTGTGGGGACCAAACTCTCAAAACTCTCTACTCTCTCTCTAAACTTCGCTTGACTCGATCCTTAAACTCTGGTGTGGGTTCTCCGGGATTTCCGCAAGGTCCGGGCTCAACAAATCCACTACCCACTCGTTGCAGGCTAGATTGTTGCCCTTATTCCTACTGTTGGAATTCCACTCACTCACACCCACTCTAGCGCGTCCTAGCACCTTAGAGAAAATTGGGGGAGGGGAGAACTTCTTTTCCAAAATCCGGTATGTACAGGATTATATCTAATAATTATTTTTAGAAAGAATAGATGGGGAATGTTGGTACCATATGGCACCTGGATACCTTATTAGGTGAAATAATAAAAAGAGTAACAGTAACAATAAAGGAATATCAATCAATATCTGAAATGATGGCAAAATATGAAAATAAAGGAAAATAAGCGATATCTCAACGGATTTATGGAATTAAGAGCCTAAATTGGAAATGCAGCCGGAGATAACTCTCACGCCGCCAATGAACATCTTCACCAATTTATTAGGCGCCGTGGGAACGAGTGAGGCTGGAATTCTGGGTTGCCACTTGAGATTCCCACGCCTGCACATACTCGTGACCTGCCATGTCTAACTTGCCCAACATAGAACTCCGTCAAATCTCCACCGATTGGGACGTTCTTGGTATCGTCAGAATCGTACGAATTAGCACTATTTTTAGGTACCAAATTTGTATCGAGTTGTCGCGTGAATGGAAGTGGTTTCCTAATCATAGAATCAGGTATCCGAGCCGAGTCCATGTGTGGGCGATTATCCTGCCTACACCGCTTGTAATGTATCTCTTGCATTTTCCCCTCATCCCTATTTGGACTGCTGCTTCTTCCCATTCTAGCCAGTTAGTCATCATCCCCACTTCCCCTTGTCCTCCTGCCCCTCTGGGCTTTGCCCTCCCTACCTCCTTTTGGACATACCACAGGTTCTGCCTTATGACCTTCAGTACCACTCCGCTTCTGTCATCCCTTTGTTCCTGTTTGGATGCCTTTGTTCCAATTCGGATCCCCTTTGTTTCCTTGTGCTTTCGCCCCCTCCATTATATATATCAGTGCTTGTACATACTCGTTTTAGTCCTTAGTCTAAAATCGACCTGAAATGCCCCCTAGAGACTTCCTGCTCGCCTCCTATGAAATTAAGGACCAAATGGACAAACAGCAATGGCACAGCACTCCGCTTGAGTCGCTGAGGCCAAGGTCCCTCCTTGCTAAGTCTCTGGTTCCCCTCCAGAATCGTCCGCCCTCACCCAATTCTAACAGACATTATAGCATTTTACATGATGGGGAAAGGTGTCATATCCATACAATCCCAACCTCCACTCCAGGCTCCCGGAACTCCGAAACTGACTCCAGAGCCCTACTTCCCTTCCATCACCTTCTCCTTGCCGACTCCCAAGAGGTTATCCCACCTCCAGCTCTGACACTACCCTCAGTCTGACTCCAGAACATTCCAGGTCCGACCTCATCCTCAACACCTTCCAGATGAGCATGCAACACCTATGCTCCCGACTCTGGACCTCTGCTCTGGAATCCCATTCATGTCTCCATCTCCAGAACCTCCGGTCTTAGCTCCAACCTCGGACTTTGACCCCACCTCCACTTATACCCATTGTATTGGTTAGCTCATTCCATTTAATTATGTTTGCCAATATTCCGGAGTTTAATTTCCAAGTTCGGACTTTCCAGACTTACATCGGACCTTGCAACTATTGCATTGCTCCATTCAATTCCGCTATTCTCCCTCATTCCTATTTGGGCTGCTGCTTCCTTTCTGTTCAGTCAGTCAGCCATTCCCCACTCCCATCCTCCTTCCTTCCTCCTCGGGCCTTGGCCCTTCACTCCTCCTTTGGGAAACACCATTGAGTCAAACCCTTGACCCTCGGTGTTGTTCCTCATTCCAGCTCCCTTTGTCTCCTTTCAGAGTACCCTTGCTCCTTTTGATTCCGGACCCCTCCTTATATACAATGTACATAGTAACTTGTAACCTCAGTCTGAAATCGACTTGATTTCCCCCCCAAGAGACTTCCCCTCTGCTAGATCCGAAATTAGGGACCCCTAGGACAACCAGCAATGGCACAGCACTCCGCTTGAGTTGCTGAGGCCAAGGTCCTTCCATGCTAAGTCTCTGATTCCACTCGGGAGTCATCCGAATCTGCCTGATTTAACAAAAGGTCAAAATAAACATATGACACGCCATGATACTCCATGAACCTTCATGACAGGTCATGACAGGTCATGAAGGTTCATGAACATGCATGAATATCATGACCACTCATGAACCTCTATGAGGCATCATGTCATATTGTGTCACCAGCAGTCATGAACCTTGTCAGCACATGATGGTTCATGACTAGTTCATGACAATTTGTCATGAACTGTCATGAAATCCAAAATTTTCAATGTAAAAAATGTCTGATTCAATTCAATTGCCACGACATGTCATGATTTCATGATGCAGGATTACACTTTTGGAGAGTACCTCAGTCAATCAATGGAATTGCATTCAGAACATCATTTGACCTGACCCATCTCCAAAAAGTCAATAATCCAGAAGGTGGGATTCAGGGAATGTTGCTCTGAGATAATGTTAGACATGAACAGCTTGATTTTCATGAAAACCCATATGATGTTGATGTATCTGAATATGTATTTTTAGATGATGATTGATTGATTGGGTCCTTGTCATATCCACAACAACTCCGCCTCACTTCCGCTCTACTCTGCCACCACTCTGGTCCACCTCCAGTCCATCCTCCCCTCGCACCTCCACCATACCCTCCAGTTCACCTCCGGTTCACCTCCACCTCCGATCTCCAGTACCTTCTCCAGTACCTCTTATCCTCATCTTACACGTTTATTAATATTTCTACCTACCCAATATTGTTACTACAGACCTCCTAGGACCTCCGCCACCCCTGCAAAGGTTTTCCCACTTCCAGTAGCTGTCACTAATTCCACCCTTCACCTACCCACTCCACAATGCTCAATAAGGCAATTCTCTCATGAGCTCGCCAACCTGGCAAGTGGGTAAGTCCCCCTTGGGTTTTCCCCTTTGTTCTCATTTGTCTTCTATTATGTATATAAGTCCTGTACTGTAGTTGATGGCACCTCAGTGCAAAATCGACGATAAGACTATCCCCCAGAGTTCATGCCCCCCATTCTGAAGTTAAGGATCAACTCTTAAGCATTACCAAACATTGGCACAGCGCTCCCCTCCAAGTCGCTGAGGCCACAGTCCCTCTGCTCATCCTCTACCTCTGGCCTCCCTTCTGGGGAAAGGTCCAGACATGCTCGTTCCCTCTTGCTGTGTTCGGACAGGTACAGGTTGAGACAGTGGTTTGTTGGCTGAGCTTGCAAGGCATAATGGGTTGGGTTGGTGGTTGGGTCAGGTAGGGGGTGTCAGGGCACACCTGCCTGACCCGGCTCCACCCACCCTGACCCAGTATCCCACTCACCTCTACCCCCCCACCCTCCATCATGTTTCCTCAACTCCTGTTCTTCTTTCTATCCTTTTGTTCTTTTATTCCTTCATTCTTTCTTCTATCTTTATCTAACGGACAACCTTTCCTCATACCTATGTATTATTGACCCGCCCACGACGCATGCACGGCACACCCAGCCCTGGACGACCTGGACAGCCTTGCGGTGCAACCCAGCACATGCCCTTGGGGTCCCCCATGGGGACACCTGGATGACTGTGGCTGTATGCGGGGTGACGTGGCAAACCTCATGTGACCCAAGCCGCATGTACATAAAGGTACCTGGGGTGGGAACCGAAGAAGTAACCTTCTTCTCACAGTTCCCACTTCAGGTAAGTAGCATAGCCCCCCCTTTTAATAACAACTCACAGTTCCCACTTTAGTCTGAGTGGCCAGGGACCATCGTCCTGGACCGGGCTCACCAGTACGCACACCCGCTCCACACCCCGCGACGGCCTCAGTGCCAGGCATTACCCTCAGGCCGCCTTGACCCCAGATGCGTCCCTGACAGGGGGTTGGGAAGTTGGGTATGGGGCTGTGGTGTGGTGGGAACGTATCTCTTTAATAATGCCATATGGAGCAGAGCAGGACAGCCCCTGCAGTGACTGATGTGGAGTAAGGACAGGGAGCAAGTGCAGAACACATGGCTAACTGTCTCTGATTAATATCAGGTACACTATGATGGCAACTTAATAACATTGATTTCCCTGGGTAGCATGTATATATGCAATCCTGCTTCCATTTTTATCAGTCACGACTTTAACTCACATAGATGTGGAGGACTGTCCATGCACCATCTCTCTACCTGACATCTAGGGCTCCTAGCAGATCAGACCCATATTAGCATATCTTTGTGGGCCAATCTGAATGTTGGGGACATAGCATATGACTACATATATCACCACATGTAGCTGCATCAGCCCATAACTCTCTCACCCCTTTCCCTGATCTGACTCCACCCCTTGATCTGAGTATCTCCCTGTTTTTATTACTTTGTTGCCTACCTCATCATTTAGTTCTGTTGATCCTTTTTCTTCCAATTGATTCATATATCTCATGTACATATGAGGTACTCTCCAAAAGTGTAATCCTGCATCATGAAATCATGAGGAGTCATGACATGTCACAAAATTTCATGACCCCTTATGACATGTCATGACAATTGAATTGAATCAGACATTTTTTACATTGAAAATTTTGGATTTCACGACAGTTCATGACAAATTGTCATGAACCATCATGAACCATCATGTGCTGACAAGGTTCATGACTGCTGGTGACACAATATGACATGATGCCTTATGGAGGTTCATGAGTGGTCATGATGTTCATGAACCTTCATGACCTTTCATGACAGGTCATGAAGGTTCATGGAGTGTCATGGAGTGTCATATGTTTATTTTGACCTTTCCCATCATGTAAAATGCTATTATGTCCCATGGTGCATCATGGACATTCATAATGCTCCATGAACATGTATGATGAGTCAATGCATGTGATGTCACAAGCACTTATGAACTGTCAGGTGACAGACCTTATTTGTGACAGCACTGACTGATCAACCTCCAACTCATGGACTTGTGTTGGCACTGCACTGAACTCTGCTTTTCCTCCAGCGACCTTTGCTGCTTGGTGTCAGAAACAGTGCTTGAGGGTATTCATGGGAAGTGGAGCAGAGTATGGCTGTGTGAGTGATTGTTAGAACTGGGCAAGGGCAGACGATTCCGGAGGGGAACCGGAGACTTAGCAAGGAGGGACCTTGGCCTCAGTGACTCAAGCAGAGCGCTGTGCCATTGCTGTTTGTCCATTTGGTCCTTGATTTCATAGGGGGCAAGCAGGAAGTCTCTAGGGGGCATTTCAGGTCGATTTTAGACTAAGGACTAAAACGAGTATGTACAAGCGCCAATATATATAATGGAGAGGGAGAAAGCACAAGGAAACAAAGGGGATCCGAATCGGAATGAAGGCGTTGTAGGCGGGATAATCGCCCACGCACAGAGCCGGCTCAGATACCCGCTTCCAACATTCAGAAACCACTTCCATTCACGCGACAACTCGATATGAATTTGGTACCCAAAAATAGTCCTAATTCGTACGGTTCTGACGATATCAAGAACGTCCCAATCGGAGGAGATTTGACGGAGTTCCATGTTGGGCAAGTTAGGCACGGGCATGTGCGGGCGTGGGAATCTCAAGCGGCAACCCAGAATTCCAGCCTCACTCGTTCCCACGGCGTCTAATAAATTGGTAAAAATGCTTATCGGCTGCGTAATAGTTCTATTCAGCTACATTTCCAATTTCGGCTCTTAATTCCGTAAATCCGTTGAGAAATCGCTTATTTTCTTATATTTTCATATTTTGCCATCATTTCAGTTATTGATCAATATTCTTTTATTGATACTGTTACCCTTTTCTATTTATTTCGCCTAATAAGGTATGCAGGTGCCATATGGCACCAATATTTCCCATCTATTATTTCTAAAAATAATTGTTCCTTATATCCTGTACATACCGGATTTTGGGAAAAGAAGTTCTCCCCTCCCCCAATTTTCTCTAAGGTGCTAGGACGCGCTAGAGAGGGTGTGAGTGTGTGGAATTCCAACAGTAGGAATAAGGGCAGTGATCTAGCTCACAACGAGTGAGTAGTGGACGCTGAGCCCGGACCTTGCGGAATCCCGGAGGACCCACACGGAGTTTAAGGATCGAGAGCATAGCGAGTTAAGTCAAGAAAGTAGGAGTTTAGGGAGTTTGGCCCCCACGAGCTTAGTCGGCATAGAGAGCCGCGAGCCCTCTTGCAGCGTCCAAACGGGAACAAAGGGATGACAGAAGCAGAGCGGTACCGAAGGTCATAAGGCAGAACCTGTGGTATGTCCAAAAGGAGGTAGGAGGACGAGGGGAAGTGGGGATGATGACTAACTGGCTAGAATGGGAAGAAGCAGCAGTCCAAATAGGGATGAGGGGAAAATGCGAGAGATACATTACAAGCGGCGAAAGTGCTGAAGATGATCTGTGGAGCTTGGAGGTTGTGGAGGTGGGGTTGAAAGTCCAAGGAATATTGGCAATGGTGTTTATGTAGTATGAGGTCACCAATGCAATGGACTAAGGCTGAGGTGGAGTCAAAGTCTGAGGTAGGAGCTATGATGGAGTGTCACGGCCATGCATTCCGGCCTGTTAGCTGCCCATCCCGATGCCACCCAAGCCCGTTACCACTATGCGAGTGTGAGCGCGAGCCCCGACCTCAGCCCTGTCCTTCATGAGGACTCCCTGCTCACTCCCCCGCTTGCCCCTAGGCTCCCCTGCACCTGGCCGACTCCCCCACAGCCCCACCAACCTTCCTGCCCCGAGTCCGCCTCTGGCACTGTGCCCAGCGTGACTCCCCTACCCCACCCACTTGGCCCCTACAGGGCCGCTATCATCCCTGCACCCGACTCCGGCCCAACTCTGAGTCCAGCGCCACTACAATACCATCACCGCTATCGCGGCCCTACGCTCTTTCCTTTATTTATCTGTTATTGTTTATTTTGACCCTTGGTCATTGCTGGCCACTGTGCGGCCAACCCCGCTCCTTATTCTTGTTTGCTTCCGGACCCTTCGGCCTCCGGCCCGGGTCCGCTTCCATTCATTTCTTCCTCCTATATATATCCTGTATGTTACTTTATTGTACCTTAGCTCTAATATCGATGTGACCATGACCCCTAAGTCCTGACCCCAACAAGGCAACCCCAGTGAGTCCGAAATGAGGGCCAAGAGACAGCTAGGGGGCACAGCACTCCCTTTAGAGTTGCTGAGGCCAAATGCCCTACCCCCAGGCCTTGTTCGCGGCATCACAGCCATCGCGGCCTATAGCGGCCTGCAATGGTGACCTTCGGTGCCGACCCCAGACCAGTGTCTAACATGGAGGCTCGGAGCAAAGGTACAAGCGGTGTCCGAGTACGAAGTACAGGACAGTGGTGGAAGGTCGTAACTTGGTGGGAGGTCAGTGGAAGAGGACCAGAGGGAAGAGAGAGGAGAGAGGGAAGAGGGGAGGAGTGGCGGAAAGGAGAGTTGTCAGGTCTGAAGGTGAGTATCGGAGTGGATGGGAGAAGAGTAGGAGGATGACGGAAGGGTGGAGGTGTTGTGAAGAGGAAGTGGAGGAGTGGGAGGAGGGTGGCGAGAGGAGTGGTGTTCGGTCCGAGGTGAGTATTGGAGTGGATGGAGATAGGACAGGAGAGGGACAGAGGAGTGGAGGTGGAATGGGAGGTGAGAGGAGGTGTGGTGTCAGGACCGAAGGTGAATATCAGAACGGACAGCGGTAGGGCAGGACTCCGGAGGTGGTGGAGGAGGAGGTCTGGGAGTCGGGTCAGGATCGGGTATGCACAGATATGACAGTGATCACTTAGCTGATAGGTTACTCCATTGCAAGGCATCAGGGAGTTGGGATGTTGGTTTCAACAACTCAGTGGGAGCGTTGTGCCACATGCTCTAGGCTATCCTGTATTTCAGGTGTAGTGGAGGGAACCTGGTGGTGATGTAGGCTCTAGTGACAGAGTCAGAGGTGAACTATGGACAAGAGGACTTGGGGAGAACAGAAGAGGGGCTGGTCAGTCTGGCACCTGAATGGGAGGCAGAGCAGTGAACATGACAAACTAAATGAGGGATGAGAACCAGGGAGACAGAGAGTGAGAGAATAATGAAACAAAGAGGCAAAGTAGGGAGGCAACTGACAACCTGGGTGCCAATATAGTAGCAGATCAAGTGTCAATATTTTATTCATTCTTCACATGGGTTCTGTCACATCCATTCATGGCCATTGTCTTCCACTACCTCCGATCCTTCCGGATTACCTCCACTCCTTCTTCACTAACCTCAGAGCCCCCATATTCCACAATCACCTCCGACTCCCTTGATGGTCACCACCCCCTCTTTTCAATATATTACCTACACCTCCCTAAGTATGGAGTCCTGAAGGCTTCTGGACAGCTCCGACATCCACCAGCACACTCCCACCCCCGCTGGGCAATTCACTTGCTTGCCCTGCAAGTCTACCTTCGGGCCTATCCCTCCTTTCCATTTCTGGGTTATCGCCTGCCATTCCACTAACCCCATAACCCAACTCATCAGTAATATTCAGTCAGCTAATGTTTAACTCCATTAGCTCCGCTCTGCTCGGTCCCGCCATTCACAGGACCGCCTTGCCGTAACTATATATACTTAACTTGTAGATAGGTTACCCTCCAGTGATAAAATTGACTAGAGTTGATCCCCCTTTTTAGTTCTCATTGCCAGTAAGTAAATTAGGGCATGGATGTGTAACTTGGCACAGTGCTCCTGGTCTGAGTCACTGAGGCCTCAGCCCTCCGCCATGGAGACAACTCCTTCGTCTTGCTTCTGGTCTCTAACAGGTTCTTGTCTTTGATTCAATTTAACAATCCCCACTCATTTCTGCACTGGACTGACTGGCCCTTCCCATGATTTCTCTCCCTTATTTATACCTTGTAAATACTTTCAGGGACCTTAGTCTGAATCAACTAGAGCAAACCCCCCTCTTGTGTGATGCTTTCATATCACTTTCAACTTAAGGGTAACATGTAATTAACCATTATGGCCCCAATTGTCATTGTTGTACCAAGAATCCTAATTTATGATCAATCACAATGATTCTTGGGAAGACTCATAGTGATTCATGAAGGTCCATGAGGGTCCATGATCCGTTATGAAGGCTCATGACACTTCATGACACTTCATAGACAGGCATGTAACCACTCAAAACCTGCCTGGAACCACTTAAGTCGTGAGCAATCATGACCCCCCATGCAGGTTCATGACATCTCATGAAATTCCATGATGGTTTGTCATGAACCGGCATGACTGTGTATGACACTTCATGCTGCTTGATGAAGTTTGGTGACCATTCATGAAATGTCATGACTTCCATGAACCGCCATTACACTTTTTGCAAGTTACTGGTACATATATAGCCCTATGTGTTGCTGAGGGTTGGAACCTCAGCTTTGTCTATGACTAGGTTTTTGGGTGATACTTGAATTGGACTGACAAGCGATCCCTGACACTGAATGCACATTTCAATCTGTGGATATGGCTCAGATTCTTGGATTGGGTATGGAGTTTATTTACTGCAACAAATAGACCATTGCCTGAACTAAACACTTTGCATACAAATGAAGATGGCATATTTAATTTGAAATTGTAGTATGGTTTGTTAGAGGGTTCCTCCCAAACTGGATGGCCAAGCTTGCAGTGCAGCACTGAAGGCGCTGCAAGCTTGGCCATCCAGTTTGAGGGGAACCCTCATAACAATTGTGGCCTGGTACATTCCATTTCGTGAGGATTTCTTCAACAATTTCTTTGTAGCTTGAATTCCTGTCTGTACTTCATGTGATTCTTGGAGGTGTCTATGGTGTGGGAGGGCCATCACTGTGTGTTGGGAGTGAATGAAAGGTAGGCTACACTTGTTATACCAATCAGAATTCCTCACTCATCCCATTTTGCCTTGTTTAGAATCCTCTGGATCCATGTTGCAAGCAGGCTAGAAATCTAACCCCCTAAATACAAGCAAATTCATGGGGAGGGAGTCTAGGATGTCCTTAGCTCATCCTAGTTTGGTCTGGGTGCTAACAAAACAAAAACAATCACAAAAACTCTTTAAGAATTATGTACCCCTGGTCCATCAGGGATTTCTTATAATACTCAAGGAGTTAAGCTTAGGGTGGCTTTTCTACTTGGATCTCTCAGTGCTACAGTCTCTTTTTCCATTCCTACATGTACAGGGCTTTTTAAACACATGGAACAGCAACAATGTGGAAAAACAAATGAAAAGAAAATATAAAATGAAAGATTGTTGTTACAGGCACCATGTGGACTGTGAAGTATGCCCGATAAGTCCAACGGCTGATGTTGTAGGAGGGCACAGCAAGTACCACACAAACAAGGCCAGAACCACGTTTTTCGAGGCTCCAACGAGCACCCTCCCTCTGACACATTTACAATGCCCACGGGACATTTCCACATTTTTCCCTATTTTTTTCCATGCTTTTTTCTCAAGACTCATACTGCCACTTCCCCAAATTTCACGGTTATCCACCATTTCCCCCATATCTCCACCAATGTTCCACCAATTCACACGATTTTGAGCTCTAAGGACAGCAACGGATCAGGAGAAGAGGATGGAATGACGGGACAGGAGTTAGAGCGACAGATACGCGGTGGAGAAGCAAGATTAATGGTTGATATTGACCTTATGGGCCTCAATTATTGATTTTATTGTTACCTTGTGGACACCTTTTTTCCTTATTGTTTCTTAGCCGAGCTCTCTCACATTCTTCCTGTTTCCATTGCCACCATCCATCGGCTATTTTCCTTGTGTTCTGATTTCTCTTTTTTCTATATATACACCCAGTTTACGTTGTACTTACAGTTGTTGGACCCCTCTTCTGTGCTACAAAGAATGTGGTGTTGAGCGATCCCTCCATACATTAAAGAAGCCTCCTGACGACTGTCCAAGAAGGACTAGGAGTGAGTACAGATTTAGTGAGATTTATTGATTGATTGTCTAGCACCCAGACCACAGCACAGTATTGGCACTGTTGCCACCCATCCTTTCCCTTCTTCTGACCCGATTCAGACACTACCCCCAGGTCCCTACTCTTTCGCCTGGGCAGCCTTCTTGCCTGGTTACAACATCGTCACAAACATGCATTCTGACCCAGATGCTGGCCCTTGTTCTGTTTCCTTTCACCTGACCCATTCAGTCTCTTTACTATATATATACCTGTATTGTCATATCCATCCCCGGCCATCGACTTCCGGTCCCTCCGATTACTCCGTTCCAACTCCGCTCCTCCCTCACTAACCTCGGAGCCCCCGTTATTCCGCAATCCTCTTGGTACCCCTCAATGGTCACCACCCCCTCATTTCAATTTATTACCTACGCCTCCCTAAGTACGGAGCCCCGAAGACTTCCGGACAGCTCTGACGTCCACTAGCGCACCCCCACCTCCGCTGGGCAATACACTCACCTGCCCTGCAGAGTCCACCTTCGGGCTTATCCCTCCTTTCCGTTTCTGGGTTATCGCCTGCCTTTCCGCTAACCCCGCGAACCGACTCGTCGGTAATATTCAGTTGGCTAATGGTTAAACCCCGTTAGCTCCACTCCGTTCGGCTCCGCCAATTGCAGAACCGTCTCCGCTGTAACCATATATATATCCCACTTGTACATAGGTTACGCCCCAGTAGAAAAATCAACTAGAGTTACCCCCTAGGTTCTAATTGCCAGTCAGTAAGTTAGGGCACGGATGTGTCACTAGGCACAGCGCTCTTGGCAGAAGTCGCTGAGGCCGAAGCCCTCCGCTACAGAGACATTCCTTCGTCTCGATTCTGGTCTCTGACATGTATATACATTATGGTAACTTCAGGCTGAATATCGACTAGGTTTTGTCCCCCCTAACAAGGCAGCCCCAAGTCACCTTGAAATGTGTGGGCTGTCATATCCATCCCCGGCCATCGACTTCTGATCCCTCCGACTCCTCCGCTCTGCCTCCGCTCCTTCTTCACTAACCTTGGAGCTTCCACATTCTGCAATCCCCTTGGTACCCCTCAATGGTCACCACCCCCTCCTTCCAATTTATTACCTACGCCTCCCTAAGTACGGAGCCCCGAAGGCTTCCGGACAGCTCCGATGTCTGCTAGCGCACTCCCGCCTCCACTGGGCAATACACTCGCTTGCCCTGCAGAGCCCACCTTTGGGCCTATCCCTCCTTTCCATTTCTGGGTTATCACCTGCCTTTCCATTAACCCCATAACCCGACTCGTTGGTAATATTCAATCAGCTAATGTTTAACCCTGTTAGCTCCGCTCTGCTTGGCTCCACCATTTGCGGACCTGCCCTCACTGTAACTATATATACTCAACTTGTACATAGGTTACACTTCAGTAATAAAATCGACTAGAGTTTACCCCCTTTGAGTTCTGGTTGCCAGTTAGTAAGTTAGGGCACGGACGTGTTACTTGGCACAGCGCTCCTGGCACTAGTCACTGAGGCCGAAGCCCTCCGCCACGGAGACACTCTCTCGTCTCAACCCGGTCTCTGACATGGGGTCTCTGACATGGGCACTGAGACAGTAGGTGGGCACAGCACTCCTTCAGAGTCGCTGAGGCCAAAGCCCAACCCCCCAGGGCCTTGTTCCTTGAGCCACCAACCCAGTATCTAACAGATGTGGAAGTTCAATAAAAGAAAAACAGGAGTAATAAGCAGGCCATATCCACTAATAATTGCCATCCTCCACCAATTTCCACCATCACACCACACTCATCCATCTCTTCCTACCCATAGCATCCCTTCCTGACCTCTCCATTTGATTCCCCAGGTTTGTAGCTTTCTCCCAATACCAAATTTGTCCCAAATGGTTGAGATTTGACCAAGTGGTGGGTGTGAGAATCGTGAAATTGGCCTGTGTGCAGGGTTAGACATCCTGGAATGTGTCCACGAGAGTCCCTGTCATATCCATCTACAGCCATCATCCTCCACTACCTCTGCTCCTTCATCACTAACCTCGGAGCCCCCATATTCCGCAATCACCTCTGACCCCCTCAATGGTCACCACCCCCTCAATTCAATATATTACCTATGCCTCCCTAAGTACGGAACCCCGAAGGCCTCCAGACAGCTCCAGCGTCTGCTAGCGCACTCCTGCCCCCACTGGGCAATTCACTTGCTTGCCCTGCAAGTCTACCTTCAGGCCTATCCCTCCTTTCCATTTCTGGGTTATAGCCCACCATTCTGCTAACCCCATAACCTGACTCATCAGTAATATTCAGTCAGCTAACGTTTAACTCCGTTAGCTCTGCTCCACTTGGTCCCACCATTCACAGGCCTGCCCTTGCTGTAACTATATATACATAACTTGTAGATAGGTTACACCCTAGTGATAAAATCGACTAGAGTTAATCCCCCTTTTAGTTCTCACTGCCAGTAAGTAAATTAGGGCACGGATGTGTAACTTGGCACAGCGCTCCTGGTCTGAGTTGCTGAGGCCAAAGCCCTCTCGCCTCAGTGACCACCTCTGCCCTCCTAGACTCAGGGGCCACAGGGATGTTTGTCAGTTGTGAATTCATCTGGAAGCATGGCCTGAAGACTACCCCCCTACCCCAACCAATCCCGGTCCACAATGTGGATGGCACCCCAAATGAGAATGGATCCATCATGGAGGAGGTGGAGGCACTCCTCATGTTTGGTCAACACATGGAGCGAGCTCGCTTTGCAGTGACCAACTTGGTGTGTCAGTCAGTCATTATTGGTCACTCGTGGTTGACACACCACAACCCGGAAGTGGACTGGGCCTGACAAAAGGTCATCATGTCCTGCTGCCCACCTGCCTGCCAAAGGCTCAGGGTGGTGCCAATAGCTCCGAAGGAGCCTGACCTCACAGTAGAACCCAGGGATGGACTGGACACAGCCATGATTCCCCCAGGATGGGGACATGACCTGAGGGTGACCACCACCCCATTTCAGCGGATGGCCCAAAGGGCACAGGACCCCACCCCAGGGGAAAAGCCTCTCGAGGAGATGGTGCCCAAGTGCTACCAAGACTTCAGGGACATCTTCTCAAAAGAGGCCTTTGACCAGCTACCACTCTGGAAACCATGGGACCACGCCATCGACCTCATCCCTGAGGCTAAGCTACCATGAGGAAAGACCTTCCCACTGTCCCCTGCAGAACAAGGAGAGCTTGATGACTTCCTCAGGGAGGACTTGGCAAATGGGCGGATCCGCCCATCCAAGTCCCCCATGGGGGCCCCAGTGTTCTTTGTGAAGAAGAAGGACAGCTCCTTAAGGCTGGTCCAGGACTATCGAAAGCTGAATGAGATCACTGTCAAAAACTCCTATCCCCTTCCCCTAGTTTCTGACATCCTCACCCACCTCCGGGACGCCAAGTGGTTCTCAGCCCTCAACCTGCAGTGGGGGTTCAACAACGTCCACATCAAGGAGGGAGACGAGTGGAAGGCAGCCTTTGCAACCAACCAAGGGTTGTTTGAGCCAATGGTGATGTTCTTCAGACTGTGCAACTCCCCAGCCACCTTCCAGACCATAATGAATGACATCCTCAGGGATTTAATAGACCGAGGGGTCATCATCTGCAACATGGATGACATCCTGGTGTTCACACCCACCCTGGAGGAGCACCAGAAGGTCATCCAGGAGGTCCTATCCACACTGAGGGGCCGGAAGCTGTTCCTCAAACCGGAGAAATGCAAGTTTGAGCAGTGGAAGATCAACTACCTGGGCCTTGTCATCTCGGAGAACCATGTTGCCATGGACCCAGTGAAGGTTCAGGGAGTGACCGACTGGCCAGCACCCACAAAGGTCAAAGAGGTCCAGTCTTTCCTGGGGTTCATCAACTTCTACCGCCGCTTCATCCAGGACTTCTCTGAGAAGGCCCAGCCCCTTCACACACTCACCCGGAAGTTGAAGCAGTGGACCTGGGGGAGAAAGGAACAGGAAGCATTTGACGGGCTGAAGGAGGCTGTCACCTCAGCACCAGTCCTCACCTTCCCATCGGACTCAGGTCAGTTCTGACTGGAGTGTGATGCCTCCAACTTCACAACAGGGGCAGTACTCTCCCAGCTCCAGACAGATGGGGAATTCCACCCAGTGGCGTTCATGTCAAAGGGCTTCTCAGATGCAGAGAGGAACTATGAAATCTATGAGATGCTTGCCATAGTCCGAGCCCTGGAAGAGTGGCACCATTTCCTTGAAGGCACCCCTGAGAGGTTCAACATAACACCGACCACAGAAACCTCTCCTACTTCTGCTCAGCCCAGAGGCTAAACTGGCATCAGGCGTGGTGGTCCCTCTACCTCTCCCGCTTCCACTTCCTGCTAGTCCATAAACCAGGGAAACTCATGGGGAAGCCCGATGCCCTCTCATGTCGGCCAGACCACCCGAAAGGGAAGGATGACAACATGGACATGACCCTCCTACACCCGGGCTGGTTTGAAGTCAGAGCCATGGAGGGGGTCACGGTGGAAGGAGAAGAGGCAGACATCCTGGACAGGATATGCAGGGGGAAGGAGCATGATGAGGGAGTGGTAAAGGCAATGAGAGAGCTGGAAAGGGGGACCCTACACTCAGACAAATGGGGGAAGGAAGGGGAACTGATCCTCCACTGGGGCCGGGTGTACGTCCCAAAAGACCCACAGCTCCACCATGACTCAGTGGCAACAGGCCACCCCAGGCGGTGGAAGACTGTGGAGCTCGTCTCCCAAAACTACTGGTGGCCCCAGATGGCACAGTATGTTGCACAGTACGTCTCAGGGTGCGACACCTGCAACAGAGTGAAGCCATTCCCATCTCGGAAAGTCAGGAAGCTCATCCCGAACAAGGTCCCCACCCGAGGTGGCAGGTGATTTCAGTAGACACCATTGGGGAACTCCCAGACTCCAAGGGATACAATGCAATCCTGGTAGTGGTAGACCAACTTTCCAAGCGCATTCACACAATCCCCACAGTCACTACAGTAGACTCAGCAGGTGTGGCCCGGCTCTTCCTCGAATATGTCTGGAGGCATCATGGCCTCCCAGAGGAAGTGCTCAGCGACTGAGGCAGTGCATTTGTCTCCTGCTCCTCCAGGGAGCTAGCAGACCTCTTAGGGATCAAGCTTGCCCCTTCAACAGCTACCACCCACAGACTGATGGCCAGATGGAGCATGTCAACCAGGAAATAGAAACCTACCTCCGGGTGTTCGTCAACCACAGGCAAGATGACTGGGCTGACTGGCTGCCGCTTGCCGAGTTCGCCTATAACAACCGCATCCACCCTTCCATCCACCACACCCCCCTTCGAGCTTGACTCCGGGCAACATCCACGCATGGGGACCAAACTGACCTGCACATCTGAAGTCGAAGGGGCCAACGACTTTGCCTCTTGGATGATGAAGATGCAAGAGGAGGCAAAGGCAGCACTGGAGCACGCAGCAGAAGAGATGGCATGGTACTATGACAGGAACCGGAAGGCAGCACTGTCAGGGCACACACCCTGACTAGCCCAGACCCGGACCCATGTCCAAACCCACTTCCACCCACCGTACTTCCCGCATGCATGCATGCTCCACATGCCGCATGCTCCGGGCCCGGTTCCTACTCCTTCATGTGACTTCCAGGTATCCCCGGAAGTTTTCCTGATATGGTGGCCACTGTGGGAAGATGAGAAGTTAGCTTCCTTCTCATCTTCTTACCCACAGTAGGCAAGTTGTCTCTTACTTGCCTTCCTATCTATTGCATCTTCTTACCCACAGTAGAGTTGTGCCCTGGACAGGGCTGGTTACACTACAGGCTGTGGACCATAGGGGAGGGTCATGGGGACCTGGGAGTCGTCCCCTGACAGCAGAAGGAAGCTTCAACAATCACCCCTGCCCACCTAGGATGTCCCGCATGGGCCACAAGAGCCTGGACTGAGTCGGAGCTGGGCATGGGCCACGCGCGCAGTTTTTGAGTGGCAGCCATGCCACATCATCACTTCCCCCAGACCATTACATGTTCTTTACTCGCGACACAGCCACACCCCCGCTATTCCAGCCCCTTGCAACGCTCCCACAGATTGTGTTCCAATCTGTGAGGTTGAGTTGAGGGTCATCCCACTGCTACCCGGACACCTCGCTGACACACTAAGGAGACATAGCTGCCCGACTGTTGCCAATGTACCGGCCTTCTGGAAATGGGGTCGCCCACCCGCTACCAGCCTCATAACCGCAGACGCAAGAATGATGACCTGCTAGAGACCAACTGTCAGGGACACGTTGTCAGGGACATGTCTGGGGTTGAGGCGGTCCGGGCATAGCGTCCGGTGCTAAGGACCTCATGGGGGGTAGATCAGGCATGCGTACTGGCAGGCCCGATGCAGGACAGCGATCCCTGGCCACTTAGACTGAAGTGGGAATGTTGAGTTAAAAAGGGGAACTATGCTACTTACCTGAAGTGGGAATGTTGAGAAGAAGGTTACTTCTTTGGTTCCCACCCCAGGTGTGTTTATATACATGCAGCTTGAGTCACATGAGGTCCACCACGTCACCCTGCATACAGCCACGGTCACCCAGGTGTCCCCGTGGGGGATCCCAAGGGTGTATGCTGCATGTGCTGTTGTGGGGACAACTCTGTGTACCGCAAAAAGTCGGATTCTGCGGAATTTGGCCACCAACATATACCACATACCCTCTGACGCTCCCGATGTTCATTCTATCACTATCCAACACTCCACAAACTCATTCCTTATTTTTCCCTATTTTCCCCATCATTCCCGACAACCCCAAGCAAAATTCCCACGCCCAACCATGCCACCAATTTCACCCCCCCTCCAGATCTCCATACCTACACATACAACCCAGCCATTTTTCCACCCGATAGTGATGCTCTACCACCCTTGTTCACCCCCGGAGCATTTCCCAGAATGGCAATCCCATACCCGGATGGTTCAGCACGGAGTATACTCTCACGTGGTCTTGACAGCACCTGTCAATGGCCACATCTCAACAACTACTGCACCAAATGGGACGAATAGGGGCTCGTTGGAAAGCTGGAGACGAGGAGGTTGCTGACGGGAGGATAGGCGGGCGCTGTGGCGAAGCGTTGCGGAGTTAACTTTTACATTTCCCATTTCGGACCCGTTGTCACATTTTCCCCATTCATTCATATTTCTTTTATTGTTTCTTTGTTCCCAATTGGATATTCATCATTTACGGTTGCCTAACGGCCCGTTTACATTCCCCCATGCCATTCATTCCATTTCAAACATATATAAACTAGATAACAGCTTGTACATAACAAGTTAGTATTGAATAGACCCGTGAAGGGACAAGCAGAAGTTGCATCCAAGTGGCAAAGACGCCATCCACGACCCTAACGCCCCCATTGAGCTAGTTGCTCATGTCTAAGACCCCTCTCATCATAATACTCAGCCTTGACGTCCAAGAGAGATGTAGGTGAGTGTTTGTTTGAGGTTTTTGCAGACTCAGTAGCACCCACGGACCAAAACCCGGCCCAACGAACCACACCCGTGCACACTACCACCCTCCCCCTTCTCTCTGTCTCGAGTCTAGGCGATAGACTCGTTACAGCGCACACACTAGGTTGCGCCCTAGGGCCGTCCAGGGTCGTCCAGGGCTAGGCATGTCATGTGCGCGTCATGGGCAGGTCAACAATACATAGATATAAGGGAAAGGTCATCTGTGTGAAATAAAAATAGAAATAGGAATAGAAATAGAAGTGGGAGAGGGATAGAGGGGGAAGGGATATGAAGGAAGGGTGCAGGGTGGGAGAAGGGGTACCAGGTGAGGTGGGCCGGGTGGAGGCAGGTCAAGCATGTCATACTCGGACACCACCTTCGGTCCGACTCCAGAACATTCCGGGTCCGACCCCAACCTCGACACCTTCCAGACAAGTACGCAAAACCTAAGCTCCTGACTCCGGACCTCCGCTCCGGAATCCCGTTTGCATCTCTGTCCTCCGGTCTTAGCTCTGACCTCGGACTTTGACCCCACCTCTGCTTATACCCATTGTATTGGTTAGCTCATTCCATTTAATTACGTTTGCCAATATTCCGGAGTTTAACTTCCGAGTTCGGACTTTCCGGACTTACCTCGGACCTTGCAACTATTGCATTGTCCTATTCAATTCCGCTATTCTCCCTCATTCCTATTTGGGCTGCTGCTTCCTTTCTATTCAGTCAGCTAGCCATTCCCCACTCCCAACCTCCTTCCTTCCTCCTTGGGCCTTGGCCCTTCACTCCTCCTTTGGGAAACACCATTGAGTCAAACCCTTGACCCTCGGTGTTGTTCCTCTTTCCAGCTCCCTTTGTCTCCTTTTGGAGTACCCTCACTCCTTTTGATTCTGGACCCCTCCTTATATACAATGTACCTAGTAACTTGTAACCTCAGTCCAAAATCGACCTGAATTCCCCCCAAGAGACTTTCCCTCTGCTAGATCCGAAATTAGGGACCCCCAGGACAACCAGCAATGGCACAGCACTCCGCCTGAGTCGCTGAGGCCGAGGTCCTTCCATGCTAAGTCTCCGATTCCACTCCGGAGTCGTCCAAATCCACCCGGTTCTAACAAAGCGGGTGTGCCCTGACACGCATCCGGGGTAGAGGGGGTCCGGATGTATTGCCCGGCAGAAGGGCCCTCACGGGGTGTGAACCAGGTGTGCGTGCTGGCAGGTCCGGGAAGGAAGTGGAGAATGTGAGAAGAAGGTTACTTCTTCGGTTCCCACTTCAGGTACATTTATGTACATGTGGCTTGAGTCACATGACGAGTGCCATGTCATCCTCAGAGACAGCCGCGGGCATACGGGTGTCCCCGTGGGGGATCCCGAGAGTGTCCGCTGCATGTGCGCGTGCTGGGCACAGCGGGAAGCCGTCCGGGGTGTGTGGGCCAGACAGGTCAATGGTACATTGATACAAAGGAAGGTGGTCCATGTAGATAGAAGGAAATAAACAAGAAAAGGAAGATGAGAGGAATGAGATAAAGAAAGGAGAAGAAAGAGAGAAAGGAAAGGGGAAGAGAGGGAGGAAGGAGGAGGGAGAGGGTTGGACAGCGGGGAGCAGGTGTGGTGTGGCTGGGTGGGTCCGGGTGGACCCAGGTCAGGTGGGTGTGCCCTGACACCCACCCGGTTCCCCACATTATCCCACCACTACCCGGACACCTCGCTGAACACGCTAGGGAGACAAAGCTGCCCGACTGCTGCCAACGAACTGGCCAAAAGGCACTCTGGAAACGGGGTCACCCAGCCACTGCCAGCCTCATAACCGCAGACACCCAAGATAACCTGGATGAGACCACCCACCCCTGCTTTCACTTGCGACTGAGAGTCGTGTGCGTGCAAGCGCTGCCTTTTTTGGATTCACAATGGAGAACGAGCATGAGAGGGAATGGATGCCGCTGGTGAGGGTGCCCAGGATCCCTGCTATGGCTGCTTAGGCATGCGGCATAGAGGGAGGGTTGTGTATCCCAGCCGCATCACGGACCCGACTCCCTGTGGTGCCGGGCACCCAGGAGAGAGTTTGACATTAGGAATTTCGATGGAGGATGGATATGAGAGGTGGTGGATAAGAGCTGACGAAGGAGCCCAAGGTCCCCTGCTGTGGCCACTTAGACATGCGGCACAGAGGGAGGGTGGCGCTCAGCCCGCATCACAGCAACCCCGCTGTTCATGTACCCGGACTCCCCAAGCTGCAGGATGCACTTGGAGGAGAGTTGTTTCTCACATGCGAACCCTGCACTGCCCAATCCCCGGCCCGACTATACCGCATACCCGCTACCCACCCCGAAAATTTTTTCCCTTCCATATTCTTCCCATCCACCCCTGAAGAGGAGCCCAACATCCTAGGCAACAGCCCACCATGTGCAGAGGAGGGGGGAGGGGGGGTTTTTTGAGGTTTAGCCACTTCGGGGCGAAGTGGCATTAGAGGGAGGGTGGGGAATGGGGTGTAGACCCTGCCGGATCCCCTGGGACTCTCCCACTATCGCTGCTACCTCGGCGCTACCACACCCCCGACCCCACATACCTGGAGGAGCGCAGCCCAGAGGTCAAGTGCTGCACAACCACCCTCCATACCCGAAGTGGGCGCAGCCCCGAGGCCGGACACGATCACGGGGACGACACGACTGCAGCCATTGGGGCATCATGGGATGATGAGGGATGCAGGCTGGAGGTCACCGAGTCACGAGCAGACAATGGAGGGTGCTGAGGGACCGAATTTTTTTCGGGCAAGTCTTAGGGGAGCGCCACATATGCGGTGATGGACGACTAGTTTAATTTTTGTAACTTAACTTTTATTTTTTCGCCGCTTTTTTAACTTAGAATAGTTTTATACTTCCACCCTTACATTATCCCCCACTCCTGCTCCCACTCCCACCTCTGCTTTTTTGTTTTTTTTTTCTAACCACTTGAGGGATGGGTTACCTGGGGACTAGGGCCACTTCGGGGTGAAGTGGCTTAGAGGGAGGGTGATGTCAGGGCACACACCCTGACTAGCCCGGACCCGGACCCGCATCTGGACCCGCTTCCACCCACTGCGCTTCCCACATGCATGCATGCTCCGTGCACCCCATGCTCCAGGCCCAGTTCCTACTCCTTCATGTGACTTCCGGGTATCCCCGGAAGTTTTCCTGATATGGTGGCCACTGTGGGAAGATGAGAAGTTAGCTTCCTTCTCATCTTCTTACCCACAGTAGGCAATTGTATCTTACTTGCCTTCCTATCTATTACATCTTCTTACCCACAGTAGAGTTGTGCCCTGGACAGGGCTGGTTACACTACAGGCTGTGGACCATAGGGGAGGGTCATGGGGACCTGGGAGTCGTCCCCTGACAAGCACCAGTCTACCAAGTTGGGGACAAAGTCTGGCTCAACACTCAAAACTACACAACAGACCGACCAACCAAGAAGCTTGACCACAGATGGATCAGCCCCTTCCAGATCGTCAAGGTGGTATCCCCAGCAGCAGTAAAGCTACAGCTTACGGCTCTCGGTCTCAAACACCCGCCCCTACACCCCAGACAGAATCTCCAAACGCCATGCAGACCTGCTCCCTGGCCCAGACATCATGAATGGGGAAGAGGAGTATGAAGTGGAGAAAATCCTGGATTCCAGGTACCGGTATGGATGGCTCTGGTACTTCATCAAATTCTCTGGCTGGCCAAACTCAGGAAATGAATGGCTCCCCAGAGAGAACCTGGAGAACTCCCCAGACCTCCTGAAAGAATCCCACCAGGCCCACCCGGAAGCCCCCAGACCAAGGAGGATAAAGGAAACCCACCAACCACGGACCACAGCTGCTTCAAGGTGAAGTGGCATAGAGGGGGGGTGATGTCAGGGATCGGCCCCTGACCCCACTGTCAGGGCACCCAACCACACCCCAGAACCACCCTCCCTGACTTCCCCCACTTCCCTGACCTCCCCATCCCTACATATTTCCCACAACTACAGCCCACATGTGAGCCTGCAGGAAAAATGATGTGGGTCAAGGGGAGCAACTCGCCTTAACCCATGTGACACCTTTTCCGAGTCACATTATGAACTGTACAGTACACTTCCCTTTTATAGCAGCCAAGCAGGGAATAGGGAAACTTACCCTTCTTCTCAACTCAATCCCCACTTAGGCAAGTTGTAGTTACCCTCTGTAATACATGACAACTCAATCCCTGCTTAGTCCCTTCAGTGAGTTTGAGGAGCTGAGGACAGGGTCTAGCACCCAGCCACCCAGAACATCGCACACACCTAGGCCTGAGGCTGGGCTGTCCCTGATCGAGGACCAAGCCCTGACACCATTCTCCACTGCATCAAAAAGTCACAGTGATCAAATATACAAAGGTGTACAGCATCACAAGGTGTTTAGGTCGCTCATGAGAGTCCATGCAAGAAATCAGTCATCTGCAGGTATATGACCTTCAGTACCGCTCCGCTTTCATCTTCCCTTTGTCCCATTCGGACGCCTTTGTTCTGATTCGGACCCTCCTTGTTTTCCTCATGCTTTTGCCCTCTCCATTATATACCGGCACTTGTACATACTCGTTTTAGGCCCTTAGTCTAAAATCGACCTGAAATGCCCCTAGAGACTTCCTGCTCACCACCTCCGAAATTAAGGACCAAATGGACAAACAGCAATGGCACAGCACTCTGCTTGAGTTGCTGAGGCCAAGGTCCCTCCTTGCTAAGTCTCTGGTTCCCCTCCGGAATTGTCTGCCCTTGTGTCAGGGCACACCTGCCTGACCCGGGTCCACCCGGACCCACCTGGCCACACCACACCCGCTCCCCACTGTCCAACCCTCTCCCTCCTCCTTCCTCCCTCTCTTCCCCTTTCCTTCTCTCTTTCTTCTCCTTTCTTTATCTCATTCCTCTCATCTTCCTTTTCTTGTTTATTTCCTTCTATCTACACGGACCACCTTCCTTTGTATCAATGTACCATTGACCTGTCCGGCCCACACACCCTGGACGGCTTCCCACTGTGCCCAGCACGTGCACATGCAGCAGATGCTCTCGGGATCCCCCACGGGGACACCTGGATGCCTGCAGCTGTCTCTGAGGATGACGTGGCACTCGTCATGTGACTCAAGCCGCATGTACATAAATGTACCTGAAGTGGGAACCGAAGAAGTAACCTTCTTCTCACATTCTCCACTTCAGTCTAAGTGGCCAGGGACTGCTGTCCCTTCCTGGACCTGCCAGCACGCACACCCGGTTCACACCCGGTGAGGGCCCTTCTGCCGCACGATACATCCAGACCCCCTCTACCCCGGACGCATCCCTGACACCTTGCCCAGTTCTAACACTGTTTTCACATGTCACTTTACTATTTACATTGCTGAGTAATCTTATATTGAGCTTAGTAATCCTCTTATATAAGCAATCAGCATCCCATTCTGCTTCTAGAACTTTCTGGAAGTTTTGGTGTGGGAATCAAACGATTGCACTGTCTAACACCCACCATGACCATGTTTACCCTTGTTTACTCACTTTATTCTCAGTCACATGTCATGGGGTTATTTGTTAGCTTAAGGGTGTAGCTTTCTGTCAGTATAAGCAACAGTAAACTATGAGGATTATTTATGAAGATATGAATTTCTCAAGATTTAATTTTTAGGTCCTCCAGATTGCTTTGGCATTAACTCATCTGTTTTCTTACAATTAATTCTGGATAAATTATGCCTTGTTCCTGGACTCAAACTCTTTAGTTTTGCATTTCTATCTCATCCGTTTCTACCACAAACTCAGGATGTTTGAGCCAGTCTTCTCTGCAAGTGTGTTTTAATCTTGTTAAATCCATTTCTCCCCCAATTCTTTAGATTGTAACATGAAATCTTTTTGTACACAGACCTATACTCCAACCCTTTAAGACCGTCAAAGATTCATATTTTTTCCTATTTTCCTTGTATAAATATTTCCAATTCTTTCATCTTTTCCTTGTACCCAACCATTTTTCATTATGTGAATGCCTTAATTTTCTTCCGATTTCTCTTTGTCATCCGTTTCGTACGTTCGTAAAACTATTTTCCCACATTACCACGAATTTCTAATATTTTATTTGATACAGGAAACCTTGTTTTTGTTTTTATTTGCTGTTTGTCTTCATTTTCTGGACCATCTTTTAATCCCTATACTTGAAAGTTTGTGTAGATACTCAGTCCATCGACTCTGTTCTTCAGTATTTTTCCGATATTTTATTTCAATTCATTTTGTTGAGTTATGATTTTATTACTATTTTTATTTCTGATCCGTGGAGGTTGTATGATTTTTGTCTAATTTTCTGTGATGGTTTCTGGTTGTTTTAGTGTTGTAACTTTTATATTCCTACAGTGCTCCACTTGAGTTGCTGAGGCCATGATCCCACTCTGCTAACCTTGAACAGCGCTTCCAGACATGCCGCATATTTCTGCCTGCATATCCACATGTGCGTGCTCCAACAGACCTCTGCCACAACCTCCAACCTCGACTCAGACAGAAACCAGCCCATCTTCTGACAGATACAGTTTTTGTTTCAAATCTCTAAAAATCCATGGATTCTGATCCGGATCCAGACCAATCCGATCCACTAGGAGCCCTAGTTAAGGTTATCACCATCAACATCTTCCTTCTCATCCTCCCAGTCAACAGCAGCGTTCAATTCCTGTGCTGTGTCTGCTGCTGTCTCCTGGGATTCCTCCAGGGCATCATTCTGTGAGTTGGAATTGTTGGTTTGTGTCAGAGACCAGGTTGAGACGAAGGAATGTCTCCATGGTGGAGGGCTTCGGCCTCAGCAACTTATGCCAGGAGCACTGTGCCAAGTAACATGTCCATGCCCTACTTACTAAATTGGCAACCAGAACTGAAGGGGGGTAAACTCTAGTCGATTTTATTACTGAGGTGTAACCTATGTACAAGTTGAGTATATATATAGTTACAACGAGGGCAGGCCCACAAATGGTGGAGCCAAGCGGAGCGGAGCTAACGGGGTTAGACATTAGCTGATTGAATATTACCAACAAGCCGGGTTATGGGGTTAACAGAATGGTAGGCGATAACCCAGAAATGGAAAGGAGGGATAGGCCTGAAGGTGGGCTTGCAGGGCAGGTGAGTGTATTGCCCAGCGGAGGCAGGAGTGCGCTAGCGGACGTCGGAGCTGTCTGGAAGCCTTCAGGGCTCTGTACTTAGGGAGGCATAGGTAATAAATTGAAAGGAGGGGGTGGTGACCATCAAGGGGTACCAAGGTGATTGTGGAATATGGGAGCTCCGAGGTTAGTGAAGAAGGAGTGGAGGTAGCCCGGAGGGATCGGAGGGAGTGGAAGTCGATGGCTGGGGATGGATATGACAGTTTGGGGGTTTGGTTTGGAAGTAGTCCTTGCTACTCAGTAACACTAAGAGACCATGACACACAAATAGAGATAATTGATCCAAGGGGTGTCAGTTTCTTGAATCTTGTACCTCATGTCCAATTTTAGGAATTGACGCATATGAGAGCACCCTCCCCCCCCCATTTAATTCAATCAGTATTTGCCATTATGCCGATTACCATGGCAAGCATTACCCAATCAGGCCTTCATCCGAATTCCAGGTCACTGATTTTGAGGCAGAGGGACTCAAAGCAGTCTGGAATGGCCATCATACAGCAAACAGAGCAGAGATGAGATGGAGGAAACAACTTCCGGCTCATTTTAACATCTCAGATGCACATAGCTCACAAGTTGTGCTAAGGTCCGTGATTCTAATGGAGTCCTCTGCTGTATGATGGTCCCTACTGATCAATTAGAACTTCAAGATCTACAGACCTTGAGGCACAGTCTAAATTGTCTCAATGGGTACCCAAAGAGGATGTCAAAAATATGGTCCCAAATGACATGCAACCCTCCCCCAATCCTGGCTCCCCCACTCTGAGCAATAGCCTTCCTCCACCTTTGACACCTGCTAATTTCCTGAATGCCCCTGCTTCACAAATTACCGTGGAAGAAATCGCAACCATTGTTCAATGTCATGGGACTGGTTGTGAAAGAGTTTGGGTTTGTACATCTGTCATGTACTGTCATATCCATGCATACCCGACCCTGACCCGACTTCCGGACCTCCACCCTCTTCTCCTCCGGAGTCATAACCTACCGCTGCCGTTCTGATACTCACCTTCGGTCCTGGCAACACACCTCCTCCTTACCTCTCACCACCCTCCTACTACTCCGCTCCCCTTCACAACACCTCCACCCTCCCGTTATCCTCCTACGCTTCCCCCGTCCGCTCCGATACTCACCTTCGGACCTGACTACTCTCCTTTCCACCACTCCCTCTCCCCTTACCTGTCCCCTCTCTCCTCCCTCCGTTACTCCTCCGCCACCCTTCCGCCAAGTTACAACCTTCCACTGCTGTTCCGTACTTCGCACTCGGACACCGCTCATACCTTACTCCGAGCCTCCGTCATAGTCCCCACCTCGGACTTTGACTCCACCTCGGCCTTAGTCCATTGCATTGGTGACCTCATACTACGTAAACACCATTGCCAATATTCCTCGGACTTCCAACCCCGCCTCCGTAACCTCCGTAACCTCCGCAACCCCCGAGCTTCACGGACCGCCTTCGGCACTCTCGCCGCCTGTAATGTATTTCTCACGTTTTCCCTTCATCCCTATTTGGACTACTGCTTCTTTCTATTCTAGCCAGTTAGTCATCATCCCCACTTCCCCTCATCCTCCTGCCCCTCTGGGCCTCGCCCTCTCTACCTCCTTTCGGACGTATCACAGGTCTTGCCCTATGACCTTCGGTACCGCTCTGCTCCCTCTACCCTTTGTTCCCGTTCGGACGTCTTCATTCCGATTCGGTCACCCTTTGTTCTCTTTGTGCTTTTGCCCCTTCCATTATATATATCGGCGCTTGTACATACTCGTTTGGGGTTTAGTCCGAAATCGACCTGAAATGCCCCCTAGAGACTTCCTGCTCACCTACTGTGAAATTAAGGACCAAATGGACAAACAGCAATGGCACAGTGCTCCGCTTGAGTCGCTGAGGCCAAGGTCCCTCCACGCTAAGTCTCCGATTCCACTCCGGAGTCGTCCGTTTCCGCCCCGTTCTAACATGTACCTTCAAAGTATCTTTAACATTCTCCTTAGTTTCACCGAGCATGTCAAGGGCTCGGCTCATACATTCCTCCTGGATGGAGTTGTGGGTCACATGAGATTGTTTGCACCAATAAGTGCATAAAAAAGCATTGAATTCTCTTAGTTAGACTCATAAATGTAGCATATGAGTTGATCTAAAATGGTATCCGAAAATAAGATTGGACAGCAGTTGTGCCACCCCCCCCCCCCAACCTGGGGTTCAGCAATGGCCGAATTGACACCCCTTGAATTGATCGCACTCACAGTCAGAAATGGAACCACCAGCCAGGTCTGCTCCTTCACTGGCATCGCATCTTCCCACATTTCCCATTGCTACAAGGGGCATCCTGGTGCCACCTTGCTGCTCCAGAAGTACTAATGGAATAACCGCTTGCTCCAGTGCTAAAGCTCAGTCTCAAGCAATATGCATGAGAACTGTTATATTACCTAGTAGATAGTAGCTATAAGGTAATATACAATGAGTGTAAGATATAAGAAATAAGAGTAAAAAGAGTTCTGACTAACCTCAGTCTCAAGCAATATGCACAAGAACTGAGGGAAAAAGAAACTAATTCAAATGAATGAATATAGTGTGTGGCTTTCTGTCAGGGCACACCCACCCGACCCCCACTCCACCTGGTCTGGCCCCACCCGATCCCACCATCCTTGTTATAAAAATGGGGCCTAATTGGCCCATTTCTATAGCATTCAGGTGCAGGAGGGGGCCATGACATTGAGAAGATGTTACAATTAATGTAACAGATGTTGTAACAGTGGTGTTTACAATAACATGGACATCGGGTGTTTTGGGTGATAATAGTTGGTTCTTGTTGTTTTATATACATATCACGTGACTTTGTACTGTACAGAGCCCATAAGAGGCTAGAAATGGGAAATTCCCATTTCCATAACAATCCTCACCCAGTGCCCCCACCCTCCTTCCTCTCCTCTTCCCTCCTCCCACCTTTCTCCTTCTTTCTTCCCTCTCTCCTTTCTTCTCTCCTTTCTTTCTTCTTCTATTACACAGACTGTTAGAACTGGGCAAGGGTGGACGATTCTGGAGGGGAACCAGAGACTTAGCAAGGAGGGAGGGACCCCGGCCTCAGCGGCTCATGCGGAGTGCTGTGCCATTGCTGTTTGTCCATTTGGTCCTTAATTTCAGAGGCGGAGAGCAGGAAGTCTCTAGGGGGCATTTCAGGTCAATTTTAGACTAAGGGCCTAAAATGAGTATGTACAAGTGCCGGTATATAATGGAGAGGGCAAAAGCACAAGGAATCAAAGAGGGTCCGAATTGGAACAAAGGTGTCTGAACAGGACAAAGGGAAGACAAAAGCAGAGCGGCACCAAAGGTCATAGGTTTAGAACCTGTGGTACATCCGAAAGGAGATAGGGAGGGCGAAGCCCAGAGGGGCAGGAAGATGAGGTGAAGTGGGGATGATGACTAACTGGCTAGAATGGAAAGAAGCAGCAGTCCAAATAAGGATGAGGGGAAAGCGTGAAAGATACATTACAAGCGGCGAAAGTGCTGGGTATGATCTGTGGAGCTTGGAGGTTGCGGAGCTTACAGAGGTTACAGAGGTGGGGTTGAAAGTCCAAGGAATGTTGGCAATGGTGTTTACGTAGTATGAGGTCACCAATGCAATGGACTTAAGCCGAGGTGGAGTCAAAGTCCGAGGTTGGAACTATGACAGAATCTCAGAGCGAAGGTACAAGTGGTGTCTGAGTACAGGGTATGGGACAGTGGCAGAAGGTCATAACTTGCTGGAGGTTTGGTGGAAGAGGGTCAGAGGGAGGAGAGAGAAGAGAGGAGCAGGGAGAGGAGTGGAGAGGAAAGGTGTCAGGTCCAATGGTGAGTATCAGAGCGGATGGAAGTAGGGTAGGAGAGTGATGGAAGGGTGGAGGTGTTGTGAGGAGTAAGAGGAGGAGTAAGAGGAGGAGGGTGGCAAGAGGTGTGATGTTCGGTCTGAGGTGAGTATCAGAGCAGACGGAGATAGGGTAGGACTCCAGAGGTGGTGAAGATGGGGGTCCGGGAGTCGGTTCGGGATTGGGTATGTATGGATATGACATGGATGACTTTCCCTGCATCGATGTACCATTAACCCAGCTGTGCAACATGCCCGGACCCGGACACACTGGGTGACACCCTGCACACCAGATGCTCCTGGGATCTCTTGCAGAGATACCCAGGTTGTTACGGATACAGAGTCTCCAACGACCATATCCATCACATAGTCAAAGACTTCCCCTCTCTATTGCTCCCCCTCTCTCTCCCTTTCGCCCTCTATCCCGATACCCTACCCTCCTTACTTGTTCTACCCCCTCGTGCAAAGCTTTCCCCATTGGGGTTTTGGTGCTGGCCGAGGTTACTTGTGTTTTGCGGGATTTCCCGTGACCCTTCCATTTGTAGATAGTCACGTGTCTTGTACAGAAACCGCCGAAGGCAGTTCCTGCTAACTACTACTACTCTCTACAACTGTCTTGTGTGTCGTCTCTTGTAACAACCCTTTCTTGTGACTCAACTGAACCTGTGTGACTGTACAACTTGCAACATGTCTTATAAGTCTGGTTATGTCGAGTCCTCTAGCGGTCCTCGCTGTGAGAACTCGAGGTTGCGAGTCGAAGACTCTCGACATGTATATCATCCTATGGAACCTGTACCCTACGGGACTTCATCACTCAGCTCTCCCCCCAGTGCTCAACAGACGACATCATATCATGATCTTGGAGATCATGAATACTCTGAGGCCCACATTCCTGTGATGCCGGTACGCTCACTATGCGAGTGCCAAGTAGCTGTCCATCCATCGTCTGTTCCCTCCCTCGTCAGTCATCATATTCCCTCGCCAACAGTACGTTCCCTTTGGGAATGCCAAGTGTCAGGGACCGCATGTCAGTTCACAACGATAAAGGTGTTCCCAAGAATCCTAGTTGTTGTTAACGCTGAAGCGCCACCTTCAGTGGAGATAGGGCTTATATACATGGATACCGCTATCCACTAGAGTGCGGCTACAAATGAGATAAGGAACAGCTGATAGAATGACGACATGAAAAGATAACTATTCATTCGGATAATCGTAAGCGAGGTGTGGGAAAGGGGTGACATGTGGACGGAAGATAGAAGCAGGATGCTAAGCGAGAGCTAAGCGAGATTACCTGCGTTCTTCGGATCTCTCCGGATCGTCTGACGGCAACTCCCTTCCGGCATAGGGGGTCAGGGTAGCCGGTTAGGCTGTGCCCTGACACCAAGTCACCGAAGGCCCTGCTAGTCAATCCTCATTGCACGCTCATGACATCAACCCGCTACCAGTACATTCACACTGCGAATGCCAAGTAACCGATGGCAGTTATACAAAGTTCTCACCCACCTCATGAGTCGCAACTGCATACATGGTATGCTCCATCAAGGAGTGCCAAGTACCCATGGCTGACCCATCCATCCTGACGTCTCTGACTACCTACCATCAATTCCTTAATAGCTCACTACATCACCAACCATGATTGATGGGAATTCGATCGTCCACTCCCATGCAAGACTGGGATCACTCATCGATTACATATCCCATTATGGTACAGACTAGATACAATGTTTGTCATCCCTCTATAAGAATGGATCGAGGAAAGGGGAGTTCTCCCCATCCCCATAACATTGGTGCCCCAACCCCGGTGCGAGAAACTCGCACCATGCCACCAAAGACAGTGTCCCTGTTGGGAGACGAACCAGTCACCCCGGTCCAAGTGACACACAAATTGTATCCTCCTTCCCACCCCACAAGGATCAGCCAGTCGGATCATAGATCCAACTCAAGAGATACGTTGCCAGTAGGCGAAGATGTGCATTCCTCGCCTGGTGCATTCCTAAGACAACAAGCTCTCAGGCAAGTCATTGAAGCTCTTGGAGAGTTTGAAGGTGGAATTTTTGAAGATTCGAATAACTACATGAAACATATATGAAATTGGCGTCGTCTTGCTCCCACTGATCTCAAGAAAGAGCCTGTTGGAGCCGGTCTCGAAGGAGAGCCTTTGAGATATCGACTAGGGACTGTCTGGCGGGTCGAGCTAACCGACCTGCTCATGAAAATTACCGAGTTCACCCAGCTAGCCACCAAGGCCAACTTAGCTGCAGGTGATTTCGCAGCAGATCCCCGAGGCGACCTTGCCCTGATATTCACCATAAGAGGATGGTCATCGCCCAAGGAGTTCAGCATTGCATGGAACTTCCTAGACCAGCATTTCAACTCCTTCGAAAAACATTTCGATGCCATCAAGAAAGTTGCTTGTCCTTCACAGGAATTTGACAAGTCGTGCATGAGTGGACTCAGGTTGGCAAATGTCTCGCCTGCCAAGTTTACGGATCCTGGGCAAGTTGAGGAGGCGTGGTCGACCGAAATGCAACCCACTCGTCAACCTGAAGCCCTCCCATCAGGATGGACCACATTTGAGGATCTCATATCTCCTGCTGAAGAGACCACTTTCGTTCGTAAACGCACTCAACCGTCCAGGGCCTTCCTGGTGCCTAGACCTAGTATTAATGTCGCTGCAGGGATGCTACCCAGAGACGAACCCTCGATGCCGTTCATTACAATTCGTTGAGAGACCAACGCTTTCGAGAACCCCAAGGAGAATGTGGGTTACACAGAATTTGTGAGAGGCTTGAAGGTTGGAAGGAAGACAGAGCTGGGACCTGTCGAGGAGAGACTCGATCCTGACAATCGTGGACCCAAACCCCCTCGTTTTCCTCACCATCCAGCGAACGAAGGACCCATTGGATCCAGAGATCCAGATCATGAACCAAGACAACTGCCTCTCGACCCCTGGCAGCCGCCACCACGAGGTGCAGGTCCACCACCTCTGCCAGGACCACCTGGACCACCTCCTCCGCCCGGTGGGGCTCCATTCCCAGGGCACATTCTACCCATCAGATATGCTGGGGCACCGCCCCCTCCCCCACCTCCCGGACCTGGAGCGTTGGAAGCACCCCAGCAGAATCCTGGATACAGACCTCCTCCTCTTGACTGCATGCAACCTTACGTGGATCGCAAATATACTATGTCAGACTTCCCTGAGTTTGATGGTTCGATCGACAGCTATATAATGTGGTGCAGTATATGTCGGAACCTGGCCAGGCGCTCGCCTGCTTTCGCCCAACAAATGACCTGCGTACTTCCTGATCGTTTCCGACTGTACCGGTCGCCGACAAGTTGTATTTTACCACCAATTGGGAAGACCTACATGGATATGTGCTACATTTCTTCTTAACACCCACCTTCCTTGACAAGATTCGAGATCGATTCCATGCCTGCAGGTACTGTAAGGGTGAAAGGTATTCTAAGGAGTCCCCACACAACTTCGCGACACACAAGCTATGACTTTTACGCATCTTATATCCACTTGCTGATGTTCCTGGACCAGAGGTCTTGAGGGGCAAGGCCCAAAGACTTTTAGAAGACATCCTGAAAGGATGGTGGGCCCATCTCAACATCGATCAGGTCGACACAGCCGAAGAACTCTTATGGCTGACTAAACTTAAGCATGACAAAGTAGTAGCTAGCGACGAGTTCAGTATCGATGCTTTAGCAAACCGAGTCGCCCATATTAATTTGGAGAGGAATAAACATGGAGGAGGCTGTGTCGAGACCAGAAGCATCGCCATCGTGTCTGGGAGCCAGACCTACCCTACGAGCAACTTTAAGTCGCGGAAGAAACCGCCCAGACCTTGTCGACACTGTGGAAGTGGGAACCACTGGGACAACGACTGTAAGGAGCGTGACAACTCGTCCAAGCTGGAAAGTACCTACCAATGGGCTTATGCTGCCTTAGTGGAAGGTCAGGAAGCAGAATTCGCAGTGGCCTACACAGAGTTTTGTACCCTGTCCGATTCCAAATCGTCGGATGTACCTGACATAGATAATGCCGAAGATTCTTCCTTTTCTTACATTGCAGCCTGTACGTGGAGGGAGATCCTGCCTGACGAGAGACTCATTGGGGCCGCCCTAGTCCCGGGTGAGATATATGAAGCCCATAAGATATTCGAGCGACCCCCAGGTCAGCAGTCCTTAGGATCTGACGCTTGTCAGGTCCGTTGCCACATCAATGCAATAGACGGGATTGAGATAGAAGCGTTGGCCGACTCTGGGGCAGCCTGCACGCTAATATCAACCAACTTGTATGACCATATTAAAGGAGAAGGCACCCGCACAAGGCAAGGATTGAATTTGAATTTGGTTCAGCTAACAGGGAAGGTGTCAGAGACCAGATTCGAGACGAAGGAATGTCTCCGTAGCGGAGGGCTTCGGCCTCAGCGACTTCTGCCAAGAGCGCTGTGCCTAGTGACACGTCTGTGCCCTAACTTACTGACTGGCAATTAGAACCTAGGGGGGTAACTCTAGTTGATTTTTCTACTGGGGTGTAACCTATGTACAAGTGGGATATATATATGGTTACAGCAGGGACGGGTCCGCAATTGGCGGAACCGAACGGAGCGGAGCTAACGGGGTTTAAACATTAGCCGACTGAATATTACCGACGAGTCGGTTCGTGGGGTTAGCGGAAAGGCAGGCGATAACCCAGAAACGGAAAGGAGGGATAGGCCCGAAGGTGGGCACTGCAGGGCAGGCGAGTGTATTGCCCAGCGGAGGCGGGGGTGCGCTAGCGGACGTCGGAGCTGTCCGGAAGTCTTCGGGGCTCCGTACTTAGGGAGGCATAGGTAATAAATTGAAATGAGGGGGTGGTGACCATCGAGGGGTGCCGAGAGGATTGCAGAATACGGGGGCTCCGAGGTTAGTGAGGGAGGAGCGGAGTTAGAATGGAGGGATCGGAGGGACCGGAAGTCGATGGCCAGGGATGGATATGACAGAAGGCTACACAACGATTGACTTATACCTGCCCTCACAACGAGGTCACGTCCTGTTGTGGGGTGTGGAAGCTTATGTACTCAAGGGGATGACCATCCCTTTGTTGATAGCTGAAGATGTGCAGACAGCGTTCCAGCTGCATACTATGCATCTACCTGAACGAGAATTCTGGCAAGTGGCAGACTCAGACCACCAGGTTCCCCTCAAGAGCCAGATTCATCATGTGCCCGCCTATCCAGTTATAGCTGGTCCTTCTCATTCTCGAGAACCTAAATGAGTGAACGTCTCGGGTACAGGTCGACTAAAAATTACAGAGGATGTGACCTTAGAACCGTACACAGTCTGCCTGGTTGGGGTCACTGGTAACTTTGACCACAACTCGGGAGTATGCCTCGTCGAAGGACGGAGGACTGGATGGAAGCAGGGTGACTGTCTGCCACCTCCAACCATGCTCATAAACACTGCCCATCCCCTTAGGCTGCCCTTGACCAATCCAAACCCATACCCGATCAAAGTCCAGAGCGGGACAACGATAGCATCCATGGGCAATCCCAACGTGGATCTGGATGGTGCTGAACAACTAAGCGAGCCTCAGATCCGAGAATTCCAGAGTAAGGGATTATTAATACAGGCTGTCGCAGCGGGAGCCAATGCCCTGGGACAACCTGAGGAAGCCCATGATATTGACGGAGCTTTGGTCGGACCAAAGACAGCAGAGACGATACCAGGAGACGAAGTCCTTCCTGAAACCTTGGTGGATGTGATAGATGTAAACCCAGAGTTATTGCCTGAGGAAAAGGAACAGCTCCGAGCCTTGGTGCGGAAGCACAAGAAGGCCTTCGCTACGGCTGGGAACCTGGGACGATATGATGCCCGTGTGCATATATCATTAAAAGAAGGCGCGAGACCCATCTCGCTTCCACCATACCACACTTCCCCTTTGAAGAGAGAGATCATCGATAAACAGTTAGACGCCTGGTTAGAGATGGGAGTGATCAAGCTGTCCCAGAGTCCTTGGGGCGCCCCGGTTATAATTGTCAGCCAAAGAGGGAAGAATAGGCTCTGTGTGGATTGGCGAAAACTGAATGAGGTCACTATCCCGGACGAGTTCCCCATTCCAAGACAAATGGATATTCTACAGGCCCTTTCTGGCTCCCAATATATGTCAACCCTTGACGCACTGTAACAGGGAATTTATCCCAACATCACACAGGCTCACAGGGGGGACAGTAATCTCCTGCCTGCCTCTCTCAATCTCACCAAAGGTCCTTGTAGTATGGTGCTGTATAGTTGTGGCTGTGCAGTCACGGGACTACCCCAACTACACTTGCCAATGTATGTACATGAAAGAATGAAAGAGCACTGTTTTGTAGTGCAAGGGTTTATCCCTGCAACAGCGCTATCAGGGTTTACGCAATTAGAGTTCGATCAAGAATCGAGAGATAAGATGGCCTTTCGTACCCATCGCAGATTGTTTCAATTTACGAGGATGCCCTTCAGGTGGTGAAACAGCCCACCCGTGTTCCAAAGAGTCATGCAGGAAGTCCTAGCTCCTTTCCTGTGGCAATTTGCCCTAGTGTACATCGACGACATCGTAGTATACTCCACGTCCTTCGCCCAACACTTGGCACATATAGATCGAGTTCTTGACGCTATAAAAAGGGCTAACCTTACGCTTTCGCTGCCCAAGTGTCATTTAGGATACCAGAGTTTGTTGCTACTGGGTCAAAAGGTATCTCGCCTGGGGCTCTCCACTCACAGGGAAAAGGTGCAAGCCTTACTGGAGATTGAAGAACCCCAAAACAGGAAGGTGCTGCGTACCTTCCTTGGAATAGCGGTTTACTTCTCCTTGTTCATACCTTAATATTCACTCATTGCCAGACCCCTCTTTGATTTATTGAAAGATGGGGCTCCCTGGATCTGGCACGAGCCGTGCAAACAAGCCTTCTCATTGCTGAAATACGCCCTAGCCACGGCTCCAGTCAGGGGACACCCTATGAAAGGGTTGGGTTATTGGCTCTATACCGACACATCTGACATAGCTTTGGGGGGTACGTTACAGCAGATACAGCTGATGACTATTAAGGACCTCAAGGGGATGCGTGCCTACGAGAAGTTGAAACTTGCATATGATCGACAGGAGCAGGTCCCTGAGTTGGTAAAGAAGTTGAATGCCGGGTGAGATGATCGCCCCCTACCTGCACAGTGGGCATCCACTTTCGAAGAATCTACCGTCCAGGTGGAAAGAGTTATCGCATATTGGAGTTGAACGTGCAAGGGTCCCGAGACCCGATACTCAGCAACCGAGAGAGAAGCCTTAGCAGCTAAGGAATCGTTAGTCAGGTTCACGCCATTCATCGAAGGCGAGGACCTACTCCTAATCGTGGACCACACGGCACTGCAATGGGCAAGGACCTTCGAAAACTACAATCGTCGCCTAGCGGCATGGGGTCTAGTCTTCGCAGCATTCCCAAAGATGACTATAGTCCACCATCTGGGCCTTGCACATTCTAACGTAGACCCCTTGTCTCACCTGGCCTGGACCCCGGAAACGATATCCCTGAATGTAGAAAAGCTACTCAGTCTAGAAACCAGCCTGGCTCAGGAGGACCTTTGTTAAAGAAATGGGTTAAGGGCAACCGACTTCTTTCCGTCCTTATAGACGACTTAGAATCGTCCACCTCATGTATGTAGGGCGGTTTAGTCATGTAATTAGAATTGTCCGATGGCCATGGAGCTTTTGACAGAAAGCTGAGACCTCGCGGTGAATGAGAGTCTGTTACGACGGATACTTGGCGCTTGTTACGTGAGCGTACCATGCGCAGGTATATAGGATCACAGGTTGAGAGAATGTCCAGAGCAGGACTAGTCGAGGACATAGGGCTAGCGGGTACTTGGTGCTCGAGGGAACGTACCGGTAGCGAGTGAGGTAGCAACTCCTTGAGGGAGCTTCCTGAGAATTGGTTGATGGGTACTTGGCACCCAATTGGGTGTACTGGCAACGAGTGATGTTCCAGCTCATTGAGGGAGCTACCAGAGGCTGGGTTGACGGATACTTGGCGCCCAGATGGGCGTACCGGCAACGAGGTATGAGACCGTTCATCTGGTGGACGGTCTGTATATGTGTCAACGGGTACTTGGCGCTCATAAGAGCATACCGGTGATGGAGGAGTTAGTTGATCGTAGGTCAAACGACATGTGGTGGGTTCAACGGCTACTTGGAACTCGTGAGAGCGTACCGGCGATGAAGGGAACGGGCTTGTATCAAACACCCATATGTCCGTAGAATTAACCAGATGCTCACTGAGTTGAGTCACGCGCGAACTCGATGATCCATGGCTGGAGTCGTCAACCTCGGCAGGGATGACCCATATAGATGGTGACTGAGACATACACAATCTTACACAGACAGTACAGTGTTGGCACAAGAAGGTTTACAGTTGTTGCACAGAAGAGGATGGTGTGTTATTTGTTAGGTTTTCGTCTTTCGGCTGTTGCCGTACATAAACGTGATGCTAACTATTGAATAAGAAATGATTGCGAGAAATCTCGCAAAATAGAATAAATATTCCGGCCAGCACCAAAACCCGATAAGGGAAAGCTTAGTGTGGAGTGAACGTATAAGAAAGGGGGGAAGCGGGGAGAAGGTAACAAAGAGAAGGGAGGATATGGAGAAGGAGGGCCCGCCATGGTGGACGTTCAGTCGACACAGTCACGAGAGACTCCATTCCTATAACATCACCCCCCAGTCTCTACCGACCGTGTCGGGGCGAATGAGGGTCACGCCATCGACGATCGTCTCGGTGAGGGGAACGGCTCCTAGATCGTGAATGGCGCCGAATGGGAGGGTAATCGTAGGGATCATCACGTGGACGCGATGAGGACGTGTAGGAAGGTGGCACATTTTCGTGATGGTAGGAAGGCGGTGCCGGATATGGGGCCTGGGGAGGAGGTGCAGCCAGATTGACCACGAATGCAGGTACAGCCATGTTTGAGCCGCTGTCCACCACCCAGGTGGGATTCACTGGCAGGGCGACAGGAGCAGCGCGCTGGACTGAGGACGTCGAAGGGGATCGATATGGCACTAAACTCGACGAGGGACCCCTTGCACTTGGGGATCTAGAATTCGTTTGAGGTTCCCTCTGAACTGGCGGGTCCCGGGAGGCTTCCCGATGCCATGATCTTTCACGGCTGTGGACCTCCGGACGGTACAAGTCGGCCCCAGAGTTGTAGGACTCGTCTCGCATACGCCAACGTGGTTGATCGGGACGGTTTGCTATGCACGCCCTTCTAGACCCAGGGTAAGGATTTGACCTCCTCTCTTCTCTTGGGAGTCTCTGCCAGCGAGCCAAACTCGAAGTGTTTGAAAGGGAGGATGAGGTGGATGATGCAGTTGAGGAAAGGGGAACCAGCAAGGAAGACGGCGTCCCAAAATTCGGCGAGAACAACGAATCGCCAGTTCCTGGCCATTCAGGGGAGGGAGGAAAGGAATCCGGGATGGCAAGGTTGTGGACAGCAAGGTCTTTGTTCGGCGGTTCGATGTCGTCGTCGATGACCATTGGTTGGTTAGGTTGTAGTAGACGACATTCCACGTCATCTTCCAACACCACATCTGTAGCCTCGTTATGAGTCATGAATCGCCCTGCGTCCGTGTAATAGAAAGCTCTATGGTATCGCCTCCTTTCGACCAGCTTGAGAGTGGAAAGATCTTGACTGGATGTGGGTGGTCCAGGCCATGTCAGCTTTCGCAAATAGGAATCTCGATCCTCTGTTCCTGGTAGCGGGTCTGGGGGGCCTTCCCACACAGGCCAGTCGAAGAACCATTGTAACCTTGAGTCTCCAAGGTGCTGAGCTAAGAGAGTCCATGCTCTGGCGGCGCGGTCGGGTGAGTCGAAATTTTCCAGGTGATTGTCCTTTTTCCGATGACAGGCCAACCCACACGCCATGTATGGTGCCAGCTCGAGCAGATCCAATGTGGTTTGGTCGTCGACTGAGCCATCCTCGACAATTATTCCTTTTGGAGGTTCGAACCAGTCGACTTCCCGATCCAGATTGATGGAATCAGGCGACAGGCGATCTCTTGCCTGGGTGAAGTTAACGAAAGCCACCAGAAGAGAGATGATGCGTAGGATGTAGGTATATCGAGCTACTATGATAATCGGATGCTGCCATGGGGTGAATTGGAAGGCAAAAGCGTTTCGATCTTGTTCGTGGTCTCCTCCGGCTTCCGATTCCACTCTGTAGATAACGTCACACAGTTCTGCTGGTAGTCGTAAGGATGAGTGGGCCTCAGCTGCGAGTGCGGCCGTCTTGGCTGCCTGCCAACGCTCTAGCAGCGGGGTAAGGGCTCTGGAACATTTTGGTTATGGTTTTCTTTCAGCACTTCCACCTCGTTGAGATGATGGTCCTCTGGAACCAGTATCCATAGTCGATCGAGCAGACCAGGCTTCTAACGGGTACGTAGGAGAATACGGGATCTGATGCCCCGAACTGACCATTCAACCACATACTATGCGATGAAGCGATTTTGAAGGGCTCCACGTCGATCTCAATGGCTTCTAGTCCGGCATGATCCCCTCTATGAGCGTCGGTGATCGTAACAGAGTTGCTGGGGGCAGGCCTTCGGCTGATGCTGGCTAAGGCTAACGACATGGGACGAGGTTGAGAAGTGGGAGAGATCGGTGGTGATCAGGAGTGAGCGATGATCGGTTGATGCCATGATCTGGCTCCGACTCGGGCAGTCCCGACTTCGCTCGATTGGGCAGTAGGCACCTAATAGCGTCTACTCAAGCCAGTCCTCGATTTATATTTTGCCAATGTTTCGGGTGCGTTTCTGAGGTCTCTTTCCGTCACCCACGTATCTTCCTGGGCTCCGTACCCTTTCCACCTAACTCTGAATAACATTTTCCCCTTTCGTCTCCTGTGCCCCACCACATCGTCCACCTCGAACTCCTCCGAGGCTCTAATGTCACCTCTAGGGTTGGACAGGTGGGGTCGCGAGTCGTCTCCTGTGGGCCGGTATGGCCTTAAGTGAGCCACGTTGACCACATTGTGCATTGGGTAGGAGTTGGGGAGCCTTAGCCGATATGCGTTGTCATTAATCACCTCCGTTACCTCGAAGGGGCCTATGCGTCTCTGCATCAGTTTGCGCCCTTCCCCTTTTACCTCTAGGAGGTTTAACTTGTGGGGATCGATGAGAATGAGGTCGCCTATGCTGTATATAAGTTCCTTGCATTTAGAATTATAAGCTTTAATCTGTGATTGTTGGGCGTTGAAGATGGCTTCACGGGCCCATTTTCGTCGAAGATTTAGGTCTTTCACCCTCTCCTCTGCCCCGACATTGAGACCTCCCTCTGGGACGAGGAAAGAGCTGGGAAGACGGGGTCTCGCCTGTGGCCGTGTGAGGGCTGTTGTTATATGCCAACATGAGGACGTCCAAATATTCGTGCCAGTCATCTCGGTCCTTATTGACGAAGGCTCTTAGTATGACTTCTAGCTGTTGGTTCATGACTTCCATCTGACCGTCTGTTTGGGGGTGAGCAGCGGTGGACATCGCCAGTTTAGTATCAAAATGACGAGCTAGGGAAGTCCAGAAAGTTGAGAGAAATCTTGGGTCTCTGTCACTGACTATGACTGCAGGTAGCCCCATATGTTTGATGATGTGGTGCCACAGCAGGTCAGCTGAACCTTGCGCGTCTACTGTAGTAGCGCAAGGGATGAAATGTCCGTATTTGGTGAGCTTGTCAACTACCACTAGGATGGCGTTGAGACAAACGTCACTCTTTGCCACTGGGAGGCCCGTTATGAAGTCTAGCGTTATTGTGTGATATGGTAACTGAGGCACTGGCAAGGGTTTCAGCAGGCCAGGAGCCTTGCCTCGGTCGTGCTTGATTTTCTGACATACATCGCACGTCTCCACATACTGCTTAGTATCCTTTCTGAGGTCCTTCCAATAACATTTGGCCTTCAGACGTTTGAGGGTTCTCTCTACCCCTGCATGAGCGGCCTCATGGGGTAAGTCATGGAACTCCTGGAGGATCAAGGATCTCAGACGAGCCGGTACGCACACTCGTCAGCTGGCTTGGGGGTCGTCCCACAATAGCAAACCGTCATCCGAGATCTGGTGTGCCCCACCACCCAAGGAACCCTCTAGCAACTTGCTGTAGGTATCGCCGAACTCTTCGTCTGAAAGGTAGGCGAGTTGAAACTCCTTCGCGACCTCCGGGGCAAGGCTCATTTGGAGATTGGAAGCTGGACCTTTCTCCCCTTGGCTCTCCACATCGGGGTCGCTGGATAGGTCTAACTTCTTGCTTGTAATGGACCTTGATCGGGTGACTACGAAGGTCCTCTTCGCTTGGTCCTTGCGTAAATAGTCCGCCCAAAGCTGAGTTATGTCCCCCTGTGCTAGACTTGTCTCTAGGCTAGGCAGCCCTTCCACTTCAGGACTGATTGCCTCAGGTGTCCGGGACAGTCTTGACAGCGGGTCCACGTTGGAATGTGCCAAACCGGGGCGGTGCACTATAATCATGTTCGGGAATGCCACGAAAACTAATCCCCAAGCCGCTAGACGGCGGTTGTAGTTCTCGAAGGTCCTGGCCCACTGTAGGGCTGCATGGTCAGTGACCAAGAATAGTCTTTCACCCTCGATAAACAGTGTAAAGCGAACTAACACTTCCTTGGCCGCCAAAGCCTCGCGTTCCGTGGCCGAATACCTGGTTTCTGGTCCCTTACAGGTGCAGCTCCAGTAAGCTATCACTCTTTCCACATGGACCGTGGATTCCTCGAAGTTAGTTGCCCAACCGATCCTTGGAGGACGATCATCGTGTTCGACACTCAGCTTCTTCACGAGGTGGGGCACCGGGTCCCCTAGGTCGTGTGCTTGCTTCAACTTGTCATAGGTCCTGGTACCTGCCAGGTCCTTGATGAGTATGGGTTGTATCTGTTGGAGGTTCCTGCCAACGCCACGTCAGATGTCCCCTGATGGGGGCCGAAGCTAGTGAGTATTTGAGCAGGGAAAACGCTCGCTTGCAGTCCTCGCTCCAGACCCAAGGCGCACCGTCCTTTAGCATGTCGAACAATGGTCGTGCTATGAGTGAGTACTGGGGTATAAATGCCGAAAAGTATATGGCCATCCCCAAGAACGTGCGTAGTGCTTTCCAGTTGCGGGGTTCTTCTAGTTCGAGTAAGGCGTGGACTCTCTTGCGATGTGTGGATAGTCCGAGTCAAGAGACCTTCTGTCCCAACAACAGGAGACTCTGGTATCCCATGTGACACTTGGGTGGGGAGAGTGTAAGGTTAGCTGATTCTATCGCTCCCAGGACCCTATCCAAATGATCCAGGTGCTGGCGGAAGGAGAGCGAGTAGACCACGATGTCATCTATATACACCAGGGTGAATTGCCATAGAAAGGGGGCCAAGACCTCCTGCATCACTCTCTGGAACACTGGGGGTCCGTTCCTCCAACCGAAAGGCATTCTGGTGAACTGGTATAGCCCTCTGTGAGTACGGAAGGCCGTTTTGTCTCTCGACTCCTGATCGAACTTGAGTTGTGTAAATCCAGACAGGGTGTCGAAGGTGGACATGTACTGGGCCCCTGACAGAGCCTGCAAGATGTCCGTCTGCCTTGGAATAGGGAATTTGTCGGGTATAGTAACTTCGTTGAGCTTGCGCCAGTCTACGCACAACCGGTTCTTCCCTTTTTGGCTGACGATTATGACAGGAGCACCCCAAAGACTTCGAGATGGTTCTATCACTCCCATTTCCAACCAGGAATCTAGTTGCTTATCGATGATCTCCCTCTTTAGTGGTGACGCGTGGTAGGGAGGGAGAGAGATGGGCTTGACATCAGGCTTCAACGATATGTGTACCTTGGCGTTGTAACGACCCAAGTTACCGGTCGTGGCAAAAGCCTTGGCATGGCACCGCACGATCCTTTGTAGCTGCTCCTTTTCGTCGAGGGATAGCTCCGGGTTAATGTCCACAACTTGGGTCAATGTTTCTGGCCATGTCTCTTCCCCTGGTGGCATCTCCGCAGTCTTGGGCCCGACTAGAGGCTCGAAGGCATCCACCTCGACTTCTAGTTGTTTTTGGGTCGACAAGCCAGCGGTCATGGCTTGATATAATGCGCCTTTCCTAGTGAACTCACGCAGTTGGTTCTCAGTCAATTGGTCTGCACGGTCTAGGACCTCTCGTGGTCGCTGCATGGTGGCGACGATTTCACCCTTGGGAACTCTGATCGGATATGGATTTGGGTTGGTCAAAGGCAATCGGACGGTGTCCCGAGTGTCTACCAGCATGACAGGTGGTGGCAAATAACCTCCCGGGCTCCACTGACTGCTCCAACCTTCGACCAAACACGTTCCCGAGCTGCTGTCGTAACTGCCAGCAACTTCGACCTGTCTCACTGTGTACGGTTCTAGGGTCACATCTTCAACTAGCTTCAAGCGCCCAGTTCCTGACTTCGCTGTCTTCTTGACCTTGACTGGTGCATCTGGTAATAGCGTCATTTGATAAATTGATCGATGGTGCAACTGGCTCCTGAGGGGAACCTGATGCTCCGAATCCGCAACCTGCCAATATTCACGTTCGGGCGGGCGCATTGTGTGCAGCTGGTAGGTTGTCTGTACATCCTCGGCTATAAGCAATGGAACCGTCATGCCCTTGAGGACGTAGGCTTCCACATCCCGCAACAGAACGTGCCCCAGCTGTGATGGTAGATAAAGGTCTATGACCATGTAACCCTGACATTTGGCCTTTCCGGTCAGTTGGACCAAATTCAGCTTCATCCCTTGCCGGAGTCTGGATCCTTCGCTTTTAATGCGATCAAATAATTCAGCGGACATCAGCGTGCAGGTGGCTCCAGAATCTGCCAACGCCTCGACCTTGTGGCCGTTGATGGCGTTCACGCAACATCGCACTCTACACGCATCAGATCCCAAGGACTGCTGACCCGGGGGACGACCGAACAACTTGCGTGCCTCATATATTTCACCCACAGTCCTGGTTGCACCGATGAGTTTCTCCTCACGGGGAATTTCACCCCAAGTGCACACAACAAGGTAGGCATCAGGCGTCTCTTCGGGGCTCTCTACATCTAGTACGTCCGCAGGATCTGAGTCGGGCAGGGTACAAAACTCGGTGTAAGCGACTGCAAATTCCGCTTCCTGCCCTTCCACCAAGGTGGTATACGCCCATCGATAGGAATGCTCCAACTTGGAGGGACCACCTCGATCCTTGCGATCACTCTTCGTCCAGTCCGCCTTACGAGGTGGACAATCGTTGTCCCAATGCAGGGCACTCCCACAATGTCTACAGGGTCGAGGCGGCTTCTTACGTGATTTGAAGTCACTCATGGGGTAGGTGTGGCTCTCCGATGCTGCGGCTGCGCTTCGAGCTTCAACCTGATCTGTTCCATGTTTGTTCCTTTCGAGGTTCCACCTGGCGACCTTGTTGGCAATGGCGTCAATGCTGTACTCTTCGGTGGCCACCAGCTCGTCATGTTTGAGTGCGACCATTCGTTGGAGTGCCTCCGCTGTCTCGAGATGGTCGATGTTGATGTGAGCCCACCATCCTCTGGGAACGTCCTCCAATAACCTTTGGACTTCACCCTTCAAGACATCCTGACTTGGTACGTCAGCCAGAGGGTAGAGAGTACGCAGTAATCGCAACTTGCGTGTCACGAAATCGAGCGGTGTCTCTCTCATGTGACCCTCACCTTTACGGTATCGACACGAGTGGAAACGCTCTCGTATTTTGTTGATAAACGCAGGCGTCAAGAAGTAGTGTAATATGTAGCTGTGTAAAGCCTCCCAATTTCGAGTGAAATACAGCTTGTCGGCTGTTGGGACAGTAGTCCACCAGTCCGCTTAAACCTCTCGGGCAGGACTCCCGCCATTTGTTGGGTGAAGGCCGCCGAGTGTCTTGCTAAGTTTCGACAGATACTGCACCAGGTTATATAGCTGTCGATCGAGCCATCGAACTTGGGGAAATCTGATGTAGTGTACTTACGATCGACATAAGGTTGTGTCCGGTTGAATGGGAGGTATGGCCTGATTCCTGGCATTTGGTGAGGAATTACGGCGCCCGGCCCTGGAGGTGGTGGAGGTGGAGGCGCCCCTGCCTGACCTCCTGGCACAGGTGGTGGCGGTGGCGGTGGCAGCGGTGCACCTGCTTGACCTCCTGAAGGAGGTGGCAGATAGTTGTGTGGAGGTGGCCCACCCTGGGCTAGAGGTGGGTCTGGAGGAGCAGGCGGCTGTGGTGGTTTGTCGCCTCGGCGATATTGTGGCCACGGTTGGGGTCCAGATCTAACTGGCTCCATACCAAGGTTTATAGGAGCGAGAGGATCTCGAAACAAGGGGCGAGCGAGACCCGTATTGGGCCCAGGTCTGTTCCTATCGTTCTGATGCCTCTTGTCGGTGGGACCCACTTCGGTCTTTCTGCCCTTGAGGCCTTGAACAAACTCTGCATAGTCCAGGTCTTTCTTGGGATCATGGAGCGTATGTCATATCCGTGCATACCCGACCCCGACCCGACTTCCGGACCTCCACCCTCTTCACCTCCGGAGTCATAACCTACCGCTGCCGTTCCGATACTCACTCTCGGTCCTGGCAACACACCTCCTCCTTACCTCTCCGACCCTATCTCCGTCCGCTCCGATACTCATCTCGGACCGAACACTGCCCCTCTCGCCACCCTCCTACTACTCCGCTCCCCCTTCACAACACCTCCACCCTCCCGTCATCCTCCTACACTTCCCCCGTCCGCTCCGATACTCACCTTCGGACCTGACTACTCTTCTTTCCGCCACTCCTCCTCCCTTACCTTTCCCCTCTCTCCTCCCTCTGTTACTCCTCCGCCACCCTTCTGCCAAGTTACGACCTTCCACCGCTGTTCCGTACTTCGCACTCGGACACCACTCATACCTTACTCCGAGCCTCCGTCATAGTCCTACCTCGGACTTTGACTCCACCTCGGTCTTAGTCCATTGCATTGGTGACCTCATACTACGTAAACACCATTGCCAATATCCCTTGGACTTTCAACCCCACCTCCGTAACCTCTGTAAGCTCCGCAACCCCCGAGCTTCGTGGATTGCCTTCGGCGCTCTCGCCGCTTGTAATGTATTTCTCGCGTTTTTCCCTCATCCCTATTTGGACTACTGCTTCTTTCTATTCTAGCCAGTTAGTCATCATCCCCACTTCCCCTCATCCTCCTGCCCCTCTGGGCCTTGCCCTCCCTACCTCCTTTCAGATGTATCACAGGTCCTGCCTTATGACCTTCGGTACCTCTCCGCTCCTTCTACCCTTTGTTCCCGTTCGGACGTCTTCGTTCCGATTCGGTTACCCTTTGTCCTCCTTGTGCTTTTGCCCCTTCCATTATATATATCGGCGCTTGTACATACTCGTTTTGGTTTAGTCCGAAATCGACCTGAAATGCCCCCAAGAGACTTCCTGCTCACCTACTGTGAAATTAAGGACCAAATGGACAAACAGCAATGGCACAGCGCTCCGCTTGAGTCACTGAGGCCAAGGTCCCTCCACGCTAAGTCTCCGATTCCACTCCGGAGTCGTCTGTTCCCGCCGGTTCTAACAGCGTATAGGATTCACGTGGACAGTCCGTTATTGGTACGGTCCCTTCATCCCTTTGTAACATCGCTGCAGCGACGTTTATGCTGGGCCGGGGAACAGGGAGCTCTATTGGCAGCTGCTGGCGTTGATGTATGAAGGTGACTTCGTCGACTGCTGGTTCGCGCTGACTGTTTAATTCCCAACCCAACGTCTCGCGGGTCGACTCGTGGGTAGGCCTAATCTCTGCAGACCATGCCCTTTCGACCGATTCCGGGTCAGTGAAAGTGGTGTGTGGCACACTGGCCAGCCTGAAACCGCCTAGCCTCGATTCGTCAAACTCTCGTGAAGGGTCAACAGCCCTTTTTATGGAATTGAAGTGCTTCTCGAAGGCGTTGAGCTGTTGGTCAAGGAAGTGCCATACGATATCGAATTCCTTCTGTGATGCCCAGCCCTTCTCAGCCAGCATGAGTGAGAAATCACCACGCGGGTCTATGACGAATTCGCCTGTGGTGAATTTGGTGGCAGCAGCCAGACGTGTGAACACTGAAATCTTCGAGAACATATCAGTCAATCCTAGTCGATCTAGGGGCACAAGTCGGTATCGCAGTGTTGGCTTAGCACCGTCATCAGGGACGAGTTCTCTTTCGAGCCGGGCTGGCATGATTCTCCTCCAATTACGGATTTTGGGCATAGGGGCATCGGGATCGTTGAAAACTCCACCCTCGAACTCTCTGATGGCCTCTATGATGAGTGTGAGATCTCATCGCCTCTGAACGGCTTCAGGCGAGGTTCGCACATCACCCCATGGGAAGATGTCGCTGCGGAGTCGGGTACCTGGTAGGAGAGGGTGTCTTGTGTGGATGACGCCAGGGTATCATGGTTGTGCGTCGATTGAGCTGGCGTCCTTAGTGGCATGGTGCGATCTAGTCGCACTGGGGTTGGGGCACCACTGTTAAAGAAATGGGTTAAGGGCAACCGACTTCTTTCCGTCCTTATAGACGACTTAGAATCGTCCACCTCATGTATGTAGGGCGGTTTAGTCATGTAATTAGAATTGTCCGATGGCCATGGAGCTTTTGACAGAAAGCTGAGACCTCGCGGTGAATGGGAGTCTGTTACGATGGATACTTGGCACTCGTTATGTGAGCGTACCATGCGCAGGTATATAGGATCACAGGTTGAGAGAATGTCCAGAGCAGGACTAGTCAAGGACATAGGGCTAGCGGGTACTTGGCACTCGAGGGAGCGTACCAGTAGCGAGTGAGGTAGCGACTCCTTGAGGGAGCTTCCTGAGAATTGGTTGATGGGTACTTGGCACCCAATTGGGTGTACCGGCAACGAGTGATGTTCCAGCTCCTTGAGGGAGCTACCAGAGGCTGGGTTGATGGATACTTGGTGCCCAGATGGGCATACCGGCAACAAGGTATGAGACCGTTCATCTGGTGGACGGTCTGTATATGTGTCAATGGGTACTTGGCGCTCATAAGAGCGTACCGGTGACGGAGGAGTTAGTCGATCGTAGGTCGAACGACACGTGGTGGGTTCGACGGCTACTTGGCGCTCGCGAGAGCGTACTGGCGACGAAGGGAACGGGCTTGTATCAAACACCCATACGTCTGTAGAATTAACCAGATGCTCACTGAGTTGAGTCACGCGCGAACTCAATGATCCGTGGCTGGAGTCGTCAACCTCGGCAGGGATGACCCATATAGACGGTGACTGAGACATACACAATCTTACACAGACGATACAGTGTTGGCACAAGAAGGTTTACAGTTGTTGCACAGAAGAGGATGGTGTGTTATTCGTTAGGTTTTTGTCTTTCGGCTGTTGCCGTACATAAACGTGATGCTAACTATTGAATAAGAAATGATTGCGAGAAATCTCGCAAAATAGAATAAATATTCCGGCCAGCACCAAAACCCAATAAGGGAAAGCTTAGTGTGGAGCGAACGTATAAGAAAGGGGGGAAGCGGGGAGAAGGTAACAAAGAGAAGGGAGGATATGGAGAAGGAGGGCCCACCGTGGTGGACGTTCGGTCGACACGGTCACGAGAGACTCCATTCCTATAACAACCTTATCCAAAGTTGGAGCACGTATCTGCACAAGGACCCAGCGAAAGGAGCCTTTGTGGTTACCAGGGCATGGTCTAACGCCGTAGATAAGTTAGACCTATCGCGTAACATAGATATAGTGGACGAAGATCAAGTGGAAAAGAGCACAACAAGTTTATGGTTGGGTATAGCCCCGAGAACAGCTGAGGAATTCCATCTGGCCTACTACACAGATGAGGAATTCGGGGACATATACCGCAAAACCCTTAACGGTGGTGTAGCAGGAGGTGCCTACCAAGTGTTGGAGGAAGGGTTGCTACTTTGGGACGACCCGCAAACCAACCGATGCCTATGTGTCCCGAGAAGTCTGAGGACCATGATCCTCAAGGAAATTCATGACACCCCTCATGAGGCCGCTCACACAGGTATAGAAAGGATGCTCAAGCACCTGAAATCTAAGTGTTATTGGAAGGACCTTGGAAAGGATACTCGACAGTATGTGGGAACTTGCGACATCCGCCAGAAGATCAAGCATGACAGAGGCAAAACGCCGGGTCTGCTGAAGCCCTTGCCTGTCCCAGACTTGCCATACCACACAATAACCTTGGATTTTGTGACGGGATTACCCCCTCCTAAAGGAACCACGCAGCAGATGCCATCTTGGTAGTGGTAGACAAGTTCACAAGATATGGGCATTTTATCCCATGCTCCTCCACCACAGATGCGATGGGCGCTGCAGACTTATTGTGGCGCCATGTGATTAAACATGTGGGGTTGCCTGCAGTAATAGTCAGCGACCAGGATCCTCATTTTCTCTTGACGTTCCGGTCATCCTTAGCGCATCACTTTAACACTAAGCTGGCAATGTCTTCAGCTGTGCACCCGCAAATGGACGGACAGACGGAGATAATGAACCAGCAATTGGAAGTCATGTTACGAGCTTATGTCGATAAGGGCAGGGACGACTGGCATGAATTCTTGGACGTTCTGATGTTAGCGTACAATAATAGTCCTCACACTACTATGGGAGAAGCTCCTGCTACGCTATTGATGGGTTTCCGACCCTGTCTGCCCAGCTCATTCCTAGTTCCCAAGGAGTCCCTCAACGTCAAAGCGGAGGAAAGAGTGGACGCATTGAACGTATGCAGAAGATGGGCACGAGAAGCGATCCATCTGGCACAACTGCATCAAGTTAGAGTGCACAACACCAAACACAGGAGAGTAACGTACAAAGTGGGAGACTTAGTACTGATCGATCCTCATAAACTCAACCTCCTGGAAGTAAAGGGTACAGGGAGGAAGCTAATGCAGAGACGCATTGGACCATTTGAGGTGATGGAGGTGATAAACAAGAATGCCTACCAATTAAAACTTCCCGACTCCTACCCTATGCATAATGTGGTGAATGTAGCGCACCTGAGGCCTTATCGTTCACCCGGTGACGTCTCAAGACCATTACTGTCCAACCCCAGGGACGATATAAAAACCTCAGAAGAGTTTGAGGTAGAAGAGGTGGTGGGGCACAGGAAGCGGAAAGGGAAACTCCTGTACAGAGTGAGGTGGAAAGGATATGGGGCACAAGAAGACACCTGGGCAACCGAAAGAGACCTCCAAAACGCCCCTGAGATCCTCGGAAGGTATGGATCGAAGGCAGGCCTGAGCAGACATGAATAAGCGTCCACTTCCCAATCGGGTATTCACACGAAGTCGATTAACGGCACGTGATCAGGGTACACTTCGATCATCTTCCATCTCCATCGTTTTCTTCTTGCGATCCCATCAACGAACCTAACTGACAATGTCTCTCGGACTGGCAAGTATGAGCTGCAGGCCCACCCCATGTAACTCTGTTGTGATCACAGACGAACACAGACAGGACTGCCCAGGTCTCGAGGCAGCCGAAGTATTGTCCGTGCCCTTCAAGAGAGCCCCATCTGACCCTATGTGGTTAAACGGGCAGCTGGGACCTCTCGACCCGACCTTCTCATACGTCGCCTTGCACCAAGTAAGACCCGGTGTTCGATCTCTGGATCGATTGTGGCTCTTGCTACCTGAAAATCACCACCTCAATGAGGCCAAAGTGCTGAGAGAAAATGGGAACCAGAACGTTCCACCTTGATCTCTGACCCCATTGCTGGAATGTTGGGAGTCTTCAAAGGCCGCCGCACTCAAGGCTGAGACCCTCACGAAATTGTGATTGCCTAACGAATTGAGGGAAGTAATATACAAAGTCGAGTCCAAGTCGGGCGGCAAGCACAAGTTAGACAGTCACATCTTTGCCTTCCAGTTCACTTCCTGGCAACACCCCTTCACCATAATATCTCGATATACCTACATACTCCAGATCATTTCCCTCCTTACAGCCTTCGTCAATTACACCCGGATCCATGAACACCTGATGGAAGTAGAAGTCCAAGAGGGATGTAAGGTATCCTGGTTGGAACCCCTGAAAGGAATTTTCTCGAAGAAAGTTTGACTGATGATCGATTGACGGCAAGTTCACCCAAGTTCGCTGTATACCTAGCTTGTCAGCTGCCATGTTGCGTAATCAAGAATGGATTGTTCGAAGAACTGGACCTGAGCGAACATGCTGAGGCTGCTCATAGTGATCGACTCAAGGGACTGAAGTTCCTTGGTTCCTCGACTGGCCCAGATGGGAAGACGCACCCGGACCATTGCCTGGTGCTGAAGACAGGGAGGCCTATGAATTCCGACTCGTGTGGCCTGGCCCTCCCCCATCCAACAAGGACCCGTCCACCCTCAAGTTGGTGGAGAAACGTCATCTAAGCCGGACATTCTACTACCCGGATACTGGACGCTTCATGACTCACGCCGAAGCTCAAGAGGTGGTCATGGATGACGCTGAGCAACAACTGGCACAGCCAGATTCACCAACTCCCTTCGATGAGGGCTCAGACAAGCTGACATCAGGAACATTGGGTTTAAACCTAGGAGATGTTTCCATACCGCCTCCATCTCCCAACTGGCCAGGTGCAGGGAGTTCGGTCTTCCTACCCCCTCCGAATGTGGTGGTGCTGCAGCCAAGCATTCATCCTACCAACACCCCATCCACCCTTTCCGCTGACAACTCTTCCGCCTCATCCTCTCCCTCGGGTTCGTCAAACCAAAACTGCTGGAGGAAATTGCCTCAAGAAGAGAGAAGGCCCCATCTGTATCCCAGCCGAAGAGAGGGATCAGTCTTGGGTCATTCAGGACAGGCTCGTTGGCAAATGGGGAATGAAACCCGTTGAACTCGGATGGACTCATATCGCCCCGAACCTAGTCGATCCGACTACAACAGGGATGCAGATAGAAGGTGGTCTTCTCGACCGATGTCTTGGGATTTGATTGCTCGAAGGGACAGCTGCCCTAACCCAAGAGACTCGAATCCCAATCCTTCCCCATCTAGTATGGTACCGTATAGCACCAGAGGGCCACAGTCAATTCCGCGGATGCCAACTTTCGCGATGCCAGTCAATCCTACATGGGTGGTGGATAGCAACACCAACACCGCCATGCCCACGTTCGTCATCAACCTGGCAGCTCCTCCAACAACTGTTCATCCTCCTTCTATGAGCCGGCCCTACCCCCCACCCGTGCAGTACCTGGGATCGGACCCACATCCATCCTCCTCCTCCAGTGGAGCTCAGTATGACTCCCTCCCTCTGGATTCCTATCACGAGCGTTCGAGAAGCCGGTTGCCCTGGAGAGACGACCCGCAGAGATATGCCCCTTGGGGACCACATCATGGTTGTTAGGAGACTGGGGGGTGATGTTACGGATACGGAGTCTCCAACGACCATATCCATCGCATAGTCAAAGACTTCCCCTCTCTATCACTCCCCCTCTCTCTCCCTTTCGCCCTCTATCCCGATACCCTACCCTCCTTACTCATTCTACCCCTTCCCCCCCCTCATGCAAAGCTTTCCCCATTGGGGTTTTGGTGCTGGCTGAGATTACTTGTGTTTTGCGGGATTTCCTGTGACCCTTCCATTTGTAGATAGTCACATGTCTTGTACGGAAACCGCCAAAGGCAGTTCCCGCTAACTACTACTACTCTCTACAACTGTCTTGTGTGTCATCTCTTGTAACAACCCTTTCTTGTGACTCAACTGAACCTGTGTGACTGTGCAACTCGCAACATGTCTTATAAGTCTGGTTATGTTGAGTCCTCTAGCGGTCCTCACCGTGAGAACTCGAGGTCACAAGTCGAAGACTCTCGACATGTATATCATCCTATGGAACCTGTACCCTATGGGACTTCATCACCCAGCTCTCCCCCCAGTGCTTGACGGACAACATCATATCATGATCTTGGAGATTGTGAATACTCTGAGGCCCACATTCCTGTGATGCCGGTATGCTCACTATGCGAGCGCCAAGTAGCCGTCCATCCATCGTCTGTTCCCTCCCTCGTCAGTCATCATATTCCCTCGCCAACGGTGTGTTCCCTTTGGGAATGCCAAGTCACCAAAGGCCCCACTAGTCAATCCTCATTGCACGCTCATGATATCAACCTGCTACCGGTACGTTCATGCTGCGAATGCCAAGTAACCGATGGCAGTTATACAAAGTTCTCACCCACCTCACGAGTCGCGACCATGCACATGGTACGCTCCATCGAGGAGTGCCAAGTACCTGTGGCTGACCTGTCCATCCTGATGTCTCCGACTACCTACCATCAATTCCTTAATAGCTCACTACATCACCAACCACGATTGATGGGAATTCGATCGTCCACTCCCATGCAAGACTGGGATCACTCATCGATTACATATCCTGTTATGGTACAGACTAGATACAACGTTCCTCATCCCTCTATAAGAACGGATCGAGGAAAGGGGAGTTCTCCCCATCCCCGTAACACAGGTGGATGTGGCTGTGTGCGTAGATGATGTGGCACCCCCCACATGCCCTCCAACTGCATGTATATAAACACAACCTAAGTGGGAATTGAGAAGTAACCTTCTTCTCACACTTCCCACTTTAGTCTAAGTGGCCAGGGACGCCCTTTTGTGCTGGGCCTGCTAGTATGCACACCATGTTACACCCTATCAGGCCCTCAGTGCCAGGCAATACAGGTGCTCTCGACCCCAGGTCACTCCTGTCAGGGCACACCCACCTGACCTGGCTCCACCTGGCCCCACCTGACCCAGTTCCCCACTGTCCACCCCTCCTCACCTCCTCCCTCTTTTCCTTTTCCTCTCCTCATTCCTGCTTCCTCACTTTCTTCCTATTTTACTTCCTCTTTATTTTCTCTTTATTTTACATGGATGACCTCTCTTTGTACCAATGTACCATTGACCCATTCGCAGCACGCCCATGACACACCTGGCCCAGGCACCTCAGGTGACTTCCTGCTGTGCCCAGTGTCATATCCATCCATGGCCATCATCTTCCACCACCTCCAACCCTTCCGGACTACCTCCGCTCCTCCTTCACTAACCTTGGAGCTCCCGTATTCCGCAATCACCTCCACCTCCCTTGATGGTCACCACCCCCTCTTTTCAATATATTACCTATGCCTCCCTAAGTACAGAGCCCCAAAGGCCTCCGGACAGCTCCAACGTCCGCTGACACACTCCTGCCCCTGCTGGGCAATTCACTTGCTTGCCCTGCAAGTCTACCTTTGGGCCTATCCCTCCTTTCCATTTCTGGGTTATCGCCTGCCATTCCGCTAACCCCATAACCCAACTTGTCGGTAATATTCAATCGGCTAATGTTTAACTCCGTTAGCTCCACTCTGCTTGGTCCCACCATTCACGGGCCCGCCCTCGCTGTAACTATATATATACTTAACTTGTACATAGGTTACACCTCAGTGATAAAATCGACTAGAGTTGATCCCCCTTTAGTTCTCGTTGCCAGTAAGTAAATTAGGGCACAGACGTGTAACTTGGCACAGCACTCCTGGTCTGAGTCACTGAGGCTGAAGCCCTCCACCATGGAGACAACTCCTTCATCTTGATCTGGTCTCTAACAGTATTTTATCACTCCCTGACAAGTACACATCTTGTATGGCACCCAAAGCCCCTCGCACTCGTTCACAACTATGCACATTAGTTCCTAACTCTGCCTCACCATCCCCCAAACCCTTGCAGCCTGGTCCTAGTTGTCTGGCGAGAAACCCAGTTGAGTTTTGCAGCTTCTCTAATCTAGAAACCCCTCTCCCATCGACTCCGATCATGTGTCCCATTAGAAATCAATCACCAGTTGCAGATTCCGACTTCGGAGATGCCACGGAACAGCCCATAGATCCAGTTCACTTCTTTGGACTTGGTTCCGAGGTCCCTGACTTCGTCGACCCTCCTCCTGCTGGTCCTCCCATCCCCACTGTCCCAACCACCGACAATGCCGAACCTATCCCCAACATAGCTATCACACAGCTAGCCCAGGCCATCGCCAGTTTGGCTCATCACACCGGATGACCACCTCCTCCACCTTCCTCCATTCTCCAGACCAAGGTCTGTGAGCCTGAACAGTTCGACAGAAAAGATCCCTGTGAACTCCGAGTATTTCTGGTCCAATGCGAACTGAACTTCCAGGACTGCCCCCTTGCTTTTGCTAGCGACCGCACCAAGGTCATCTTCGTGCAGTCCTACCTCAAGGGGATGGCCCTTGATTGGTTCAAACCGGATCTGTTATTTGATCAAAATTCCTCACTTCATCCTTGATGGATGAATAACTACCAGGAGTTCATCAATGAACCCCACGATCCTGTGGGCAACGCTGAAGTCCAACTAATGACCCTGGATATGAAGGATGGGCACCACATCAATAAGTACATCATCGAGTTCAATCAACATGCTTCTCAACTTCATGGTTACGGAGAAGCCACGCTCCGTCATTTTTTCTATAATGGATTGCCGGAATGTATCAAGGATGACATTTCCAGGGTAGGTAAACCTTCTACTCTCTCGGAACTTCACACCTTGTCACAAACTTTCGATGCATGCTATTGGGAGTGTAAATCTGAAGTGACATGTCATGCAAAACTGTCAGGGCACACACCCTGACTAGCCCGGACCCGGACCCGCATCTGGACCTGCATGCATGCTCCACCCCACATGCTCCGCACGCCGCATGCTCCGGGCCCGGTTCCCACTTCTCATGTGACTTCCGGGTATCCCCGGAAGTTTTTGCCATATTGGGCCACTGTGGGAAAGTGAGAAGTTAACCTTCTTCTTGTTGTAGTACATCTACCTCTTGTTTGATTTCCTTTTCTTTTCTTTTTATGTGTCACATGACTGCAGAGATGAACTCTATCTGTTTCTACTCTTGTATAAACATTACAGTTCATCTCAGGCAAGTCTCTCCTGTACTCATCTGTTTCTGTTGGAGGAAGGGATCAAGTGATCTCCCAAACCATCAGGGAAGGGGTACCCCCCCCTGGCATAACAGGCGAGTAGTGTATGGATGCACGCTAGAAGTCCTGGGTTCGATACCAGGCTTGTCCATTTTATGTCATTTGTCCAGTCACGCTGGTTTATGTCATAAGAATTTGGAGCTCCGGATAAGTCCAGTAGTCGCACCGGATACAAATTTCCTCAGTTTCTACTCTTGTATAAACATTACAGTTCATCTCAGAGGTGCCATAACCTGAGTTACAACACTTCTCACTTTCTTACTGTCAGGGCACACCCACCTGACCCGGCTCCACCCGCCCTGACCCAGTATCCCGCTCACCCCTACCCCCCACCCTCCATCACGTTTCCTCAACTCCTGTTCTTCTTTCTATCCTTTTGTTCTTTTATTCCTTCATTCTTTCTTCTATCTTTATCTAATGGACGACCTTTCCTCATACCTATGTATTATTGACCTGCCCACGACGCACGCATGACACACCCAGCCCCGGACGACCCGGACGGCCTCGCAGTGCAACCCAGCACGTGCGTGTGCAGCACATGCCCTTGGGATCCCCCACAGGGACACCCAGATGACTGCGGCTGTATGCGGGGTGATGTGGCAAACCTCATGTGACCCAAGCCGCATGTACATAAAGGTACCTGGGGTGGGAACAGAAGAAGTAACCTTCTTCTCACAGTTCCCACTTCAGGTAAGTAGCATAGCCTCCCCTTTTAATAACAACTCACAGTTCCCACTTCAGTCTGAGTGGCCAGGGACCATCGTCCCGGACCGGGCTCGCCAGTACGCATGCCTGCTCCACACCCCGCAATGGCCTCAGTGCCGGGCATTACCCTTGGGCCGCCTCGACCCCGGACGCATCCCTGACACTTACCCACAGTAGGCAAGTGTATCTTACTTGCCTTTTATCTTATACACTTTCTTACCCACAGTAGCATTGTGCCCTGAGATGGGCTGTTACAGGTCAGGCTCTGGGTTATAGAGAGAGGGGTCATGGGGACCCAGGTTTGTCCCCTGACAGAAACCCTCCTCCAATGTCTTCAACAAGACCACTACCGCTTCTCGCTCCAACCCCATTCCTTCCTCCTCATTCAACTCCGCTTCCGGTAGCAAGCCTCCAAAGGACAACAAAAAGTCCGAGGCCAGCTCCACTAAGCCGGATCCTTCATCAAAACTCAGAGACAACGGCAAGCTCACACCACAAGAGCGTAAGCGTCATCTCGATGAGAAACTTTGCATGTTCTGCAGTCAGTCTGGCCATATGGTCAAGGACTGCCCCAAGTCTTCTTCTCATGCATCTAAGGCCCATATGGCCCAGACCGAGGAGCAAGGATCTGCTTCTGAAAATTATTCCGCACCCCTGTGGACTCCACACAGACCGGGGGTTGTGATTCTTCCCTCCATGCGCTCAAAGAAGTACACCTAAACACATCTTCTATCTCCAACTTATCCTCCCTCCACATTCCCGTTTCTTTTTCTCTTTCTGATGGTCTATTTTCTCCTCTTAATGTTGACCCTTCGGTTGATGTTCTACCCATTGTAGATAGTGTTGCTGATGTATCACTCTCTCCACCTCCACCTCCGACTACTTCCATAGATCGTTCCACCTCTCTCCACTTCTCTTCTCTCTCTTCTCCTGTTTCTTCTTCTCTGTCCGATGTAAGGACAAAAAATAAACTCTTCTGCACCTATGAGAATGTCCCTGCACTCATAGACTCTGGGTCTTTGGACTGCTTCATCGATGACACATTCATGAAGAAGTTGGCCCTGAAGATGTATCAGATTAAACCTCTACAACTATGCCGTTTCAATGGTAGCACTAACTCAATCATAACCTGTGCCGTTGATATTCCCCTCTGCTTCGCTTCTGGAAACATCACCCCCACAACTTTCTTTGTCACATCGCTGGATGGATCTTGTTCTCTAGTCCTAGGACACAACTGGCTTACCCGCTACAATCCGTTGATTGACTGGGTCTCAAGCAATATTACGTTCCAAACTTCCGAACCTACCAAGACAGTTACTCCAAGCTCTCCCCCATCGTCTCCAGTACCACGGCCATTGTCCGACATCCAACCACCTGATGTTCCGCTAGCACCTCAGCCCCAGGCTCCCATTCCTCAGTTACCATCTATCGAGTTTGTCAGCTGCTCTGCATTCACAAAGGCTTGTCAACTTGAAGGATCAGTATCCTTCAGCCTAACCATCCCTACTGAGGACAGCTGCTTGAGAGCTGCCTCATCCCACACCGATTCCGTTGACCTCTTGGCCATTCCGAAGGAGTACCACAAGTTCACAGATGTGTTCAGTAAGAGCATGTCAGGGACGCATCCGGGGTAGAGGGGGTCCGGATGTATCGCCTGGCAGAAGGGCCCTTGTGGGGTGTGAATCGGGCATGCATGCTGGCAGGTCCGGGAAGGGACAGCAGTCCCTGGCCACTTAGACTGAAGTGGAGAATGTGAGAAGAAGGTTACTTCTTTCGTTCCCACTTCAGGTACATTTATGTACATGCGGCTTGAGCACATGACGAGTGCCACATCATCCTCGGAGACAGCCGCGGGCATCCAGGTGTCCCCATGGGGGATCCCGAGAGCGTCCACTGCATGCACATGTACTGGGCACAGCAGGAAGCCATCCGGGGTGTGTGGGCCGGACAGGTCAATAGTACATTGATACAAAGGAAGGTGGTCCATGTAGATAGAAGGAAATAAACAAGAAAAGGAAGATGAGAAGAATGAAATAAAGAAAGGAGAAGGAAGAGAGAAAAGAAAGGGGAAGAGAGGGAGGAAGGAGGAGGGAGAGGGATGGACAGTGGGGAGCGGGTGTGGTGTGGCTGGGTGGGTCTGGGTGGACCCGGGTCAGGTGGGTGTGCCCTGACAGAGCAAAGCCTCGATGCTAGCACCACACCATGAGCATGACCTGAAGATCGACCTTGAGGAAGGCACTTCACCACCCTTGGGTACTATGTACTCCCTCTCCACTTCAGAACTCGAGGCTCTCTGGGTGTTCTTAGATGAACACCTAGCCTCCAGGTTCATTTGTCCCGCTACTTCCGCTCATGTGGCTCCGGTCCTCTTCGTCCGCAAAAAGGACAAGTCTCTCTGTCTTTGCATCGACTTCCGAGGGCTGAACAAGATCACCAAAAAAGATTGCTACCCACTCCCCCGCATTTCAGACCTCCTTGATGCACCTAGCTGTGCCACTGTCTATACCAGACTCGACCTCCAGCATGCTTACCACCTGGTTCGCATTGCAGCAGGTGACGAATGGAAGACTTCTTTCCGCACACACTATGGTTCCTACAAGTGGCTTGTCATGCCATTCGGTCTCATGAATGCACCTGCGGCCTTCCAGTGATTCATCAACACGATCTTTGCCGACCTCTTGGACATTTCTGTGGTAGTCTACCTAGACGACATCCTTACCTACTCGGAAGACATGGCTTCACATCAGGAGCATGTTCAAGAAGTTGTTAGGAGACTCCGCAAACATGGCCTATACGCCAATCTGAAGAAATGTGAATTTCATATGGACACTACGGAATATCTCAGATACTGCCTTTCTCCCTCCGGACTCACCATGTCCATCGAGAAGGTTAAAGCTGTCCAAGATTGACCCAAGCCCTGTAAAGTCAAGGATGTCCAGTCCTTCCTTGGCTTCGCTAACTTCTATTGGTGTTTCATCCACCAATACTCCAACATTGTGGTCCCCTTGATGTGCCTTACACATAAAGGAGCCCCCTGGTTATTCTCTGACAACTGTCATTCTGCTTTCAACACCCTGAAAGAAGCCTTCACTTCTGCTCCCATCCTGACACATTGGGTACCCAATGCCCCCCTCATTGTAGAAACCGACACCTCTGATTATGTGATCTCCGGAATACTGTCCATCTGTTGCGATGACAGAGAGATTCGCCCTGTCACTTTCCACTCTAGAACACTCTCAGCACCAGAGCTCAATTACAACACCCATGATAAGGAACTGCTCGCCATTCATGATGCATTCCAATTGTGGCATCACTACCTTGAAGGTTCAGGAACCCCAATCGATGTCGTCACCGACCACAAGAACCTCGAGTATTTCTCCACCACCAAACTCTTGACCTGGCGGCAAGCCTGCTGGTCGGAGTTCCTCTCCCAGTTCCACATGACTGTCCGATTCTGCCCCAGAAGACTCGGAGTAAAACCAGATGCGTTGACTAGATGCTGGGACATCTATCCCAAAGAAGGGGATATGGACTACGCTCGCATCAATCTGCAGAACTTCTGACTGGTCTTCACTTTGGAGCAGCTCACTGCATCCTTACGAGCCATGTTCCTAGCTGCCACAGTAATCAGGGCAGCCATACTCGTCGACACAGAGGCTCTCCATTGAGACATTCTAGCCTCCCTCTCCTCCAATACCACAATCTCTTCTCATCTTGCTTCCCCCAACCTCCCAAATCCCCGCTGGTCCGTTGATGCTGAAGGCCTGTTAAGGCTGGACAACCGCATCTATGTTCCGGATTCCAATGATCTTTGTCTCCGCGTTTTGCAAGACAAACACGACCACCAGCTCTCCGGACACTTCGGTCAAAACCGGACTCTGGATCTAGTCCATCATGATTATACCTGGCCAGGCATCCGTAACTTTGTCAAGAGCTACATCTCCTCCTGTACTTCTTGTGCCTGTGCCAAAGTTCCCTGTCACAAGCCTTACAGCTTACTCAAACAACTCCCTATCCCCGAACGTCCTTGGAACTCCATCTCAATGGACTTCATCGAACAGCTACCCTCCTCTTCCGGATTCACTTCCATCTTGGTCATTGTGGACTGCCTGTCCAAACAGTGCATCTTCATTCCTACCCACAATACCATCACCTCTCCAGAACTGGTCAAGCTATTCCTCTTCCATGTGTTCTCCAAGCACGGAGTTCCTTCCCACGTCACCTCCGACAGGGGTCCGGAGTTCATTTCTCACTTTTTCTGTTCACTTGGTAAGGCCCTCGACATCCACCTCCACTTTCCCTCCAGTTATCATCTGGAAGGAGACGGACAGACCGAACAGATGAACCAGACGCTCAAGCAGTACCTGCATATCTATAGTAACTACCAGCAGGATAATTGGTCTGAACTCCTACCTCTCGCGGAGTTCGCATACAACAATGCTCCGAATGCCACCACAGGCATCTCTCTGTTCTTCGCCAACAAAGGCTACCATCCAAACATCACCATTCACCTGGAGTGAGACCTAACATCAGTACGCACCCAAGAGTACTCTGTAGATCTCGACTCTCTCCATCACTTCCTTCACAAGGAAATGCACCTCGCTCAGATCTGTTATCAGGGCCCAGCAGATTCCTGTCGGAGTCCTGCCCCAGCTTTTGAGGTAGGAACTTTGGTCTATGTAAAGGCCAAGTATTTCCGTTCCACCCAACCTTCCAAGAAGCTCTCCGAGAAAAACCTCGGCCCATTCGAGATCATTGCCTGCATTGGAACCCACTCCCTCACCCTCCGCCTGCCAGAAAACATGCGAGCCATTCACCCGGTATTCCATGTCTTGCAGATCAAACCCTCCATCCCGAACGTCATTCCGAACCGCCACCAGCCACCTCTGCCTCCAATAGAAATCAGAGGCGAAATGGAGTTCGAGATTGAAGAGATACTTGACTCCAAGATCGACCGATGTAGATGCAACAAGTTGCTCTACCTGGTCAAGTGGCTAGGCTATGAAGGGACCAACGAGGAGACACAATGGCTCCTTGCCAGCAAACTCGATCATGCCTCCGACTTCATTGAAGCTTTCCATTCTCGGTACCCAGACAAGCCTGGTCCCAAAGCCCCTTAGGAACCTCAACTCCTCTCCCATCTCTCCTTTCTCTCCACTCCTCACTTCCATTTTCATTCTTTCTTTCTGTAAGTACAGCTCCCCTCACCTTACCAATTCTGGGCCTTCAAGGGTTCAGGCCTAAGAAGGGGATACTGTCATATCCATCCACGGCCATCGTGTTCCACCACCTCCAACCCTTCCGGACTACCTCCACTCCTCCTTCACTAACCTCGGAGCTCCCGTATTCTGCAATCACCTCCACCTCCCTCGATGGTCACCACCCCCTCTTTTCAATATATTACCTACACCTCCCTAAGTACAGAGCCCCAAAGGCCTCCAGACAGCTCTGACGTCCACTGGCACACTCCTGCCCCCGCTGGGCAATTCACTTGCTTGCCCTGCAAGTCTCTATCCCTCCTTTCCATTTCTGGGTTATCGCCTGCCATTCCGCTAACCCCATAACCCAACTTGTCAGTAATATTCAATCGGCTAATGTTTAACTCCGTTAGCTCTGCTCTGCTTGGTCCCACCATTCATGGGCCCACCCTCGCTGTAACTATATATATACTTAACTTGTACATAGGTTACATGTGAGGTCTTAGGGTGGCTCAGCACACAAGGCCGTAAGTGATACAAGATAGTGTATTTTACAGTGGTGTGTAAGCGGTTACCCGGAGGTTCCCACTTGCCCATGTGACTATGTGTATCTAATTTACATGTGACTCGGGGTTCGGGGCTATTGCCCTGACATTCTCCCCCCTTGCGTTGCATTTGCGACGCATACAAGGTTGATAGTAAATGAAACAGAGTTTTAATAGTTGATTTACATTGAGTTTGGAATTATCAATGAGGGTTTTTTGTTGTCGCCACTTTAAAGTGGGCGATTTTGTACATGTCGGTGAAAGGAAGAGAGGGGGTTTAAGGAATGAATGAGTGTGGTCTGTGAGGGTTCGTGTGTAAGTGGTGTTTACACACGAGCAGTGGTGGATGTGGGTCTTTTGACGGAGTGGAGATTTCCGCAATTGTTACTTGCGGTTCCTCGCATACAGTATTGTGTGCGGGGCCTCGAGTTCGGGGAAGGTGTTTTCACGGGCGCCTCGATGGCGTATTACCGTGTCACTTTCCCTTCTCTCAAGGGTGGATTCATTGCCCCAGAGGAGGGTTTTCCTCCAGGTTGTTCATCTGGACATCCGATTGCTGCATCGGATGCGATGATGTAGCCTGGGCTACATTGTCGGGCTGTGGGCTCAACGAAGTGGGTGCTCCCTGGGTGGGAGCGGGTTGTTGTGTTCCTGAGCTGCTTGGCTCAGGTGTAGAGTACGGTAGGTCTACCATTCTTCCCGTGGGGAAGGATGGTCGTTGGGCTGGTTGTCCAGCACGGAGACTTGCGTCTCTTTCCCGGTATTTGGAAGCTTTCGCTTCCCGTTCCGCAGTTCTTGTGGCACGTTCCTCAGGAGTCCTGAGTGGTTTGAACTGGGACTTTAAGTAGGCAGCTTTGCCTAGACTTTCCCAGGAGATTTTCCCCTTATTCTCTGGGGAATTATATTCCTCCGTGAGTCTTGCAATACTCGGGAGTCCCAAGAAGTATTTCTCGGTTTCCTTTGCTTTTTTGCGGAGGGTTCTATGTACCTTGCCGCTTTTGAAGGCGGCTTCGGCCTGTTCGTACCAGTGTATGAATTCTTTCCCACTCACGCTTGTCCACCAAGCGTATGCGGCGTCATGCGCCGCTTCTGACCCCGCTATTCTCCTCATGGGGAAGTTGGGGTCGATTGTTATGTCGACTGGAGCTTCAACTTTGCCGAACTCGTTGAGTTCGGCAGTCTTGTATAGCATGTGGACACTTCCCTGCAGGGTAGCTTGCCCATAGGGTGCTGAGGTACTCAGCGGCCTGCCGCCTCTGGCAGTGGTCCCCGTTTTAGGGTCTGCCATTGGTTGCCTACCACTCTCCCTCTTCCCCTCGACATGGGTTTGCCCCTCTGAGGGCGGGCCCTTATGCAACCCGGACAGGGTCGCCTGCCCACGGGGTGGCGGGATAGTCGGTGCCCCACCCCTTGATGCGCTAGTCCCCATGTGGGGTCGCGCCTCATGAGGCCTGGAACCGTATCCCCTCCCCCTGACCTGGGAGGCCCCCGTCATGATGGGTTTGGCAGCGAGGTCTGCCAGTGCGCGTGCCTCTCTGAGCTCGCATTTCAGTAATTCGATCTCCCTTTTTTGGAGATCGACTTCTCTCTCTGTGTCTTTCAGAGAGTCAAAGATGCCCTCAGCATCTCTTCGTGCTCTGTTGTATTCGCGCCTCCAGTGGGCGCAATGGTCGCAGGCGTCTTCTGACGCCCTCGAGTTATCAGACCGTGCCCGTTTGGACGGTCTGGACCAGGAGCCGCTGTCGCTCCCTCGTCTCCCTCCTACAAGGGACTTCATCTCTTTCAGCTCCTCGCAGAGCTGACCTGTCTGAGCAGCTACCGCTGACGCAATGGCTGATTCCCAGCCTGCATTTGGCTGGGGTGTTGTTGGACCTGGGCCGAATTGGCTAATCCAGGGGTTGATCTGGCCAGGGAAGTTCCCTGGGGAGTATGCCTGGGGCTGCAGCAGCAAATGCTGCCCCTGGAATGGCGCTTGTTGCGCCATCGGTGCAGTTTGCACCGTGTATGGTTGGAAGCCTCTTTGGGGAGGCTGGGGGTATGCAGTGCCTGTTAGCAACGTGGATGGTTGTTGGTTCGCGGCACTCATTTGTGCTGTGTGCGTCATGTAATCCATGGCGCTTATCTGCGCCTGGTGTTGTTGTTGTTCCGGGGAGCCTTGCTCCCCGGGTTGTTGTATTTCGATATCCGGTGGTTTGTTTGGATCGAACCGAGGGTTGCCTCCCCCAGAGAACGACATTTCGTCGTTATGTTACTCATGGTGGTGGGAGGGGTTTTCGTTCTTGCGTGCGTGGGATTCACCACAGTTGTGTGTTCTTTTTGCACATGAGCCTGTGGTTCACGTGGTCTAGGCGAGTTACTTGCCCAGAACTTTCCCACGCTCTTGGCTGTGGGCCATCGTCCCTCGGCTTTACTTCCTCCGCCTCTGTTTTTGGGGGTGTAGTGATGCCGAGAGTTCCCTGTCTTCTTTGATAGGGAGTTTTTCTGGTTCCCTTACATTTTGTAAGGTGAGGTACTCGTCCAGGTGGATGAGGTTGTTGCAATTTCCTAGGGGTTCCCATGTGGTGTCCCCTAGTTCCCATTTAACCTTAAACCAGAGTTCGTTGTGAACCCACGCATGGTTTAGGATTTCGCAAACTACTGCTTCGCGATCGGGGTCTTCCCCAAAATCGTAGAATATGTTTACTTCCCTATTTGGGAAGGTTTCCTGGTCATTCGGCTCGTGAGGTGTGAGCCGGGATACATGGAATCTTGGGTGGATTCCGCATTGTTCAAGTTGTGGTGGCAACTTGAGGATGTAGTTTGACATTTCTGGAAATGTTTCCAGAATTTCGTAAGGCCCTATGTATAAGGGCTTTAGTTTTCCTGCCCTGCCTTTGGGTAGGTTCAGCTTATCTGTGGATAAGTATGCGAGCTCGCCTTTTCTCAAAGGTGGGTCCGGGCGTCTTTTCTTATTCGCCTGGATTGTTTGGGCAGCGCGATTATGTATTATCGCGTCATGTGCTGCCATGAGGTTTTCCTTCGCTTTTTGAGCGAAGTCATTTACTCCCGGGTAGTCCGAGAGTGGTGCTGTTAGGCACATCTTTGGCATATGGCCGTAGATTAATTCGAACGGGGCAAATCCTGTCGATGTGTTCGAGCTCGCATTGATCGCGGATTCCGCCATCGACAGTTTTGCTGCCCAGTTGCATTGGTTTGGTCTAACCATCGCACGTAGTATTTGTACAACTTTTTGTATCATTCTTTCCGCTTGGCCGTTGCCTTGCGGGTGGAATGCAGTTGTGAATTTCAACTGTACACCGAGTATTCGGTGTAGTTCGTGCCAAAATTTTGACATGAATTTTGAGTCTCGATCTGATATGATCGAGTGTGGTAGACCGTGGAGTCTTACAACTTCACGAAGAAATACGAATGCTAGTTCTAGTGCGTTTGTTGTTGTCTTTATTGGAATTAGGTGGACGTTGGACGTCAACCTACAGATGATTACCCAGAGGTAATCATATCCCAAGCTTGTTGGGAATGGACCTGTGAAGTCCATGGCTATTGACGACCATGGTGTCTCCGGGGTCGGGAGTGGGTGAAGCATTCCGGGATTTCTCCTGGTGCTTTTCTTTGTCGTTTGACAAGTTCCGCAGGACCTGCAGAACTTGTGGGTATCCTTTTCGACTTCCACCAGAAGTGTCGACAGAGGGTTTCCACTGTTTTCTTGGATCCTAGGTGTCCAAGTGTTTCTTGGATGTTCTCGAGGATTATTCCCCGAATGGACTTCCTTTCGTAATTCCCTTTTGGGACTACTATTTGGGTCGTTCCTCCTTCTCCAAGTCGGGTTATCAGCCCATCTTTTATGGAGAAGTTTTTGAAATTCCCCGGGTTCTCTAGGATTTCCCGGTGGATCTGGCTTTTCAAGTATCCAGATTTTTTTGCCTCAATGAGGTCTTTTTCTTCGAATTGTTTTCGAAGGTTCTCTTCTGGAGTTATGATTTCTTCCAGATTTTGGGCACTCCCCCCTAGAGCTTCCTCTAGGGTATTTCTCGCACATATCGCTGCGAGTCTCTTTTTCTCTGAGTTTTTACTCAGGGTACTGCTTAGTAGCAGTTCTTCATATTCCTCGATTCTGTCGGGGATGATATCTTCTGCATTTTTGTCCAGGTGGATGTCCGCCGAAACATAATCGTCGAAATGCAGATCCTCGTCTGTTGACGAGTCGTAGTATCGTGAGAGTGCATCTGCCACTTTATTTTTGTGGCCTTCCACGTATTTTATTTCGCAATTGAAGCTTGCGAAGAAGGCTTGCCATCTCAGGTGTCTCCCTGAGTTGTGGTTTTTTGTTTTGAAATATTCCAAAGCTTTGTGGTCCGTGATTACTGTGAATTCACGGCCTCCCATGAGGTCGTCTTGCCATCTCATGAGCGCTTCGAGGACACCCAGTGCCTCGAGCTCGTAGGCGAAGTACCTACGTTGTGTGTTGGTGAACTTTTTGGACATGAATGCGGCCAGGCGGCAAGTCTGCCACCTTTCGCCTTGTCCAATTAATGCACCCATGCCCGCTGGGCATGCGTCTGTTATGACCCAGACGTGGAGTTTGGTCCTCTCTTCTTCTGAGAGGCTTTCCGATGGGTTCCACTGGACGGGCTTCAGGATCGGAGCCCTGCATGCTAGACGTTTGATTTCATCGAAGCATTTCTGGTGGAGTGGTGTCCACCTGAATGTCCGCTTGTTTGAGCAGATTGTTTGCAGTGGTCCTGTGTAACCGCTGACGTTTGGCATGAATATCGATAGATATTCTACCATTCCCAGGAATCTTAGGACTCCTGTGTGGTCTACTGGCTCTCACCAGTTGCGGATTTTTTCCATTTTATCCGCTTGAGCATGGATGCCCTGTTTGTCCACTCGGCTTCCTAGAACGTCTAGGATTGGGGCAAATGGCTGGAATTTTTTCCGGCTTATGTAGAATTTCGCCCCTTTTAGGCGAGTGAATAACCAGAATAGTGCTTTATTGTGGTTTTCCACCGAGCTTGTGCTGGTGAATATATCATCGAACCAGACGTGTAGGTGTCTGCCTACTTCTCCTCGTAGTTCCCAGGTCAGTGCGTGCTGGAAGGTGCAGGGAGCGTTGCAGTCTCCTTGCTGCATCGTGTTCGAGTTGTACGTCCCGTGGGGCATGGAGAATGTCGTCCTATGGACGTCATCTGGATCCACGCATATTTGTTCGTACGCATCCGACATGTCGATCTTAGATCGGTATGTTGCTCTGGCGACTGATTCCTGGATCAGTCGCATGTCTGGCATTGGTGTGACGTCGAGGATCGTGTTTGAGTTACGGTTCCTCACGTCTATTACCGTGCGTAAGGATCCATCTGCTTTGCAGATGCACAGTAGCGGGCATGCTCACTCGCTGTTCGTGGGATACCACCATCCTGCTTTTACATAGCGATCTATTTTGGTCGCTAGTGCTTCCTGCAGTGCTGCAGGACATCTCGGGGTGTTTTCCCAAAATTTCTTGTTCGGATCCTTCAACGGGATTCGATGGTTCACCTCCCTCAGGGGGGCATTTCTAATGGCGCTGGCGCCATTACGGTTTCAAATTTTTCTCTCCACCACTCCCTGAGTATTTCAAACTCGGGGTTGTTCATGGAGAGACCTTCCAAGTGTGGTACGTCTGGAAGTTCTAGTCCTTCCGGACTAGGATTGGGCCAACCTTCAGGGTATTTTCTTGTGATTACCCTGAGGTGTGTTTCGATCCCGCCTCCCTGTCAGGGGGGCTTCTTGTTTGGTTGTTATCGGGCTCTTGCTCGAGTTTTCCATCTGTGTGATCTCGTCACACGGTCTTCGCTTATTCCAAGGGTGTCTATGTTGCCCTTGTTTGCCGTTCTCACTTTGTGGGACCGGAAGTCTAAGCTTACCTGGTTTTTGTTTAACCAGGGGGCGCCAAAGATGGCATTGTATCTGTCGATGTTTATTACATCGAAGTAGTGTTTTTCTACGTGGCCGTTGATTTCAACGTCCATGTTTGTTCTGAACAGGATCTGTGATCTTGTTCCTTTCATCCCCATTTGAAGGATGACTGGGTTCTCCAATTGGAGAATTGGGATGTGGACTGCGCGGACAAAGTCTGGCGATAAAGCATCCATTTCGGCTCCACTATCGAATAGCGCATAGGCTTTTATGCCTGCTATTTTTATGTGAGCCGTTAGCGTTCTCTTCGTTGAGAGCGGTCTGTTTGCGGGGTATTTTCCCGTGTCTTTTGAGATGCGGAATTTCGCATCGAACAAGGGGGACTGGGTTTCGATGGACTTTTGGTCCTTCTTCCCTTTGTCCTTGTTTTCCTTGGGTACTTTGGTGTATTTCCCCAAGGCGTCTTTTCTTGGTGCTTCTACCAAGGCTTCGGCGACTTTTTCGTCTGCCGTGTTTTCTAACTGGTGTGCTACCGCCAGTTTGATTTTATAATTTATGTCATTGTGGTCGACGACTGACATTGGGCCCATTCTTATGGTCCCAACGTTGACTTCCTCACCCTCTGAGTTGGGTGAGTATTGAGGTCCTTCGTATGGGTCCTCTACTTCGAAGCTTGATGCTTCGGAGTTACCGGAGTTGTTCTCTGGTTTCTCATCTGATGAGCCTTTCGACTCTTCATCCGATGAGTTCGCGATTTCCATGGCAGCTATGCGCCTTGGTTTTTCATCGCTTGTTATATTGTGTCTTGGGCAATCTTTCGTTTGCCCTATTTTGCCGCATTTGCCGCAAATTGGAACTGACTTTTGGTCAGTTTTCCTCGAGTTTTTCGAGGATGTATCCTCTTTCCATCTGGGTTTCAGCTCTTCCGCTTTCTTTCCTGATGGGAGGGCTCTGCCGTGGCTCGTTGTTGCCGTGGTAGTTGTTCGGGTATAGTAACCTGATTTGTAGGCTGAAGACATCTTCAGCCCGTCAATTATCTCGTCTACACGAGATATTGCTTTTAACATCTCCTCGTTTGAGGAGAAGTCTGATCTGATTCTATCATGAGCGATCATTTCCCTCTTCCATTCAAGGGGAATGTAGTTTAGGAACCTGGTGTTGAAGGACGCCTGGTCTGGAGGCGTCACCATCTGGGACGCTGCTTTTGACAGTTCTAAGTAGAACTATTTTAGGCCTTTTTCCGCTTCGTATTTGACGTTGCGGTATTTCTTTGTCGCGTTCAACGCGGCGGAGGCTTTGATGAAGGTTCTCATCAATATGTTGAGAACTTCGAGGAACATGCCCTCGTCTCCTCTGAGGAGAGTTTCGTCTCGGAGTCTAATTCCGAGGTCAAACGCGGGTCCCCCTAATCCACGAATCAAGCAGTCCAGGTGGACTTCATCGAATTGGGGACCTTTGCATCCTCGCGAGGCAAGGAATCCCAGTAGTTCTGTGAACCACTGCCAGAACGATTCCATGTCGTTCTCCCCTGACCATTTCTTGTCAGGAAATGCCGGCCCATTCTTTAGGGCTTCTGGCTTCACTCCTTCTGGGTAGGGAGTGAGTATTCTCACTTCGGCCATTCTTATGGCCTTTTCATACCATTTCTCCAGGTACTCTTCTTGCTCCCCTGCCTTCGTGGGGTCGCTATCCAATGGAGATCTCTCCTTTGGGGGGGTTTTTGCTAGGGGAAATCTTCCTCGCAGCGTTTCTTTGATTTCAGGCGAATTTGGCTGAAGTTGTATTTGTATTCTCTCATTGTTTTGAGAGGGTGTGAATGAGTTACCTCTCTGTTCGAGAGGTCCGTCATAAGTGGATGTTTGGCCAAACCTTTGGTACGTGCCAATTCTCCTCCTAATCTCTGAATGATGCCTTCTTTCGGCATTGTCTTCTCCTATCCTTGGGAGAAGGATCTCCTTAGCGTCTCTGTCGAGTCGCTGATGATATTCCAGTGTGCTTTCACTGGTGGTTCTTTTCGTGAATTTTTCACGAGTTCTATTTATGTCCTGGACCGTGGTCCAGGGGTGTCTATTTTTTTCCTCACTTTTTTGTGAGAAGTTTATTTCCTTCAGCAAATCTGTTTGTTCGCTGATTTTTTCAGTCAACGCGTCGATTGCGTTGGCCATTCTTTCTAGAGTTATCTCTAGACGAGCCGTGCTATTATGGTTCGTTTCCTCAATCTTTTTTTGGTCGCGTTTATTATGCGCGATTCCTGGTTTTCCAGGAGGAAGTTTGGTTGGGCGAGCAGAGACTCTCCCCAGTTGACATTTCCGCTTCTGGGGGTTCCAGAATGGGTTCTTGGAGTGAACACTCCACACTCGCTTTGTTTAGGCGAGGCTGTTGCGGAGGGTGCTTCCCTTTCATAGAGGGGTCTGTTCGCTGGTTTCTCCTTACTTTTACGTAAGGCTTCCTCAGCGAACTCCCTCATTTCAGTTCGCCTCCTCTTCATTATCTCGGAGACCTCCTCCGAAGTTGGCGACCTTGCCTTGTCTGGCATGGTGTGTGGGAGTGTAAACAGCGGAAGTTCTTTTGGAGCTTCTGCGCTCTGGGAGATCCTGCTCTCAGGGCGTATTTTCGCGCCTTCTCGGGCTTTCAGCCTGAGAAGAAGTTGATCTTCACTTTCCGTCCTCCATTCAGACGGAACCTGGAACAAGTCCAGTAGTTTTTCGGATAGCCGTCACGGGGGCTCTTCCCTTTGTTTCCCTTTGTCTGCCTTTGGGGCTTGACTTGGGGACGTGAGGGGGGACTCCAGGGGATAGTGGGGCCCTGGAGTTTCCTGCGACTCTATCCGATCAGCTTTTTGGGCTGATCGTTCGGCGCTTACGCATTTTTCGTGCAAGTCGATCACCTCATGAGGAGGTGATGGATCTTCCCCAGCTTGGGTTAGATCGGTATGTTGTGGAGTTCTGGGGGTATTTCGCCCCGCACTTACTCCACGTAAGTTTATAAAGCCTTCAGGGACCAGCCCTGAGGTGGTTGCTATTGCCGGATCATGTTGATCCTCGTCGTCGTCTGACGATGGCTTTTGGTTTGAATCTCCCTTGATGGGAGATTGCGGTTTCTTTATAAACCACTCGTTTCTTTTTAGTGTCGCTGCAGATGTGACCTTGCCCTTGCGGGTGTGTTTAGGCGCCATAGGCGCTTCTGAGTCAGATGTTAAGATTGTGTAGTTGTGGGTTGTGTTGTAAAACACACCTCATGCACTTAAAAAAGTGTGAGGTCTTAGGGTGGCTCAGCACACAAGGCCGTCAGTGATACAAGATAGTGTATTTTATGGTGGTGTGTAAGCGGTTACCCGGAGGTTCCCGCTTGCCCACGTGACTATGTGTATCTAATTTACATGTGACTCGGGGTTCGGGGCTATTGCCCTGACATTACACCTCAGTGATAAAATCGACTAGAGTTGATCCCCCTTTAGTTCTTGTTGCCAGTAAGTAAATTAGGGCACGGACGTGTAACTTGGCACAGCGCCCCTGGTCTGTCTGAGTCGCTGAGGCTGAAGCCCTCCACCATGGAGACAACTCCTTTGTCTCGATCCAGTCTCTAACACCCAGCATGTGTGCTCACACTGGATGCCCTCAGGATTTCCCATGGAGACACCTGGGTGGTTATGGCTGTGTGCAAGGGTGATGTGGCATCCATCATGTGACCCAAGCCGCATGTATATAAACATACCTGAAGTGGGAACCAAAGAAGTAGCCTTCTTCTCATCTTTCCACTTCAGTCTAAGTGGCCAGGGACTTTTGTCCCACATCAGGCCTGTCAGTACACATGCCTGATCCACCCCCCACCAGGCTCTCAGTGCCGGACGCTACACCCAGGCCTCCTTGCCCCTGGATGAGTCCCTGACAGCAGAAGAAGGCTTCAACCTTGTTCCCCCTGCCTCCCCTGCCATGGTAACAGAAGAACAGTACAACAACCTCCTAGCCCAGTTTCAGGAACTGCAGGCTATTGTGGAGAGCCAAGTCCTTAACCACCCCCCACCCACTTCCACACCTGCACCTCTCCCCACACCCACACCCACACCCAAGCCACCCAAGGTCACCCCCCCACGCCTTTCTCAGGAGCCAGTGAGGATCTCAATCATTTCAAAGCCAAATGTGGAATCTACTTCCACATCCATGCATCTGAGTTCCCCACTGCCCTCTCCCAGATTCTCTTGGTGTTGTCCTACATGAAGGGAGGACCAGGAGGAGCATGTGCAGCGCATGATCCCGCTGCTGACGGCAGGGTCCCCAGCACTTACCATGGATGAGTTCAACTCAACAACATGTAGGGCTCCTAGCGGATCAGATCGGTCCGGATCCGGATCAGAATCCGCGGATTTTTAGAGGTTTGAAACAAGAACCGTATCCGGCAGTTAGAAATCCGTGGATATGCGGATCAACCGCGGATTATAGATAATACGTTTCAAAATTATATTTCGTTAGAACGGCCCTGATGAGAGCTTTCTAACAACACCAAATATGTCCATATTGGTGGAGAACTGACAGAGATATGGGGAAAATGGCACAAAAGATGGGTGTCAGATGCCAAATTTGGAAATAACGGGCCTGGGTGGTTAGATAGGACTTGAAAAAATTGGGAGAAAATATGGAAACATAGGAGGGGTATCTAGGAAAGTGGGATATATTTAATCCATGGATAATCCACCTATCTGCGGACTAGAAACCGCGGATATTATCCTCTCAAAAGCCACAATAGGGTAAGAGTTACAGTAAATATGGGGAATTTCACCCCTCTTTGCCTCAGATCTCCTGCATATCTGCAAGCAATAAATCATGTGATAAAACTGCGGATAATCCGCAAATCTGCGGATTAAAAACCGCGGATATTTTCCTCTGAAAATCCAAAACCGGATCCGTGAATTTCCGGATGCGGTTGCAGATATCCGCAGATCATCCGATCCGCTAGGAGCCCTAACCCTAACTATCACCATGTCATTGGAAGAATTGTGAACGCATTAGAGAATATGGATTTAGAGGCTATGTAATCGCTAGTTTATCAAGCCTTGACAGCAATGGCAACAACGAGACATGGCATTGACAGTAAGGAAAATGAGTAAAATACAAGTTGAACAAAAAAAAACAGATGAAGAATGACTTTGGTGATGTTGACGACGTCGGCGATGATGACGACGCAACGGAAGTCAATGCCAGCAATACATTCGACCGGGGACTGTTGCGCAATGTATTGTAATTGAAAAATCAGTCACGAGCTCCCAGAGCTTCTCGGGCCCTTGCGTAAAACTTATTTCTGGCTATATTTTTCTCTCAGTGCACCAGAGCATCGGTGCAGCTACCAAGGTTGGTTGACCGGCAACCCCCACATACCGTTTTATATTCATTGGGTCATGAGTAGTAGGTGCCATCGGACCCAACAACATTAATGCCCCTACCTTTCAACCGGGAAATGCCGACACCCCCTTGGGCAACAAGCATAAGTGGCACACAAATCTGGGCAATTTCCGTCCTTAAGTCACGTTACCCTTACACGTCATCGGAGTTTCGATTGGGACTCCGACGCATGTTGGGCATCAACAAATGGCCGGCAACCCCATTCCACTAGAGTTTTCCGATCTCATTCGCTCCTCATTCAGCCATTCGCCTTCATCGCAGCCTAATGGCGACGTAGATTGTAGCATTGGTGAAGAAGAGTTAGTGACTATGCGCCAGCAACTCATAGATATGGGGTATCTCTCAACCTCCAAGCCAGGAGACTTGGACGCAACGCATAGGGAGCACATGCTAGTGGACATGGTTAGCATTCCATCGGTTATATGCGCACAACTCATCAGTGTCCAGGTTTTGCGTCTCCTGCGTGCCAGGAGTGGCCTCCATACATCCCAGCAGGAGCTGCATATGAATGCATGGTTGAGTCAAACAAACCAGGTTGTACAGATGAGCGGTTTGGGAAATTAGATGAAGGCTCCTGTTTTATTTTGGTGCCAAATGGGTCAGGGAATGGTGGGTTGGGCCAGGACAAGCCACCCTCGCCACCATCCTCATCATCACCATCCCCATTCAGATGGCAGGGCCTTCTCCCTGAGTTAGACCTAACTTGGTCTACACACCTCTTGCTCCCTTCTGAAGCCACAGGTGGTTGTGAGAAGCAATGATAGTTGTCCAACACCCATCTGAGTGCTGTGCTGTGGGTCAGTCTTTCAGGGTTTTTACCATTTGCCCCATGACCCACATTGTATACAAATGCCGCATCTGTATGCAGATGGGCATTAAAATCGAAAGTGGATTCACTGAGACTGCACTCAGCAAAGATTGGTCTGACCTTGGCTGGCCATCCACCAAGGTCATCAACACGATCCTGGATGTGGATCGGGTGCTTCTGCCATGTGTGGTACTTGTATGGATCATCAACAACTTCCATGTCATTGTCCTCCTCCTGTATCGTCTCCATGGTGGCCTTTCTTCTTCCCATAGTCAGGAGGGAGATTACACATTTGAGTAACGTTAATGCATGGTATTTTACCCCACTGTGCATGGGTTGCAATGACAGAATGAAAGGCGCAGGCATGGTGCCTGGCCTGAAAGGAGGTGGTAAAGGTATGCTCACCCCTGCAGTCAACAGTCCAGCCAGTTGTCCTGGGTCAATTTCCCTACCCTTCCCCTTGGTGTCAGTGGTCACTGACACCATCAACAGGGTAGGTGGCTTAGTTCCACTAAAGATGGGAACAAAATGTCCATTGGGTTCTTGTACCTTGATGGATGGGCATGCATTTGCCACTTCTGTGATGGCAGTTGGGATCCCTTCAGGTACTGGGACCCCAATGATTGGTTGATCTGTCATATCCATACAATCCCGACCTCCACTCCAGGCTCCTGGAACTCCGAAACTGACTCCAGAGCCCTACTTCCCTTCCATCACCTTCTCCTTGCCAACTTCCAAGAGGTTATCCCACCTCCGGCTCTGACAGCACCTTTGGTCCGACTCCGGAACATTCCAGGTCCGACCTCCACCTCAACACCTTCCAGACGAGCATGCAACACCTATGCTCCCGACTCCGGACCTCCACTCCGGAATCCTGTTTGCATCTCTGTCTCCAGAACCTCCGGTCTTAGCTCTGACCTCCGCTTATACCCATTGTATTGGTTAGCTCATTCCATTTAATTACTTTTGCCAATATTTGGGAGTTTAACTTCCAAGTTCAGACTTACTTCGGACCTTGCAACTATTGCATTGCTCCACTCAATTCCACTATACTCCCTCATTCCTATTTGGGCTGCTGCTTCCTTTCTATTCAGTCAGCTAGTGTCGTATCCATACATACCCGATCCTGATCCGACTCCTGGACCACCATCTTCACCACCTCCAGAGTCCTACCCTACCACCATCTGTTCCAATATTCACCTTCGGACCTGACACCACTCCTCCTCTTACCCCTCCTCTTACCCCTCATGCCACCTCCACCCTTCTGTCACTCTCCTACCCTACTTCCATCTGCTCCGATACTCACCTCGGACCGAACACCACTCCTCTCGCCACCCTCCTCCTCTTACTCCTCATGCCACCTCCACCCCTCCATCACTCTCCTACCCTACTTCCGTCCGCTCCAATACTCACCTCCAGACCTGACACCTTTCCTCTCCTCCACTCCTCACCCCACTCCTCACCCCACTCCTCACCCCACTCCTCTCTTCTCTCTCTGTCAGGGGACAAACCCGGGTCCCCATGACCCCTCTCTCTATAACCCAGAGCCTGACCTGTAACAGCCCATCTCAGGGCACAATGCTACTGTGGGTACGAAAGTGAGAAGAAGGTTAACTTCTCACTTTCCCACAGTGGCCCAATATGGCAAAAACTTCTGGGGATACCCAGAAGTCACATGAAGAGTGGGAACCGGGCCCGGGGCATGCGGCATGTGGAGCATGCAGGGCAGAGCACACACGTGGGTCTGGGTCCGGGTCCGGGCTAGTCAGGGTGTGTGCCCTGACACTCTCCTTCCTCAGACCCTCTCCTGCCAACCCTCCACCAAGTTACAACCTTCCGCTGCTGTCCCTTACCCTGTACTCGGACACCACTCATACCTTCGCTCCGAGATTTCCATCATAGTTCTGACCTCGGACTTTCAACCCCACCTCCATAACCTCCATAAGCTCTGCAACCTCCGAGCTTCGTGGACTGCCTTTGGCACTTTCACCACCTGTAATGTATCTCTCACGTTTTCCCCTCATCCCTATTTGGACTGCTGCTTCTTCCCATTCTAGCCAGTTAGTCATCATCCCCACTTTTCCTCATCCTCCTGCCCCTCTGGGCCTTGCCCTCCTTACCTCCTTTCGGACGTATCACAGGTCTTGCCTTATGACCTTCGGTACCGCTCCACTTCTGTCTACCCTTTGTTCCCATTTGGACATCTTCATTCCGATTCGGATCCCCTTTGTTTCCTTGTGCTTTTGTATATATATCGGCGCTTGTACATACTTGTTTTGGGCTTAGTCCGAAATCGACCTGAAATGCCCCCTAGAGACTTCCTGCTTGCCTACTGTGAAAACAAACAGCAATGGCACAGCGCTCCGCTTGAGTCGCTGAGGCCAAGGTCCCTCCATGCTAAGTCTCTGATTCCACTCCGGAGTCGTCTGTATCCGCCCGTTTCTAACACATGTGCTAACTGTCAGGGCACACCCACCTGACCCAGGTCCACCCGGACCCACCTGGCCACACCACACCCACTCCCCACTGTCCGACCCTCTCTCTCCTCCTTCCTCCCTTTCCTTTCTCCTTTTCTTCTCCTTTCTTTACCTCTTTCCTCTCATCTTCCTTTTCTTGTTTATTCCCTTCTATCTACACGGACCACCTTCCTTTGTATCAATGTACTATTGACCTGTCCTGCCCACACACCCCGGACGGCTTCCTGCTGTGCCCAGCATGGTGTAAGCGTGCTAGGGATGTAACCCAGCAGCAAACAAGAAAAGAAAAAGGGGGCAAAGAAAATCTTACTACCGGTAAGGCCGCACATGGTCCCGGTGCAAGTGCACGATACTAATAAATTCTTTTAAAACTCAGAACTCACTCTGGTCCTTCTTGGACAGTCGTCAGAGAGTCAGACTAAGCTCTTTAAACGTATGGGAGGGTCGCTAAACACCACAGTCTTTGTAGCACAGATGAGGGGTCCAACAACTGTAAGTACAATGCAAACTGGGTGTATATATAGAAAAAAAAAGAGAAATCAGAACAAAAAAACAAGTAAAATAGCCGATGGATGGTGGCGATGGAAACAGGAAGAATGTTGAGAGTTCGGCTAAGAAACAATAAGGCAAAAAAATGTCCACAAGGTAACAATAAAATCAATAATTGAGGCCCATAAGGTCAATATCAGCCATCAATCTCGCTTCTCCACCGCATATCCGTCATCCTAACTCCCGTCCCGTCCTTCCATCCTCTTCTCCTGATCCGTCGCTGTCCTTCAAGCTCAAAATCGTGTGAATTGGTGGAAAATTGGTGGAGATATGGGGGAAATGGTGGATATCCGTGAATTTTGGGGAAGTGGCAATATGAGTCTTGAGAAAAAAAGCATGGAAAAAATAGGAAAAAATGGGGAAATGTGCCGTGGGCATTGTGAATGTGTCGGAGGCTTGAGGGTGCTCGTTGGAGCCTCGAAAAACGTGGTTCTGGCCTTGTTTGTGTGGTACTTGCTGTGCCCTCCTACACCACCTATCTAAAGTCCCAGTTCAAACCACTCAGGACACCTGAGGAACATGCCACAAGAACTGTGGAGTGGGAAGCGAAAGGTTCCAAATACCGGGAAAGAGATGCAAGTCTCCACGCTGGACAACCAGGCCAACAACCACGCTTCCCCACAGGAAGAACGGTAGACCTACTGTACTCCACACCTGAGCCAAGTAGCTCAGGAACACAACAACCTGCTCCCACCCAGGGAGCACTGAAGGAGAGAACGAAGGAACGTCAGTTGGGAGGTTCAAATGAGACCACCACCAAGCTGTTCCCTGGTTCTTTTAGTTAGGATGGGGAAGTGTACTAGTATTATTTGTTGTAAATATAGTACCAATCCGAGTGTTTTGGCTAATTCTATTTTTATGGGTTAGTCTAAAGTTTCTGGGAATTGACTTACAGATAAACCGAGCCCTGCAGAGCTGTTTCTTTGTTGAAATTTCTTAATTTGTCTAGGTGTAATTCTGTGTAGCGTTGTTTAATTTGGAATTTAACTTGAATTAAATCTTCTACTTGGTGAAGTTTCAAAGATTCTACTCAGTTAATGGATTTAGATTGTGTCTGGAGTGTCCCTTGAGTTTGTTTTATTTTTGTCTTATTTTATTGCTTGTTTTAACAGTAGCAAAATAACTGTTTTGTGTTTACACTTTGAAATCTGGAGTGTTAACCAGCTCTCCTGTTGAAATATCTACTTAATATTTCTCTCCTTAATTGCTGCCTTTTACTACAGTGGCAATCTTAACTGTATATCACTTTTTCGCACTGGAGTGACAACCAGAAATGCTTGAGAAAAATAATACCCTATTTTCTTACTTCTCTGAGGGGGGCAAAAAGTCGCAGAAAGGGTCTCCCTTTTATACTCCTTGGGTCACCTTCCTTTTTCATGCTCTACCTCGTATTTACAGGATTTATTTACAGTGTATTTTTCTCAAACTGAATAAAAAATGAAGTTTTCATGCTATAGTTCTACTGCACTTTGCTGTGCTGAGCTGCGGTTCTACTGCGGTCAGACTGCGCCTAGAATCCTTATTGTCCTCCCTTGCCTAAGCTATTTTTAATGGTTAATTAGAACTTGACTGTGCTGCATTTGTCGCAGTTTCCTATTTCAAATTCCTCATATATACCATTAAATTTGCTATGACTCGGTGATTCTGAATTCAAACTTCGCATTACTATCCATAGGGCTGTGCTGAGACCTTCAGCTGATTCATTCCATTTTTATCCAGCAACATTTAGTTAAAATGAGACTTGAAATGGTAAATGAGTGAATTATTCAGGTTTAGCACCAAAAGAAAAAGTTGCTAGTAGTCAAGAATTACTCAAACAAATGTATTATAGCTCTCCACTTCATTAGAATATCGTTCCCTAAAATTCCCACCATGGTCCATTGTAGTTTAGTGGTTTTCATGGATTTCGTTCATCTCCCCTGATTCCCCTTTGTATTATCACATCCTAGTCCTCCATATGTATTGTTCATTGTTATAGTAGGTCGTCCTCAAAGATATCATATTTTTATGTATTTTATTTAGGGCTCTGGACCTCTTGAAGCTGTCTTCCCACACATTTTCAGGTTTCTAACTTCATGTCCTTGTATCTCATTCATTTCTGGATGGTGTTTCACGTTCTTGGTATCATAAATTTTCATTTATTCCCACCTTTCCAATGGTACTAAAGTTATGTTCTATTTCCTGGTATTCGTCGAGTTAGCAAAAGTTTGCATGCACATTTGGTAATCACATGCATTGTTCTCATAGTCGTTCATATGCGGGCACCGTTTCTGTTTAATTGTTCGGGATTTATGGTATGCACGGGTGTTTCTATCCTTCATATGGGCTTCTGTGATTTATTTCAGATTTTTCCCTCATGATCTAAGGTTGTTTTGTACTTTCCAGCTTTGTTTTGGCTGGGCTCTTCCTTATTTGGATGGAAATTGGTCTTCGCAATCTGCCGAAGTGCAGATCTTGGTTCCGATGGCCAGTTCCCTTCACATTGCCACCCTCATGTGTCATTAAACATGATGCAGATTTCTATATTCCTGTCGTTGGTATAACTTCACAATGGCTGGACTGTTTGGGCTGAAAGTTTGCTTAACCATAGTTCATATTTTCCGTGTAAATTTTGTTGTATGTTTTAATTATGGATCCTTCGTAAACATTGTCTTTTCCCTGAGCCTGGACTTTTGATGTTGTCATATCTGTGCATACCTGATCCTGACCCAACTCCTGGACCTCCTTCTTCATCACCTCCGGAGTCCTACCCTACCACTGTCCGTTCCAATATTCACCTTCGGTCCTGGCACCACACCTCTCACCTCCTCTCACCTCCCATGCCACCTCCGCTCCTCCATCCCTCTCCTGTCCTATCTCTGTCTACTCTGATACCCACCTCGGACCGAACACCACCCCTCTCGCCACCCTCCTACTACTCCTCCTCCCACTCCTCCACTTCCTCCCCACAACACCTCCACCCTTCCATCACCCTCCTACTCTTCTCCCGTCCGCTCCGATACTCACCTTCGGACCTGACACCTTTCCTCTCCTCCACACCTCTCCTCCTTCCTCCTTCCTCTCTCTTCCCTCTGGCCCTCTTCCATCGACCCCCCACCAAGTTACAACCTTCCGCCACTGTCCCATACTTCATACTCAGACACCGCTCATACCTTTGCTCCGAGCCTCCATCATAGCTCCTACCTTGGACTTTGACTCCACCTCAGCCTTAGTCCATTGCATTGGTGACCTGATACTACGTAAACACCATTGCCAATATTCCTCGGACTTTCAACCCTGCCTCCGTAACCTCCGTAACCTCTGCAACCTCTGAGCTCCATGGATCACCTTCAGCACTTTCGCCACTTGTAATGTATCTCTCGCATTTTCCCCTCATCCCTATTTGGACTGCTGCTTCTTCCCATTCTAGCCAGTTAATCATCATCCCCACTTCCCCTCATCCTCCTGCCCCTCTGGGCTTCGCCTGCCCTACCTCCTTTTGGACATACCACAGGTTCTGCCTTATGACCTTCGGTACCGCTCCACTTCTGCCATCCCTTTGTTCCTGTTCAGATGCCTTCGTTCTGATTCGGATCCCCTTTGTTCCCTTGTGCTTTCGCCCTCTCCATTATATATATCGGCGCTTGTACATACTCGTTTTAGTCCTTAGTCTAAAATCGACCTGAAATGCCCCCTAGAGACTTCCTGCTTGCCTCCTATGAAATTAAGGACCAAATGGACAAACAGCAATGGCACAGCACTCCGCTTGAGTCGCTGAGGCCAAGGTCCCTCCTTGCTAAGTCTCCGGTTCCCCTCCAGAATTGTCCACCCTTCGCTATTCCCATTATTGGATATCTCATTAATGTGTGATCCCTTTATTATGAAAATTTGGGTGGATTAAGATTAGATCCCTTCCTTTCTAATGGGCTATCAAGCTCGTCTCGGTCATGACTTGTTGTTCTTCGTGCTTGCTTTTTAAACGTTGTCCTCGTTTTCCGGGAGTTTTAGTCATATCTCCGTCGTTTATGGGTAGTTTTCCCTGTAATTACTTTCATTGGGTCCGTTTGGGGGACATCTACATTTCCTATTATAAACACGACTTTGAATTTTGCATTGGTTCCTGAGGAATCCTTGTTCTGTGGTACTTCCATCCTCGGCTACATGTGCAGACATGGGAAAGTAGTTTCCATGGAGGTTCTCTGGCTGTTTTTATAGTCAAATCTTGGTTGATTGTCCTAATCCTTGGTTTAATATTTGCTATAAATTCCCCCAAGAATTCCGTCTCGTTGATGCTAAGCTTGAAGTATTTCTTTCTTCCAGTTTATTGTATGTAGTTGTAAAATCTTGTTAAAATTCAGGTTCTTCTATTTCCTCATATCTACTTGTCGTATGGGGTTTTGTAATTTATCTGGCATATTTTCATAACGGGTTTCCATAGTATGACTGTTATTTCTCCTACAGTGTCTGGAGTGAGGGGACCTGGATGTAATGCCCGGCAGAAGGACCCTCTCAGGGTGCAAAGTGGGCATGCGTGCTGACAGGCCTGATGTGGGACTGCAGTCCCTGGCCACTCAGACTGAAGTGGAAAATGTGAGAAGAAGGTTACTTCTTCAGTTCCCACTTCAGGTACATTTATGTACATGTGGCTTGGGTCACATGACAGGTGCCACATCATCCTCAGAGAGAGCTGCAGCCATCTGGGTGTCCCCATGGGGGATCCTGAGAGCATCTGCTGCAGGTGCACATGCTAGGCATAGTGGGAAGCCATCTGGGGTGTCTGAGCCGGATGGGTTAACGGTACAATGATACAAAGGAAAGTGGTCTGTGTAAATAGAAAGAATAAACAGAAAGGGAGAATGGAACAAAAGAGAAAGAGGAAAGAGAGAAATGGGAAGAGAGAGAAGAAGGAGAAGGAGGAGAGGGAGGAAGGAGGAGGGAGAAGGATGGGTAACAGGGGAGCAGGTGAGGTGGGCCTGGGTGGGCCCGGGTGGAGCTGGGTCAGGCAGGTGTGCCCTGACAGGAAGGTTGGGGTTGTAGAAAATATCAAATGATAAAACAATAAGATTATCAAGACTGGAGGTAATATAGGAATGAGGAGGTACCGGAGGTGGGGAGACCAGAGGTTGGAAGGAGGGTGGATAGGCAAGTTGAGATTCACCAACAACAAGCAAGCCCAACTCCATGTCTGAGGAGGTGGTGGTATGGTGGTGGAGGTCCGGAGGTGATGCAGACATAGGTGGGTGGCAGAGCAGGAGAGAGTTGGAGGAGGAGGTAGTCCTAGGCTCGTTGGCATCGACTGGAGGCAGTGGAGAGAGATTGGGAGGGCTAGTGGAGGTCATAGGAGTCGTGTATGGATAGAGTGGAGGGAGGTGGAAGATCCTGGATATGACCGTAAGGAGAAATGGTGTAGGAGATGGTGAGGGTGTTAGGAAGGTGTAGTGAGGTGGGGAAGTGTTATAAAAATGGGGCCTAATTGGCCCATTTCTATAGCATTCAGTAGCAGGAGGGGGCTGTGACATTGAGAAGGTGTTACAGTTAATGTAACAGATGTTATAACAGTGGTGTTTACAGTAACATTGACATCAGGTGTTTTGGGTGATAATTGTTGGTTAAGTTGTTATTATATACATGTCGTACTGCATAGAGCCTGTCATGACCTGGCATATCTGTTGCAAGCAGGAATCTGCTACAGTCTCCAGAGAATGGAAGGTAGCACTCCAACTCACTCCCCCAATACTAGGGAAGAAAGAGAAAGGGGGCTGGAAAGTAACTCTTGCTTATCTTCTTTCCATGGTGGATTTCCCTAAAGGTCACAATTTCCCCTTACCAATCGTGTGGCCACTCACAGCACCCAAGTACAGGGACTTCAAAAGTAGTGGGAGGGGGGGAAATAGCCTATTCCGTTTCAATTGCTATGTACATATATCCAAACAGAAGCATACAATTTGTGAAAAGAGTCCGAAATATATGGGTTTGGCTGAGCTAAGCCTCCACCAACAACAGCAGTAAGGTTTGGCTGCTGTTGGCTTAGAATAAAATTCCAAACAACAAAAGAAATTGAAAAGGAAAACACAAACTTCCTCATACCACTCAAAACACTGCGTCAAACCTCCTTCCCTTTATTCCATCCGACTCTCCTTATCCATAGCTTTCTAACGATACCGATTTTGTGAAATTTGGTGGAGATTTGACTGAGAATGGGAATTCTCAGAAGCGGTATACATATGTATCTCGATTATCCATGCACAGGGAAACTTGGTCCAAATAAAATGCCATAATTTCAAGACTCCTCCAATGACTTCTTCAGCATTTATATTATTTGACTAGCCCATATTTTCATTGAGACTAGCTCGCACGTGAGCATCCGAACAGTTCATATCGTCCCATGACTCCCATCATGCCCAACAATCAGAATATCTCCACAACCACTGAACCGATTGGGGTGAAATTCAACACTGAGTCTTTGGGCATTTTTCTGAATTTAATGACCTCAAGATCGTCCTCTTCCGTCAACTTTTGACCTTGTTCCCATGGTCACAGTCAAGTGCATGGGCTTCGCACTTGAGGACATCTCAGGTCAAATTTCTCCACCAAATCTCAACCAATTCCTTCGCAAAAAGACTCTTTCGGTTCGTACAAAAACCCTCTTTTTTCTTTTTTATTACTCCCTCCTGTGATTCCTTTTTCCTAATAATGTACAAGGGCGGGAGCCCAATTTTGACATATTTGCTGCATAAGGTTCTCCATGAATTTGAGCACACCCATTATGCACTCCTACAACACTACAGTGTATCAATGGGACAGCTGCACTGCTACGACATCACAAGGCCATGGGGTATTAAGATAGACCTACCATCATCCCAGATTGCCTCCACTCCTTTGACTCCAACCTCAGAGCCTCCAGATCCTGCAATCCCCTCTGACTCCCCCAATGGTCACCACCCCCTCATTTCAATATAATACCTACACCTCCCTAAGTATGGAACTCCGAAGGTCTCTGGACAGCTCCGACATCTGCAAGTGCACCCCCACCTCCACTGGGTAATTTAGTTGCCTGCCCTGCAAGTCTATCTTCAGACCAATCCCTCCATTCCACTTCTGGGTTATAACCCATCAATCCATTAAACCCCATAACCTGAGTTGTCAGTAATATTCAGTCAGCTAACCTGTAACTCCATTAGGTCAGCTCCACCTGGCCCCTGCCATTTACGGGCCCACTGTCAGGAATGTGTTGGATGCGTATCCAGGTGACCCACAAGGTGTACAAAGTCATCTGGGCTCATAAGGTCAGAGGGGTGGGACTTCAGCTTCAGCAACTCAGGTGGAGCGCTGCGCTTCGTTCTTACATTGGTGTCCCAATTTCAGACAGAAGCCTTATGATGAGGAGAAGAGACTATAGGGGGAATCCAAGTCAATATATGAACTGAGGTACATCCGGTGTAACCTACATGCATTATAAACACAAGTAACTAAATAGGACCGGCCCGGACGGAGTGGCAGATCAAGCGTGATATTAATGAATGAAGAAAGAGACGAATAGTTAATATCAGCAAACTTGGTCAACAAAAGGCAAGCAAGAAACAAAAGGAGGAACAATAGTCTGCAAGCGAACAAAAAGAAAAGGCCATCCAGCCATCTAGCAAGCTGTCCAGCCGGTGGGCGGACAACAATGAAGCGGGCAACCTAGGTTGGAAGGTACATGCACAGGGGAGGAAGTGCAGATGAGGGTGACGGGTGGACAGATGGATGGACAGATGATGATAGCAGGCAGGACAGGCCAAGTGGCACTAGGACACATTGACAGAAGTGACAGATATGTCAGGTCATGACAGTATCCCCTTCTTAGGGCCAACACCCCTGGAGGCCCAATTGGTACATGTGGGAAATGTTCGGCCAATTCCGAATTTTGAATCCATGTGTGAAATCAACAAATCCTTTCCATCAATTTGACTAAGTCCAGTCATTACCCAACGACTACTACTCAATACTCCACCCTTATGTCTAAACACCTTGAGCTCCACACCATCACATCCTGGGAGGAAGAGGACATCCAAGAGGCGACAGTGTCAGGGATGCGTCTGGGGTTGAGGGGGCCCGGGTGTAATGCCCGGCACTGAGGCCGTCATGGGGTGTGGAGCGGGCATGTGTACTGACAGGCCCGGTCCGGGACAATGGTCCCTGGCCACTCAGACTGAAGTGGGAACTGTGAGAAGAAGGTTACTTCTTCGGTTCCCACCCCAGGTACCTTTATGTACATGCAGCTTGGGTCACATGAGGTTTGCCACGTTGTAACGGGTCTATCACCACTAGACTCGAGACAGAAGAGTGGGGGAGGGTTGGAGTGGTCGCTTGCACAGGTTTGTTTGACTGGGAGTGGATTCCACTACTCCTCACTGTCTAGCTAACTACACAGCTGGTCACGGTATCACGGAAGAATCCGGAAATGACAAATAAGGAAAGAACAATAAGAAAGAGAAACATTGGGCTCTAGTGACTAGAAATGGAATCAGAAAAATCAGGAAAAATAAGAAATATGCAGGAGAGAACATTGGCTAAGGGTAGTAGAATTGCGGGATTTATGGTACACCAGAAAATCCCCATTACAACATCACCCTGCATACAGCCGCAGTCATCCAGGTGTCCCCATGGGGGATCCCGAGGGCATGTGCTGCACACGCACATGCTGGGTTGCACCATGAGGCCATCCAGGTCATCTGGGGCTGGGTGTGTGTAAGGAATGGATGATGCACACTTTGCACGCATTTCCTCTATTCATTATTCTATAATAAACTTCAAACTAAACAATGTAAAACACCTGTATGTACATATATAGCATCCGGGGTCGGGGAAAGGGGCTTAGCTCTTCTCCTCCCCCCCTGTCAAATACTAGTCTATGTTATTGACAGCCTGAGTCTTGAGTCACCAAGGCCGGCACCCCAACCGGCCTTACAGTGTGTTGTGCACACATCATGGGTGGGTCAATAATACATAGATATGGGGAAAGGTCATCCATGTAGATAAAGATAGAACAAAGAACAAAAGGACAAAAGGACAGAAAGAAGAACAAGAGATGAGGAACCGTGATGAAGGGTGAGGAGTAGAGGTGAGCAGGATACTGGGTGAGGGTGGGTGGAGCTGGGTCAGGCAGGTGTGCCCTGACAGATGGATGACAAGCCTGCCATGATGCAGGCTAAGCTCAACGAATGAGTGAGGCATAAGTATGAAATGAGTTACTGAAAGAAATCCCTGCAACTGCAAGGTGATGTGTTGCATGTTTTGTCATCAGCAATTTTGCACACTTTGCATATTTCACATACTTTTCATACTTCACACATGCTGCATATTTTGTATTACATTAAAGGTCATGTGTTCTATATTTTTGTTGTCGGGAATTTCCCTAGTTCCCACAGTTCGCATACTTCACATACTTTGCATACTTCACACACTTTGCATACTAGACATATTTCACAGGCTGCATCAGCAACATCTCTGCCTTGTAAAATAATAACAATTAAATATAATTCTATCTCAACCTTGGGCTTGATCCTTCAATGTGAACTGGCGAACTGTTGGTCTGTGGCCCCTTCAGCAAACACCGAGACCTTTTTTTCTTTGCCTTTGAATAATTGTTGAAGGTTGCCTTCTGCTTGTAGCAACCAGTTCTCACCCAACCTCCACTATACAAACAATTTGCCTTCGCTTCGCTTGATTCAATGTCCAATACCAATAATAATTTATCTCCCAATACAGTGAGGGGGATTTTGGAGGAGTTCAATTGCAGTGCCAAGTGAATTCGTCACTTGGGTATTGAGCTTCCACCTATCTCAGCCCTGAACTTTGGGTCCCAAGAACCCTCAAGGGCACAAAATTTATCCTCGGCCCCATTCGCCAGCAAGCATGTCTGTGCAAGTACCAACAATACAGCATCATCAACGAACTATGTCACAAGTGCCATCAATTCAGTCTCCACCTTCATTTGCATCAAATTTTCCATCGATTGCTGCCCCCCCTCCTCTGCCTCTTTTTTCAGGGCCAATTACTCATGCTCAATCAACCATCAACCTTAGTGGAACTACATCTGTCTTGCCTGGTTCATCAGTCCCTTCTACTGCACCTGTTCCTGTCGCATTTCGAGGGATTCCCTCAGGAGGATTTCCCACCACCTCTGTAAATGCTCATTGGACAAGTTCCAGTGGGGTTGTACAAAATGCACCAAACTCATGACAACCTCGTACTCAACCATATGAAGCTCTGAATGTATCACCCTCAGTCACTCATCTGGGTATTTCTGGGGATTGTATCAATTCCCTAGAGGTTCAGCTTCTCCCGAGTGATGTATGTGCTTGCTTCATTCATAATGGTTCACTTGATTATGTAATCAATACAGGCTGAGGTTTGAATGAGTATCCTCGAGGCCAGCCAATTCCACATAGGGGGTAGTCCAATGAGAATACACACAAATGCGAATGGCAGAATGCTCTTGCCCTGAATCTTCGTGAACGACTTGGAAATTTTAGTCACATTGTCCAACTTGCACCTCAACATGCTTGTTCACGACCTGCTACCACTTGTTCAGACAGAGCTTTCTCAAAGAGGATTTCAATTCTATGGGGCTTATGACTCTTCAGCCCCTTCATTCTCTCTGCTGCAGCTTTGCTCATCTGGACAAGTTATAAGTACATTCAACCTTGCTTCTTGTCGTCTCAGCAATTATTGGCCTGCTCGAGATGAAACCCTCGAACATATATTTTATGAGGTAGAAGGATTCAGGGTGATGAACTTTTCACAAAAGCCTGATGAGACCCATGTGCTGCAACTGGGTGAGTACCTGCATTCTATTACAGTTTATTATTGCTGAAAATGATTAGTGCCAACCATTGACCACCTTGGAGGCCCACTTCCAACAGAAATTTTGACTTCTCTCAATGATACAGTCTCTCCTTCAGTCACTATTCATTTTTGCAGTGGCCTTCATCTCTATCGTGGGCTTGCTCTTGACCAACCCAACTGTCACGACTGACAAATCCCGGGGCTCTGTCAGTGGCGAACCAATGCCGATAGGCGAATCCGCCGACCCGAAACCCATCCTAACCAGCCCCCAATCCGATGTCTGGCCCCCTGCCCTATCAACCATGCACTGCATTCAGACCTCCACCCACATCCGGACTTCTGCCCACATCCAGACCTCCACCTGCATCTGTACCTCTGCCCACCTCCACACCCTCTGGACCTCTGCCACTCCTGGTTGCCCTCCACACCCTGTGGTCAGGCCAACACTCCCCTCCAACCTTGCTGGCCATCATGCTGCCCTTGTTTGTGACAGCACTGATGGACCACCCTCTGTTGCGGACTTGTCAGCACCGTGCTGATTTCCATGTCCCTTCGCGGACTTGTGTCGGCACTGCACTGACCCCGCTTATTTGCGGACTTGTATCGGCGCCGCACGCTGACCTCCACTTTTCTCTGGCCATCTTGTCACTCGGCAGCATACCATTCATTCCTTGCCGAGTGCCTATATTGTTCATCCATTCATTTGCTTAACTTGCCAATATTGGCACTTGATCCATGTGCTGATGCACTTCTTATTACCTGTCAATATTGGCACTTGATCTGCTTTTGTTTAGTTCATTGCCTCCCATTTCCCGGGCTCTTGTCCTTCATTCAGTTTGACAATCCCCGCTTATTTCCGCGCTGGACCGTGCCGGACTGACCGGTCCTTCTGTGTTTCCCTCCTGCCTATTTATATCCTGTAAATACTTTTGGGGACCTTAGTCTGAAATCAACTAGAGTACCCCCCTGTCTGGTCTGAGTCTCTCCTTCTGCAAAGGGGGCTTCCCCCCCCCTCTGAGTCCGTGCTTGCAGAGTCCATGCTCCTCCTACAGGTCCGCTCTGCCCGCAAGTCTTGTTTGAAGTCTGCTGTGAGTGTCAATCCGTAAATACAGGATCTCCCCCAAACGTCAAGCTCAGGGCACAGCGCTCCACCTGAGTCACTGAGGCAGGGATCCCACTCCGCTAACCTTGAACAGCACTTCCGGACGCGCCGCATATTTCCACCCGCATATCTGCGCGCACGCTCCAACAGACCTCTGCATCACCTCCGACCTCAACTCAGACAGAACCCAACCCATCCTTCATCCATCTTCTGACAGTTTGTCCAACTCTGACAATATTCCTCACTCCGACAAATATTCCCAGTCTCTGACAAGCATTCCAGTCTCTGACAATAATCCAGACTCTGACACCAACCTTGTCCATATGCTTGGGGGAAACCTCATTGCGATGAGAGATCCAGCACTCTGTGAGACTTGTCATGTCCAGTGGGCTGCCCAAGGCCATCTCCTTTCGCCTACTCCTGTTAGTGGTGGTGATAATGATTCGGTAGGTTTTAGCTAGTCCAAACAGCCATCACTCAACCCTTATACACTATATAGGATGGGGCTGAGTCAGTCAGCACTGTTGACAATGAGCCTCCCCAAGGTGATGTACTTGCCCTTGAGGAGAGTGGCCCTTCAGTGCCAGTAAACCAGGTATGGGTGATTTCATATGTAATTGCTCTTTGCTTATTGGTATCCTAGGCTTCTGATTCTGGAGGGAACAGTATGTCTCATTCTTCTTCATCATAAATAACTCTAAAAATTTTTCCTCAAACCCAGTTTCCTATCCAAGTCTTTCAACGATATCAAATTTTGCAGCACACATGCGATCCTTGATGCCTGATTCAGCTGGATCAGGCAGCTTCTCGCTCTCAGCCCCTACTCAAGAGGACCTTGTCTTGATGCTTGAGGCTGAGATAATTGCCTGTTATGATGATGATCCTAATCTCATTTCGCTTGACAAATTTGTCGGAAATGTCCTCTCATTTACAATGTGAGCTTTAAGTTCCTCAAGTAGTTCCACCTCTGATTTTTGGGTTATAGTGAGAACTCAGAACACACTCAGGGTTATGGGGTGGTTCGTGAAGTCATTTTCCAGCTTAGTGAGCTGTTGTTCCCAAAGTCTCCTGAAAATGAGAAGCTTCGTACTTTGTATGGAAATTGACTAATCTTTTTCCCCAAAGTATATTTGGAAGGCATACCCACAAGCAAGGAGCATAAAGAGCTTGCCTTTGTTCATGGAGTTGTCACTGCATTGTTGATTGTGCATCTTTGTCGTCTTCCTTGCCAACTTTGTATACTTTCTGTGCTTCTTCATCTCAATTATGGGAAGCATGAAGTTATCACTGACAGTATCCTCACTGAACATCACCAAGACCTTTCTTTTGCACTTGATCAATTTAAAGCTAGTGGCTCCTTCACTGCAATACAGTCCATCGCAATTCCATACCTTGAGGTTGATGTAAGTGCATTCGTCTTTATCTAGTCAGGCCAAGCAGTAATACCCTTACCATTAAAGGCTGTGACAGCTCGACCCATGATTGCCACTGAAGAGGCACAAGCTATTTTCTCTCAAAAGTTACTTCTTGCTTGCATACAAGGTCCAGGTCTGGTAGGGAATAATGATGAGGAAGCAGCTTTCAGGGCTGGTCTGAATCTTATATGCTCAAATGGGTTTCAGTTCAGTGAGGCAAGTCAGCTTGGGGTGCTTGTTGATGGAGGTATGCTGATTTACTGCAGCTTTGCAAGATGTATTCTGGTGGATGGGAGGGCTTTCTCCGAAGTTTGAATGCATCCCAAATCCAGTCATATGAGGATCTGCTTCCCATTCTCACGATTCTAGAGCCTCGTCGAGCTCTCATCCTCCTCCGACGAAATTCCGAATTCCAAGATGCCAACTTCCAATCTCTAATTGAGGGATTCTGTTAGAACTGGGCGAGGGCAGACGATTCCGGAGGGGAACTGGAGACTTAGCAAGGAGGGACCTTGGCCTCAGCAACTCAAGCGGAGCGCTGTGCCATTGCTGTTTGTCCATTTGGTCCTTAATTTCACAGTAGGTGAGCAGGAAGTCTCTAGGGGGCATTTCAGGTCGATTTTAGACTAAGGGCTAAAATGAGTATGTACAAGCGCTGATATATATAATGGAGGGGGCGAAAGCACAAGGAAACAAAGGGGATCCAAATCGGAACAAAGGCGTCTGAATGGGGACAAAGGGATGACAGAAGCAGAGCGGTACTGAAGGTCATAAGGCAGAACCTGTGGTACGTCCGAAAGGAGGTAAGGAGGGCAAGGCCCAGAGGGGCAGGAGGATGAGGGGAAGTGGGGATGATGACTAACTGGCTAGAATGGGAAGAAGCAGCAGTCCAAATAGGGATGAGGGGAAAACATGAGAGATACATTACAAGTGGCGAAAGTGCCGAAGATGATCCGTGAAGCTCGGAGGTTGCGGAGCTTATGGAGGTTACAGAGGCGGGGTTGAAAGTCCGAGGAATATTGGTGATGGTGTTTACATATGAGGTCACCAATGCAATGGACTGTCATATCCGTGCATACCCGACCCCGACCTGACTTCCGGACCTCCACCCTCTTCACCTCCGGAGTCATAACCTACTGCTGCCGTTCCGATACTCACCTTCGTTCCTGGCAACACACCTCCTTCTACCCCCCCACGCCACCTCTACTCCTCCCTTCCTCTCCTACCCTATCTCCGTCCGCTCCGATACTCACCTCAGACCAAACATCGTTCCTCTCGCCACCCTCCTACTACTTCTCCACCCTCCTGTTCCGCTCCTCCTTCACCCAACCTCCACCCTCCTGTCATCCTCCTACGCTTCCCCCGTCCGCTCCGATACTCACCTTCGGACCTGACAACCCTCCTCTCCGCCACTCCTTCCCCCTTACCTTTCCCCTCTCTCCTCCCTCTGGTACTCTTCCGCCACCCTTCCGCCAAGTTACGACCTTCCGCTGCTGTCCCATACTTCCTACTCGGACACTGCTCGTACCTTCGCTCCGAGCCTCCGTCATAGTCCCGACCTCGGACTTTGACTCCACCTCGGTCTTAGTCCATTGCATTGGTGACCTCATACTACGTAAACACCATTGCCAATATCCCTTGGACTTTCAACCCTGCCTCCGTAACCTCCGTAAGCTCCGCAACCTCCGAGCTTTGCAGATCGCCGTCGGCACTTTCGCCGCCTGTAACGTATCTCTCATGTTTACCCCTCATCCCTATTTGGACTACTGCTTCTTACCATTCTAGCCAGTTAGTCATCATTCCCACTTCTCCTCATCCTCCTGCCCCTCTGGGCCTCGCCCTCCCTACCTCCTTTCGGACGTATCACAGGTCCTGCCTTATGACCTTTGGTACCGCTCCATTTCCTCTACCCTTTGTTCCCGTTCGGACGTCTTCGTTCCGATTCGGTTCCCCTTTGTTTCCTTGTGCTTTTGCCCCTTCCATTATATATATCGGTGCTTGTACATACTCGTTTTGGTTCAGTCCGAAATCGACCTGAAATGCCCCCTAGAGACTTCCTGCTCACCTACTGTGAAATTAAGGACCAAATGGACAAACAGCAATGGCACAGTGCTCCGCTTGAGTCGCTGAGGCCAAGGTCCCTTCACGCTAAGTCTCCGATTCCACTCCGGAGTTGTCTGTATCAGCCCCGTTCTAACATGGACTAAGGCCGAGGTGGAGTCAAAGTCCGAGGTAGGGACTATGATGGAGGCTCGGAGCAAAGGTACAAGTGGTGCCCAAGTATGAAGTACAGGACAGCATCAGAAGGTCGTAACTTGGCGGGAGGTCAGCGGAAGAGGACCAGAGGAAAGGGAGAGGAGAAAGGGAAGAGGGAAGGAGTGGTGGGAAGGAGAGTTGTCAGGTCTGAAGGTGAGTATCGGAGCAGACAGGAGAGGAGTAGGAGGATGATGGTGTAGGTGGGCACAGCCGGTACCACGCAAACAAGCTGATTATCGCGATTCTACCACCCATGTCAAGTACCCCACTTCACGAAACACATCTACCATTGTTCCATATACCCCTTCCACGTTTCCTATATTTTTTCCGATTTTTTTCAAGCCATTCCTGACCACGGACAACCATCAGTTTCCAAATTGGGCAACTGTCACCCGCATATTCCGCCGCTTCCTCTGTATCTCCATCAATTCTCCACCGATCCGGACGAATTTGGTATCGTTGGAAAGCCCTTGTTAACACGAGTCGAACGATGTTACGAGTGACGCATTTGGTTCAGCGGTTGTTTCGATCGCCATGGTTCTTTATTTCCTTAACAACATCAATATTTCTTTGATATTGCTTTTTTCTTAAGTGTTCCTTGTGGATCTGTTGCCGTCCTAAACCCGTCGGATTATTCGGATTTCCACGCGTATTTCTTTCATATTTATAGTTACCCTCTTTCCTGTATTTTAAAAAAAGGACTCCCCCAAAAACAGAGAGGTGCTCCCAAAATGAACATAAAGTTCTAGCAGACGTTACCAGCGCCCAGAGCGGCGAATACGAAGCCAAAGAGGCTCAAGACATCGTGCAGGGACAGAGTTCTCATTAGTTTGATTTCTAGTGAGATTTACGAGATTTATCATTTTTATCACATCGCACCCGGACCATTTCTCCTCCCCCCTCCTCATCATCCGAACCTCCCCTGAGCATTCCCAACTCTGTGGCCCCCTCTCTTTCTCGTTAGGGTGGTAGATCCCTTGCCCCCTTACAACGGAAGGGTGGAGGTATTGTGAGGAGGGAGCGGAGGAGTAGGAGGAGTAGTAGTAGGAGGGTGGCGGGAGGGGTGGTGTTCGGTCCGAGGTGGGTATCGGAGCGGACAGCCATAGGAGAGGAGAGGGACGGAGGGGTGGAGGTGGAATGGGAGGTGGGAGGAGGTGTGGTGCCAGGACCGAAGGTGAATATCGGAACGGACGGTGGTAGGGTAGGACTCCGGAGGTGGTGAAGGAGGAGGTCTGGGAGTCGGGTCGGGATCTGGTATGCATGGATATGACAGATTCCTTCAGCGAACTGGGTGGCCACTTCACAACCATGATAATGACCCCCTTGGTCTCATGACCTTGTCATCTCATATTGGCTACAATGATCTCTCAACACACCTCAATCATGCTGGATTCCGATCTCAGCTCCTCTATCGTTGTGCCACAGCATCAGACTCACTCCTGATTGGACAAGAAATTAGGGTATTTGTTTCCATATTCTCATAATACCAATTTCTGATTTCATTCTTCAGGTGACATTCACTGATGTTCCCTCAGGATATTCTGTGGAGGCCTCATCTCACAATGCATTGGATTCTGGAATCAGATTCCAGACATGTTTCGGGTGCCTCAGCCTCCACTCTTCGGTTACCCTTGATATCCTACACAATAATCCCCCAAGTGATTGGCTAGCCAGGTTTGACAATTGGATGCTGGCGACTCTAATGGTATCCCTTGAGACAAGCATGGGTGGAACTATGTGATTTGTAGGCTTGTTTGCTATTTATGGCAGCAGTTTTCCATATAGCTGCTCACCTATCATCCTGTGGAGTCCTCATTCCTCATACCATTCTATTCACACTCTTTATTTCTTCCTTCCACTATACTTAGGATGCATCCACTCTTTTATTTATTTGCCAACCACTCAACTCATTCAATCCTTAAGAATAATCACTTGTCACTCATTCTTGAGTTAACTTTTTGCCTCTGGAATATACACATTGTTCATAACTTGGGATTTAATGGAGGTATGAGATTAAATAAGACATGTGTGTGTCAAACTATGTGCAGTTGACTGGTGCAGACAAGCTCAACTTGGGGGTTTTGGGAAGCCCAGCAGTGGTCTGAGGCTTCTCCAGAGGTGTTGGAGTCTTCAGGGAATACAAGATCCTTGAGGAATGTGGTCTCAGTGACTCAGAAGGGAACACAGTGCCATGCAACACATCAATGCTGTTAGAGTACAGCGGTTTTGGATGATTCTGGAATGGAATCGGAGACTTATCAAGGAGGGACCTTGGCCTCAGTGACTCAAGGGGAGCTGTCATATCCATCCATGGCCATCACCCTCCACCACCTCCAGTCCTTCTGGATTGTCCCCACTCCTTCATCACTAACCTCAGAGCCTCTGGTTTCCACAATCCCCTCCAACTCCCCCAATGGTCACCACCCCCTCATTTCAATATATTACCTACACCTCCCTAAGTACAGAACCCCAAAGGTCTCCAGACAGCTCTGACATCTACAAATGCACCCCTGCTTCTGCCCAGCAACTCAGTTGCCTTCCCTGCAAGTCTACCTTCAGGCCAATTGTCACGACCCAGCATATCCACCACTTCTGTCAACGCATCCTAGTGCCACTTGGCTCATCCCACCCACTACCATCATCATCCATCCACCTGTCACCCTCATCCACACTTTCTCCCCACATGCATACCTTCCAACCAAGGTTGCCCGTTCGAGTGGTTCATTGTTGTCTGCCCACCAGCCAGATGGCTTGCTAGACGGCCAGATGGCCTTTTCTCTCTTTTGTCTGCTTGCAGACTATTGTTCCCCCTTTGCCACTCCTTGTTTCTTTATTTCCTTTTGTTGGCAAGGTTTGCCAATATTAACCATTTGTCTATTTCTTCATTCATTAATATTGTGCTTGATCCGCCACTCCTTCTGGGCTGGTCCTATTTAGTTAGTTGTGCTTATAATGTGTGTAGGTTACACCAGATGTACCTCAGTTTGTATATCAACTTGGATTTTCCCCCCCTTGTCTCTTCTCTACATCGTAAAGCTCCTGTCCAAAATTGGGACAACAATGTAAGAACGAAGCACAGCGCTCCACCTGAGTCACTGAAGCTGAAGTCCTGCCCCTCGGACCTTACGAGCCCAGATGACTTTGTGCACCTTGCAGACCATCCAGATATGTGTCCGACATGTTCCTGACACTGATCCTGTCATATCCTGGAATCCCAACCCCATACTCTCCCACCTCATCACACCTTCCTAACAACCTCATCATCCCCTACACCATAACTCCCCACTTCCCAAGTCACCTTCCTTCCCAACTGTCTCAGCTCCGGCCTGGTTTGCGGCACACTTTACCTTGGCCACTCCCATCCCAGAAGCTCGGTCCCGAGTCAGAACATTCAGAGACTCCGGATTTGCTCCGACCCCCTGACGGATCTCTGACATCCCGTGACATACCTCTAAACCATTCCCCCTCCCATTTCATTTATTGGAGCTACCCGCATCCTCCAGTGATCCCACTCACATCATCACAAATTAGTCACCTTCCATTTATAGTATGACTGTTGTCTTCTTTCCATTCAGTCAGCTAACTTCCTCTTACCCATCTCTCGTTCCCATTCATCCTCCAGCCTTCTACTCCACCCTCCTCAACCTGACACCCCAGTTCCCCATTAAGGATATCGTTCAGGACCTTTCAGTGTTTGTCAGTATCACTCCGACCTTGACTGAAGTCCTTCTCTTCCTCCTTCTATATATACCTGTAGATTAGAACTCTTTGTACCTCAGTTCTAATCTCGACTAAAAGTTACCCCAAGTCCCTCTATGAGTGAATCCTGACCCCCCTGTACAAGATACCTCTGACACATGAAATAAATGGACTAATTGAGACGTAACGGAGGCACAGCGCTCCCTCCGAGTTGCTGAGGCCGCATCCTTCTTAGAGCCTCTTGTACCACTCAGCAGACTCTGGCTGCCTGGAGAAGCTTCGGTTCACTACCGGAGCTTTTGGAACTCCTCCAGTTGAGCCCCACCTGCATTCGGACTCACACCTTCTTTTGGGGTTTTTGACAGATCCCTCCTTTCCACTTCTGGGTTATAGCCCATCACCCCACTAAAACCTGTAACCCGACTTGTTGGTAATATTCAGTCGGCTAACCTGTAACTCCATTAGCTCCACTCCATCCAGCCCCTGCCATTTACAGGCCCACCTTCTTGACTCCCCTTGTAACTATATGTATATACATAACTTGTAGATACATTACACCTCAGTGATAAAATCAACTAGAGTTTTCCCCCTCTTCTAGAGTTCCTCCTGTCAGGGGATGTTTATCACTCCTGTTTTTCTTTTATTGAACTTCCACATCGGCCATTGGACTTATCGGCCATACTTAATGGTCCACATGGTTGTCACGGCCATGCATTCTGGCCTGCTCCCTGCCTGTCCCAATGCCGCCTGAACCCATTACCACTGTGCAAGCATGAGCACAAGCCCCAACCCTCATCCCTATCCTCCTTGAGGACTCCCCACTCACTCCCCACTTGCCCATGGTTCCCCAATGCTAGACCGACTCCCCTGCTGCCACACCAACCTCCCCACCATGAGTCCACCTCTGGCACCGTGCCCAGTGCGACTCCTCTACTCTGCCCACTTGGCCCTCACCAGGCCACTACCATCCCCATGCCCGACTCCGGTCCAACTCCAAGTCTGGCGCTGCTACGATACCATCACCGCTATCATGGCCCTATGCTCCTTCCTTTATTTATCTGTTATTGTTTGTTTTGACCCTCGGTCATTGCTGGTCGCTGTGCAGCCAACCCCGCTCTTTGTTCCCTTTTGCTTCCGGACCCTTCGGCCTTCGGCCCGGGTCCGCTTCCATTCATTCCTTCTCCCTATATATATATCCTGTATGATACTTTATTGTACCTTAGCTCTAATATCGATTTGACCACGACTTCCTGACCCCAGCAAGGCAACCCCAGTGAGTCTGAAATAAGGGCCAAGAGACAGCTAGGGGGCACAGCGCTCCTTTAGAGTCGCTGAGGCCAAATGCCCTACCCTCGGGCCTTGTTCATGGCATCGTGGCCATTGCAGCCTATAGCAGCCCACAACGGCAACCCTCGGTGCCGACCCCGGACCAGTGTCTAACAATGGTGCCCATAACAACAATCTTTCATTTTATATTTTCATAGGAATGAGGGAGAATGGTGAGAGTGAACAGCTTCAATGTGTGTTGGGGTCATCACCATGCTACTCTATCGCTTTGAGTCACCCATTGTGCACAAGCCTCAAATTATTAAACTTTTATTGGGTTTTTGTCAGGGCACACCCACCCGACCCGGCTCCACCTGCCTTCACCTGGTACCCCGCTCACCTCCACCCCTCACCCTTCACCATTGTTTCTCACTTCTTGTTCTTCCTTTTGTCCTTCTGTTCATTCACTCTCTTGCTCTTTCTTCTATCTTTATCTACATGTACAACATTTCCCCTTATCTATGTATTATCGACCCGCCCGCGATGCGTGCATGATGCACCCAGCCCCAGATGACCCGGACAGCCTCATGGTGCAACCCAGCACACACCCTTGGGATCCCCCACTGTCAGGGCTCGGTCCTCGATCAGGGACAGCCCGACCTCAGTCCTAGGTGTGTGTGGTGTTCCGGGTGGTTGGGCGCTAGACCCTGTCCTCAGCTCCTCAAACTCACTGAAGGGACTAAGCGGGGATTGAGTTGTCATGTATTACAGAGGGTAACTACAACTTGCCTAAGCGGGGATTGAGTTGAGAAGAAGGGTAAGTTTCCCTATTCCCTGCTTGGCTACTATAAAAAGGAAGTGTACTGTACAGTTCATAACGTGACTCCGGGTAGAAGCCGAGCATGTTCCCGCGACTCGGAAAAGGTGTCACATGGGTTAAGGCGAGTTGCTCGCCTTAACCCACGTGATTTTTCCCGCGGGCTCACATGCGGGCTGAAGTTGTGAGAGGTATGTAGGGATGGGGAGGTCTGGGAAGTGGGGGAAGTCTGGGAAGGTGGTTCTGGGGTGTGGTTGGGTGCCCTGACAGCGGGGTCAGGGGCCGATCCCTGACATCACCCCCCCTCTATGCCACTTTGCCTCGAAGTGGCTGTGGTCCGTGGTTGGGGGGTTTCCTTTATCCTCCTTGGTCTGGGGGCTTCCGGGTGGGCCTGGTGGAATTCTTTCAGGAGGTCTGGGGAGTTCTCCAGGTTCTCTCTGGGGAGCCATTCATTTTCTGAGTTTGGCCAGCCAGAGAATTTGACGAAGTACCAGAGCCGTCCATACCGGTACCTGGAATCCAGGATTTTCTCCACTTCATACTCCTCTTCTCCGTTCACGATGTCCGGGCCAGGGAGCGGGTCTGCATGGCGTTCGGAGATTCTGTCTGGGGCGTAGGGGCGGGTGTTTGAGACCGAGACTACCGGGTGAATTCCTCTTTGACGGGCCGTAAGCTGTAGTTTTACTGCTGCTGGGGATACCACCTTGACGATCTGGAAGGGGCCGATCCATCTGTGGTCAAGCTTCTTGGTTGGTCGGTCTGTCGTGTAGTTTTGAGTGTTGAGCCAGACTTTGTCCCCAACTTGGTAGACTGGTGCTGCCTTCCGGTTCCTGTCATAGTACCGTGCCATCTCTTCTGCTGCGTGCTCTAGTGCTGCCTTTGCCTCCTCTTGCATCTTCATCATCCGAGAGGCAAAGTCATTAGCCCCTTCGACTTCAGACATGCGGGTCGGTTCGGTCCCCATGCGTGGGTGTTGCCCGGAGTCAAGCTCGAAGGGGGTGCGGTGGGTGGAAGAGTGGATGCGGTTGTTATAGGCGAACTCGGCAAGCGGCAGCCAGTCAGCCCAGTCATCTTGCCTGTGGTTGACGAACACCCGGAGGTAGGTTTCTATTTCCTGGTTGACACGCTCTGTCTGGCCATCAGTCTGTGGGTGGTAGGCTGTTGAAGGGGCGAGCTTGATCCCTAAGAGGTCTGCTAGCTCCCTGGAGAAGCGGGAGACAAATGCGCTGCCTCGGTCGCTGAGCACTTCCTCTGGGAGGCCGTGATGCCTCCAGACGTGTTCGAGGAAGAGCCGGGCCACGCCTGCTGAGTCTACCGTAGTGACTGTGGGGATTGCGTGAATGCGCTTTGAAAGTCGGTCTACCACTACCAGGATTGCGTTGTACCCCTTGGAGTCTGGGAGTTCTCCAATGGTGTCTACTGAAATCACCTGCCACCTGCGGGTGGGGACCTTGTTCGGGATGAGCTTCCCGACTTTCCGAGATGGGAATGTCTTCACTCTGTTGCAGGTGTCGCACCCCGAGACGTACTGTGCAACATACTGTGCCATCCGGGGCCACCAGTAGTTTCGGGAGACGAGCTCCACAGTCTTCCACCGCCCAGGGTGGCCTGTTGCCACCGAGTCATGGTGGAGTTGTACCAGGTCATGGCGGAGCTGTGGGTCTTTTGGGACATACACCCGGCCCCGGTGGAGGATCAGTTCCCCTTCCTTCTCCCATTCATCCAAGTGTAGGGTCCCCCTTTCCAGCTCTCTCATTGCCTTTACCACTCCCTCGTCATGCTCCTTCCCCCTGCGTATCCTGTCCAGGATGTCTGCCTCTTCTCCCTCCACTGTGACCCCCTCCATAGCTCTGACTTCAAACCAGCCCGGGTGTAGGAGGGTCATGTCCGTGTTGTCGTCCTTCCCTTTCGGGTGGTCCGGCCGACGTGAGAGGGCATCGGGCTTCCCCATGAGTTTCCCTGGTTTATGGACTAGCAGGAAGTGGAAGCGGGAGAGGTAGAGGGACCACCGTGCCTGGCGCCGGTTTAGCCTCTGGGCTGAACGGAAGTAGGAGAGGTTTCTGTGGTCGGTGTATATGTCGAACCTCTCAGGGGTGCCTTCAAGGAAATGGCGCCACTCTTCCAGGGCTCGGACTATGGCAAGCATCTCCTTGTCATAGATTTCGTAGTTCCTCTCTGCATCTGAGAAGCCCTTTGACATGAACGCCACTGGGTGGAATTCCCCATCTGTCTGGAGCTGGGAGAGTACCGCCCCTGTTGCGAAGTTGGAGGCATCACACTCCAGTCGGAACTGACCTGAGTCCGATGGGAAGGTGAGGACCGGTGCTGAGGTGACAGCCTCCTTCAGCCCGTCAAATGCTTCCTGTTCCTTTCTCCCCCAGGTCCACTGCTTCGACTTCCGGGTGAGTGTGTGAAGGGGCCGGGCCTTCTCGGAGAAGTCCTGGATGAAGCGGCAGTAGAAGTTGACGAACCCCAGGAAAGACTGGACCTCTTTGACCTTCGTGGGTGCTGGCCAGTCAGTCACTCCCTGAACCTTCACTGGGTCCATGGCAACATGGTTCTCCGAGATGACAAGGCCCAGGTAGTTGATCTTCCGCTGCTCAAACTTGCATTTCTCCGGTTTGAGGAACAGCTTCCGGCCCCTCAGTGTGGATAGGACCTCCCGGACGACCTTCCGGTGCTCCTCCAGGGTGGGTGTGAACACCAGGATGTCGTCCATGTAGCAGATGACCACCCCTCGGTCTATGAAATCCCTGAGGATGTCATTCATCATGGTCTGGAAGGTGGCCGGGGAGTTGCACAGTCCGAAGAACATCACCATTGGCTCAAACAACCCTCGGTTGGTTGCAAAGGTGTCATATCCGTGCATACCCGACCCCGACCCGACTTCCGGACCTCCACCCTCTTCACCTCCGGAGTCATAACCTACCGCTGCCTTTCCGATACTCACCTTCGGTCTCGGCAACACACCCCTCCTCTTACCTCTCCGACCCCTTCTCCGTCCGTTCCGATACTCATCTCGGACCGAACATCTCCCTACTCGCCACCCTTCCTACAACTCCGCTCCCCCCTCACCACACCTCCACCCTCCCGTCATCCCCTACGCTATCTCCGTCCGTTCCGATATCCACCTTCGGACCTGACTACTCTTCCTTACCTTCCCCTCTCTCATTCCTCCGCCACCCTTCCGCCAAGTTACGACCATCCACCGCTGTTCCGTACTTCACACTCGGACACCGTTCGTACCTTACTCCGAGCCTCCGTCATAGTCCATACCTCGGACTTTGACTCCACCTCGGTCTTAGTCCATTGCATTGGTGACCTCATACTACGTAAACACCATTGCCAATATTCCTCGGACTTCCAACCCCGCCTCCGTAACCTCTGTAAGCTCCGCAACCCCCGAGCTTCGCGGACCGCCTCCGGCACTCTCGCCGTTTGTAATGTATTTCTCGCAATTCCCCCTCATCCCTATTTGGACTACTGCTTCTTTCTATTCTAGCCAGTTAGTCATCACCCCCACTTCCCCTCATCCTCCTGCCCCTCTGGTCCTCGCCCACTCTACCTCCTTTCGGATGTATCACAGGTCTTGCCCTATGACCTTCGGTACCGCTCCGCTCCCTCTAACCCTTTGTTCCCGTTCGGACGTCTTCGTTCCGATTCGGTCACCCTTTGTTTCCCCTTGTGCTTTTGCCCCTTCCTTATATATCGGCGCTTGTACATACTCGTCTGTTTTCAGTCCGAAATCGACCTGAAATGCCCCCAAGAGACTTCCTGCTCACCTACTGTGAAATTAAGGACCAAATGGACAAACAGCAATGGCACAGCGCTCCGCTTGAGTCGCTGAGGCCAAGGTCCCTCCACGCTAAGTCTCCGATTCCACTCCGGAGTCGTCCGTTTCCGCCCATCTCTAACACATTCCCCCCCCTCAATTTCCCCCCCATTTCCCCCCCACTCATTTTCCCACTCATTTTCCCGCATTTTCCCTAAGTAATTTCAGATTGACTGCATTTATATCCCTAAATTTGGCTTATATATTGATTGGGCTACATACCCTTGGTGTCTGGTGCCGCATTGGTGCTGAAAGTGAAGCTGAGTTTGTTCAGTCCCTTGTATGGTAGGGACTTGGCTATGGCTAGTCACATGATGCCATAGTCAATGCTTTTAAATTTTAATTTTAATGTCGGGTAAATTAAACACTCAGGGAGCTCATATAGATAATAGTCCCCTGTGTGCAAATATAGCTCTATGAGCTCTCAGAGCTTTGACTACTTTTCGGAGCTCTCAGAGAAGGGGACCTGCAATTTCAAAGTACTGAAGCTCTGAGAGCTCTATGAGCTCTATGAGCTCTCAGGCCTCCACATCCAAGTTTGCTGATGTGGGATATATATATGGTTACAGCGGGGACGGGTCCGCAATTGGCGGAGCCGAACGGAGCGGAGCTAACGGGGTTTAGACATTAGCCGACTGAATATTACCGACGAGTCGGTTCGCGGGGTTAGCGGAAAGGCAGGCGATAACCCAGAAACGGAAAGGAGGGATAGGCCCGAAGGTGGGCACTGCAGGGCAGGCGAGTGTATTGCCCAGCGGAGGCAGGGGTGCGCTAGCGGACGTCGGAGCTGTCCGGAAGTCTTCGGGGCTCCGTACTTAGGGAGGCGTAGGTAATAAATTGAAATGAGGGGGTGGTGACCATCGAGGGGTACCGAGAGGATTGCGGAATAACGGGGGCTCCGAGGTTAGTGAGGGAGGAGCAGAGTTGGAACGGAGGGATCGGAGGGACCGGAAGTCGATGGCCGGGGATGGATATGACAACCGGCCCGGAAGGAGTGGTGGATCAAGTGCAATATTAATGAATGAAGAAAGAGACAAATAGTTAATATCAGCAAACTTGGTCAACAAAAGGCACGCAAGAAACAAAAGGAGGAACAATAGTCCACAAGCAAACAAAAAGAAAAGGCCATCCAGCCATCTGTTAGACACTGGTCCAGGGTCGGCACCGAGGGTCACCATTGCAGGCCGCTATAGGCCATGATGGCCATGATGCCGCGAACAAGGCCCGGGGGTAGGGCATTTGGCCTCAGCAACTCTAAAGGGAGTGCTGTGCCGGCCCCCTAGCTGTCTCTTGGCCCTCATTTCGGACTCACTGGGGTTGCCTTGTTGGGGTCAGGACTTAGGGGTCGTGGTCACATCGATATTAGAGCTAAAGTACTATAATGTAGTATACAGGATATATATAGGAGGAAGGAATGAATAGAAGCGGACCCGGGCCGAAGGCCGAAGGGTCCAGAAGCAAACATGAATAAGGAGTGGGGTTGGCCGCACAGTGGCTGGCAATGACCGAGGGTCAAAACAAACAATAACAGATAAATAAAGGAAGGAGTGTAGGGCCGCGATAGTGGCAATGGTATCATAGCGGTGCCGGACTCGGAGTTGGGCTGGAGTTGGGTGGGAATGGTAGCGACCCTGTAGGGGCCAAGTGGGTGGGGTAGAGGAGTCGCACTGGGCACAGTGCTGGAGGCAGACTCAGGGCAGGAAGGTTGGTGTGGCTGTGGGGGAGTCGGCCAGGTGCAGGGGAGCCTAGGGGCAAGCAGGGGAGTGAGCAGGGAGTCCTCAGGGAGGATAGGGCTGAGGCCGGGGCCCACGCTCACATAGCGGGAATGGGCTCGGGTGGCATCGGGATGGGCAGCTAATGGGCTGGAATGCATGGCCATGACACCATCTAGCAAGCTGTCTGGCTGGTGGGTGGACGACAATGAAGCAGGCAACCTAGGTTGGAAGGTATGCACGTGGGGGAGGAAGTGTGGATGAGGGTGACAGGTGGATGGATGGATGGATGGATGATGATAGCAGGCAGGATGGGCCAAGTGGCACTAGGACACATTGACGGAAGTGACAGATATGTCAGGTCATGACACCCACTGCCTAGACTCCCCCTGTAACTATATATATACATAACTTGTAGATACATTACTGTCAGGGACTCATCTGGGGTCGAGAGGGCCCGGGTGTAGCACCCAGTGCTGAGAGCCTGGCAGGGTGCAGATCAGGCATGTGTACTGGCAGGCCCGGTATGGGACAATGGTCCCTGGCCACTTAGACTGAAGTGGAAAGATGTTATTATTACCAATATACATGCGGCTTGGGTCACATGACAGGTGCCACGTTGTAGGTGGGATAATCGCCCACGTGCAGAGCCGGCTCGGATACCTGCTTCCAACATTCAGAAATCTACTTCCATTCACACGACAACTCAGTACAGATTTGGTATCCTAAAAATAGTGCTAATTCGTACGATTCTGACGATACCAAGAACATCCCAATCGGTGGAGATTTGACAGAGTTCTATGTTGGGCAAGTTGGGCATGGGCGTGGCAATCTCAGTGGCAACCCAGGATTCCAGCCTCACTCGTTCCCACGGCGTCTAATAAATTGGTAAAAATGCCCATTGGCTGCGTAATAGTTCCATTCAGCCACATTTCCAATTTCGGCTCTTAATTCCGTAAATCCATTGAAAAATCGCTTATTTTTATTTATATTCATATTTTGCCATCATTTCAGTTATTGATTGATATTCTTTTATTGTTACTGTTACCCTTTTTTTATTATTTCGCCTAAGAAAGTACCCAGGTGCCATATGGCACCAATATTCCCCATCAATTATTTCTTATAATCCTGTACATACCGGATTTTTGAAAAGAAGTTCTCCCCTCCCCCAAAATTCTCTAGGATGTGTGGAATCCAACGGTAGGAATAAGGGCAACTGTCTAGCCCACAACAAGTGGGTAGTAGATTAGTTGAGCCTGGACCTTGCGGAATCCCGGAGAACCCACCATGGAGTTTTAGGATTGAGCATAGTGAAGCTTAGAGAGAAAGTAGAGGTTTTGGAGAGTTTGGCCCCACAAGCTTAGTCAGCATAGAGAGCCATGAGCCCTCTTTCAACATCACCCTCACATACAGCTCTAACCACCCAGGTATCTCCAGAGGAGATCCTGAGGGCATCTGGTGTGAGCATGCATGCTGGGCACAGCAGGAAGTTGCCCAAGATGTCCAGGCTGGGTGTGTCATATGTGCACTGTGGGTGGGTCAATGGTACATTGATACAAAGGAAGGTTGTCCATGGAAAATAAAGAGAAAATAAAGAGGAAATAGAATTGGGGGAAAGTGAGGAAGGGGAAAGGAAGGGAGGGGAAGGGAAAGAAAGGGAAAGCAGGGGAAGAGTGGGTACTGGGGTACTGGGTGAGGTGGGGCCAGGTGGAGCCAGGTCAGGTGGGTGTGCCCTGACAGTTACACCTTAGCAAAAAGATCAACTAGAGTTTCCCCCTCTTCTAGAGTTCTCGCTCAGTCTGTAAATTAGGGCACTGATGTGTTACTGGGCACAGCACTCCTGGCATAAGTCACTGAGGCCACAGCCCTCCATTCACAGGGACGTCATCATTTGTCCCGAACCTGGTCTCTGACAGTGAGTGGAAGCCATGTACTCCCCTTTGGTACTGGACAGTGCAACCAAGGACTGCTTCTTAGAACTCCAACTAACTGCTGCTCCTGCCATTTTAAAAATGAAGCCAGAAATTGACTGGCAATCAGGAGAATCCCCTGCCCAATCTGAATCCAAATATCCACTCACATTGCCTTCCTTTGAATTGCTGTTGTATGTTAATCCGATGTTGCAAGTAAGTCCCAAGTAGCATAGTAATCGATTAATTGCTGTTAAATGTTCCTGTCCTGGCTTTGCCAAATACTGACTCAGAGTGGTTATCGCATAACTGATGTCAGGGCAAGTTCCCAACATAGTGTATGTCACTGAACCGAGTTTAGACTGGTATTGGCAAGCATTGATCTGTGGCATGTCATATCGAGGTCATTTCGGGCCAAGAGCAACTGGTGTTGAGACAAAACATGAATCCAGAAAACTGAAGCATTGAAGGATGTCTTCAATATAGCATGCCTGAGAGATGTGAATAAGATGATGAGGCCAATCATGTGTGATTTCGAGTCTGAGGAACCAATGGATCTCTCCAAGGTCCTTCATCTTGAAGGCTGACATAAGGAGTTTCTTCTTCTTTTGAAGCAGGGAGGAATCATTAGAAAGAATCATGAGGTTGTCAACATAGAGTGCAATGATGCAAGTTAATTGGTGCTTAGCATAAATGAATATGGCATGGTCTGAATCACAATGGACAAAGCCAATCTTCGTCACCTTTTGCTTTGCCTTCAAATACCACATGCAAGACACCTGTTTCAGCCCATATAGGCTCTTCTCCAACTTCCAAACCTTCCATGATCAGTGCTTCCAGGTGGAGGCTGCATGAAGAGCTTGTGCTCTAACTTGCCATTCAAGAAAGCCATTGTCACATTCATCTGATGAACTTCAAGATCCAGACATGCAGCAAGTGTGAGGAGAATTCAAATGGAGGACCACTTTACAACCGGTGCGAAAGTTTCACTATAGTCAATGTCATATACTTGACTGAAGCCCTTGGCAATGATGCAGGCCTTGTAACGTTCAACTTCCCCATTTGGTCCTCATTTCAGGGTGAATACCCATCAACATCCGACAATGTTTGAAGCATCAGTATCCCTTTTGTGAACTGGTACATATGTTTTAGTTTCTTTGACACACTTCCAGCCATGCGTCAGAGTTGGGGCGATTCATAGCCTTGTTATAAGTTTGAGGCTCGGTCCCCAATGCAGTCATCAACCATGCTGCCCCACTGACTCAGGGTCCTTAGGTCTATTGTAGGATGAGATATTAAATCAATTGTTGTCATCAAAAAATGGGGGCATGGCATATACAAGTAGATCATTGGGGAAGTTGAGTGAGTGTTCTTCCATCTCCTTTGGCCTCCAAATTCCCTTCATCCCTTTCATCCAATCCTTTGGCACTTCATAATCTCCATCCTTCTCTACTTCCTCTCCTTCATCCATCAATGAAATTACATGTGTCATCAAACCCACCTTTGGCACTTCAATTGTTACTCACTCCAGTTCAGAAACACCCTCAAAGAAATGAATGTCCCTCGATTCAAGGACTTTGCACATCACAGGGTCATAGACCAAGAAGGCCTTCTTGCCTGGCATGATGCCAAGGTGAATACCAGTGAGTGATCAATCATCAAGTTTGTTTCAGTGATCTTTGGGGATATGGATGGTGGCTTTACAGCCAAAAGTCCAGATGGTGGAGACAGTGGGCTTGTTGCCCATGTAGAGTTGATGAGGAGTTATGTCATTGGGGAGTGAGGAATGGGGTGAGATGTTTTTGATAAGAGCAGCATGTCGAAGAGCATAAGGCCATGTGGTACATCCAACCTGGGATTCTATTCCTTTAACAGTGTGATGGCCATGCTGACTAACGTTCTGTTGACTCATTCAGCCACTCCATTCTCTTGTGGAGTTTGGGGATTTGTCTTCTTGTGGATGATGCTGATGCTCTTCCATGTGGGTCCAGGTCCTGGCTAGTCAGGGTGTGTGCCTTGACACATCTTGAGAATTGATTTTACCAATATGTGACCTAGGCACATGTGCCATATGTCAAGTGATGCACTAGCAGTTACAGATTGTGCCATGTTGGCACCTTCAGAAATGTTAGGGGTGGATATGAAGGCTTCCCCGGTAGCCACTACCTTTACAGGTAAGCAGAAGAGGCCATTGTCGAGATTAGCAACAGCAATTAACTCATGTGATGAGTTGGAGATGTGGCAAGTCTTGCCAAGAAAGCATACTTGAGTGCCAGAAGATAGGAGTTGTGGAACAGAGAGAAGATTATGGGCCCTCCTGGGACAGTAGAGTACATCGTGAATCATGGTGAGTTGAGAAGAATTTCCAACCCTAAGTATAACGTCCGTTATGCTCTGGAGCATCAGATGAAGTAAGGCTGGGAGTTGGAGGAATCACATCTGAGCATAAATGCATGGGGTTGGTCAAATGGGATTGTTTGGAAAATGAGGAGGGGACTGAGTGGAAAAATTTGGTGAGTGGGGTTTGGTTCATCCCTTCCTTGCATGCTTTTGCTGTGTAATATTGCCTTGTCTGTTCAGCTTTGGTGGCAATTACAGGGCCTGTTGCATATTTGCCCCTTTTGCCACACCGTTCTGAATTTACAATCAATTTACCATAGTAAGTCTGTGTTGGGGTCTTGGATTAAACTTATGTTTATCTTTTACTCACCTCCTGTCAGGGCACACACCCTGACTAGCCCGGACCCGGACCCGCATCCGGACCTGCTACACTTCCCACATGTACTTCCCATGCCACATGCTCTGTGCACCGCATGATCTGGCCCCGGATCCTGCCCTCATGTGACTTCCGGGTATCCCCGGAAGTTTTCCTGATATGGTGGCCACTGTGGGAAGATGAGAAGTTAGCTTCCTTCTCATCTCCTTACCCACAGTAGGTTGTGCCCTGGATAGGGCTGGTTACACATAGGGCTGTGGACCATGGGGGGGGGGGGGTCATGGGGACCCAGGAGCCATCCCCTGACACCTCCCCCCTTTTTTTCAGCTCCACATCCATCTTCTTATTCACCGTTGTGTTATTTGTATACTTTCCCTTCTTTGGATGGTATGTCAGCTCTTCAACAAGAGTCCATGCAGTGCTGATTCTCCTTGAGAAAATTTCCAGCATGGCATTTCCCCCAGAGTCAGCAGCATATTCTTTGGTGTCTTCATCATCAGAGGCCAGGAAAGGAACACCTGGGCATGTGTCACTTCAGCAAAGGTAGGGGCTCCAGTCATCATCATCTTCACTTGAGTCTTAAATATATTCAATGCCCTCCATAGGTGGTTCAAAGATTGAAGTTATGCTATTGGTGGCATGCATGGGTGCTTGCAGTCAGGCCGGAACCAATTCAGGTTGTTTCACTCAAATTGATTTTGATGCATCAGTTCAATTACTCCTGCTTCCAATTTTCCATAATCATCATGTAGACCATCAAAATGAGCCCCAGATTGCACCTGGGTGCTTATTTTTTAGCACCCCACAAATTTTTTGAGTCTGACAAAAAACCAAATGCTTGTTTTCAGGCTTCTGAGTATGGATAATGACTTCTATTGCTAAATTATGATGATTTGATGACAAATTCAGGTATTTTCCATGAGAATTTCGGGTTGAGTTAAATTTCCAGTCTTTGCATGTCCACAACTGTACCTCCACTCCTTTGTCACTAACCTCGGAGCCTCTGGATTCCACAACCACCTCCGACTCCCCCGATGGTCACCACCCCCTCAATTCAATATATTACCTATGCCTCCCTAAGTACAGAGCCCCAAAGGCCTCCAGACAGCTCTGATGTCCACTAGTGCACCCCCGCCTCTGCTGTTGCTTGCCCTGCAAGTCTACCTTTGGGCCAATCCCTCCTTTTCATTTCTGGGTTATAGCCCATCACTCCACTAAGCCTGTAACCCAACTTGTCCATAATATTTAGTCAGCTAACATGTAACTCCATTAGCTCCACTCTGCTCAGTCCTGCCATTCACAGGCCCACCCCCTATGTAACTATATATACATAACTTGTAGATAGGTTACACCCTAGTGATAAAATCGACTAGAGTTTCCCCTCTTCTAGTACTCTTGCCAGTTAGTAAATTAGGGCATGGATGTTGTAGGAGAAATAATGGTCACACTATGGAAACCCATTATGGAAATATGCCAGATAAATCACAAAACCCCATACAACAAGTAGATATGAGAAAATAGAAGGACCTGAATTTTAACAAATTTTAATGAATTATTACAACTACACACAATAAATTGGAAGGAAGAAAATTAGCAAAAATACTTCAAGCTTAGCATCAACGAGAAGGAATTCTCGGGAAAATTTATAGCAAATATTAAACAAAGAATTAGGACAATCGACCAAGATTTGACTATAAAAACAACCAGAGAACCTCCACGGAAACTACTTTCCCACGTCTGCACACATTGTAATGGGTCTATTGCCTAGACTCAAGACAGAGAGAAGGGGGAAGGTGGTAGTGTGCATGGGTGTGGTTTGTGGGGCTGGGTTTTGGTCCTGGGGTGCTACCGAGTCTGCAAAAACCTCAAACAAACACTCACCTACATCTCTCTTGGACGTCAAGGCCAAGGGTTATGAGGAAAGGGGTCTCAGATGTAAGCAAGTAACTCAGGGGAGGCGTTAGAGTCGTGGATGGCATCTTTGCCACTTGGATGTAACTTCTGCTTGTCCCTTCACGGGTCTATTCAGTACTGACTTGTTATGTACAAGCTGTTATCTATTTTATATGAGTTGGAAATGGAATAAATGGAATGGGGGGGGGGGGGCAAACGGGCCGTTAGGCAACCGTAAATGATGAATATCCAATTGGGAACAAAGAAACAATAAAAGAAATATGAATGAATGGGGAAAATGTGACAATGGGTCCGAAATGGGAATTGTGAAGGTTAACTCCGCAACACTTCGCCACGGCGCCCGCCTATCCCCCCGTCAGCAACCTCCTCGTCTCCAGCTTTCCAACGAGCCCTTATTCGTCCCATTTGGTGCAGTACTTCTTGAGATGTGGCCATTGACAGGTGCTGTCAAGACCATGTGAGACTCTACTCCGTGCTGAACCATCTGGGTATGGGATTGCCATTCTGGGAAATGCTCCGGGGGTTAAGAAGGAAGGTATAGCATCACTATCGGGTGGAAAAACGGCTGGGTTGTGTGTGTGGGTATGGAGATCTGGAAAGGGGGTGAAATTGTTCAGAATGACTGAGTCATAGTGAACTTAATGGTAAATATGAGGAATTTGAAATAGAAAAACTGTGACAATGTCTGAAAAGTTACAGATCCGCTGCATCACGTGATATCCATTGCAACGCGTTGCTATGCATCTCAATGACTTACAATGCCTCAGTCAAATGTTACAATGCATGTACCAAATGCCATTTCATGGTGTATGACATTGTAAATGACCCCTGTATTTGTGTAGCAACAAACAAACAGATGTATTTCAATTTATAGAAAGTTGAATGGATATTTAAGGTTGGTGTGTGGGTGCCGACCCAGTGATGGTAGAAAGTGAAATCCCTTTACCTGACCCTGCACCATACATAAGTAAATACAGTTGTTTAGAGTGAGGAATAATGATAAAGATGATTAAAAAAAGTGAATGCACAGTGTAGGGGGATGACCTACCATACCTTACACTGCCGGTTTTTGCGGTTTTCACCTTATATGAGTTCCCCACATGCAAAGACCCCCAAGACATTTATATTGGCTGTGCCCAAATTCTAAAATCGGTGCAACTCATCATGGAGTGATGATCTTGGGCTCATAAAATAAAGAAAATTAAGTTACCTGGGATTGCTAAGTTTCATGTCAGAGATGGGCCAGATCAGGACCGCACTGGAGCCTCTTTGCCAAAAGGCTGACATTGACTGACCACTCAGTCAACTTGTCTATACTGGCAAAATAGTTGCATGGCTATGGAAAGTCAAAGTCTATGAGGGAATAGTGTCACGACCCGGCGTTCCCTGGGGCCAGACGACCTCCTCCCTGACCCTCTCCCACGCCCGAACACTCCCCGCACACTCCGCTCACCGCCCGTCGCCGTCTAACCACTTCCCGCCACCTCTCCACAACCCCTCTCCTAAATGTCGTTGAATGACCTAGCAGTGCAGAGCGCTGCGACCTGTTGTCCCATGTTTCGCCGCACCTTGTTACCTCACGGCGAAGGTCACGCTTGACCTTCGCTGTCTTGAACATGTGCTCTTTGTTTGTTTTCCTCCTTCTTTTCTCTGCCCGCAATCTCCACGAGATCTGGTGACTTATTCCCTATTCAGTTCCCTAGCGCTTATATACAGCTTGTAACTAATGCTTGTACTGTAGTTCAAAATCAACTAGAAATTCACCCCTAAGCTTACCTCTGTCCCCCGTAAGACCTCCAACCTTCTGAAGTATCGGGACCGCATCGAGAACGAGGTGCAACGCTCCCCTCGAGTCGTTGAAGCTGAAATCCCGGCTCACTCGCCTAAGTAGCCTCGGCCTTGAGATCGGTGGGGTTTATCCCTCGCTAAAGCTCAGTCGTGTGTAGGACACCTGTTCCACTAGCGGGCAACGCTCGGTCGCCTACGGCTACCATCAGCGAAGATTCGCACGGTTCTGACAACTGTGTTAGAACTGGGCAAGGGTGTTATATCCGTACATACTCGATCCCAAACCGACTCCCGGACCTCCTTCTTCACCACCTCCAGAGTCCTACCCTACCACTGTTTGTTCCGATATTCACCTTCGGTCCTGACACCACACCTCCTCTCACCCCTCATGCCACCTCCACTCCTCCGTCCTTCTCCTATCCTATCTCCATCCGCTCTGATACTCGCCTCGGACCGAACACCACTCCTCTCCCACTCCTCCTCTTCCTCCTCACAACACCTCCACCCTTCCATCATTCTCCTACCCTTCGCCCATCCGCTCTGATACTCATCTTCGGACCTGACACCTTTCCTCTCCTCCACTCCTTTCCCCTTTCCTCTTCCCTCTGGCCCTCTTCCGCCAACCTTCTGCCAAGTTACGACCTTCCACCGCTGTCCTGTACCTTGTACTTGGACACCACTTGTACCTTTGCTCCAAGACTCCATCATAGTTCCTACCTCGGACTTTGACTCCGCCTCGGCTTTAGTCCATTGCATTGGTGACCTCATACTACGTAAACACCATTGCCAATATTCCTCGGACTTTCAACCCCACCTCCATAACCTCCGTAAGCTCCGCAACCTCTGAGCTCCATGGATCATCTTCAGCACTTTCGCCACTTGTAATGTATCTTTTGCGTTTCCCCCTCATCCCTATTTGGACTGCTGCTTCTTCCCATTCTAGCCAGTTAGTCATCATCCCCACTTCCCCTCATCCTCCTGCCCCTCTGGGCTTCACCCTCCTTACCTCCTCTCGGATGTACCACAGGTTCTGCCCTATGACCTTCAGTACCGCTCCACTTCTGTCATCCCTTTGTTCCCGTTTGGACACCTTCGTTCTGATTTGGACCCCCTTTGTTTCCTTGTGCCTTCGCCCTCTCCATTATATATATCAGCACTTTGTTAGAACCGGGCAGATTCGGACGACTCCGGAGTGGAATTGGAGACTTAGTGTGGAAGGACCTTGGCCTCAGCGACTCAGGCGGAGCGCTGTGCCATTGCTGGTTGTCCTAGGGGTCCCTAATTTTGGATCTAGCAGAGGGAAAGTCTCTTGTGGGGAATTCAGGTCAATTTTGGACTGAGGTTACAAGTTACTATGTACATTGTATATAAGGAGGGGTCCGGAATCAAAAAGAGCGAGGGTACTCCGAAAGGAGACAAAGGGAGCTGGAAAGAGGAACACCGAGGGTCAAGGGTTTGACTCAATGGTGTTTCCCAAAGGAGGAGTGAAGGGCCAAGGCCCAAGGAGGAAGGAAGGAGGATGGGAGTGGGGAATGGCTGACTGACTGAATAGAAAGGAAGCAACAGCCCAAATAGGAATGAGGGAGAATAGCGGAATTGAATGGAGCAATGCAATAGTTGCAAGGTCCAAAGTAAGTCCGGAAAGTCCGAACTCAGAAGTTAAACTCCAGAATATTGGCAAAGGCAATTAAATGGAATGAGCTAACCAATACAATGGGTATAAGCAGAGGTGGAGTCAAAGTCTGAGGTTGGAGCTAAGACTGGAGGTTCCGGAGACAGAGATGCAAACGGGATTCCGGAGTGGAGGTCCGGAGTTGGGAGCATAGGTGTTGCATACTCATCTGGAAGATGTTGAGGTTGGGGTTGGACCCGGAATGTTCCAGAGTTGGACCGAAGGTGGTGTCAGAGCCGGAGGTGGGATAACCTCTTGGAAGTTGGCAAGGAGAAGGTGATGGAAGGGAAGTAGGACTCCGGAAGTCAGGTTTGGAGTTCCGGAGCCTGGAGCAGAGGTCAGGATTGTATGGATATGACAAAGGGGGTCGGAATTGGAACAAAGGCATCCGAATGGAGACAAGGGGATGATGGAAGCAGAGCGGTACTAAAGGTCATGGGTTAGACTCTGTGGTACATCCAAAAGGAGGTAGGGAGGGCGAATGTTAGAACCGGGCGGGAACAGACGACTCCAGAGTGGAATCGGAGACTTAGTGTGGAGGGACCTTGGCCTCAGCGACTCAAGCGGAGCGCTGTGCCATTGCTGTTTGTCCATTTGGTCCTTAATTTCACAGTAGGTGAGCAGGAAGTCTCTAGGGGGCATTTCAGGTCGATTTTGGACTGAACCAAAATGAGTATGTACAAGCGCCGATATATATAATGGAGGGGGCAAAAGCACAAGGAAACAAAGGGGAACCAAATCGGAACGAAGACGTCCGAACGGGAACAAAGGGTAGAAGAAGCGGAACAGTACCGAAGGTCATAAGGCAGGACCTGTGATACGTCCGAAAGGAGGTAGGGAGGGCAAGGCCCAGAGGGGCAGGAGGATGAGGAGAAGTGGGGATGATGACTAACTGGCTAGAATGGAAGGAAGCAGTAGTCCAAATAGGGATGAGGGGTAAACGCGAGAAATACATTACAGGCGGCGAAAGTGCCGAAGGCGATCTGCGAAGCTCGGAGGTTGCAGAGCTTACAGAGGTTACAGAGGCGGGGTTGAAAGTCGAGGGATATTGGCAATGGTGTTTACGTAGTATAAGGTCACCAATGCAATGGACTAAGACTGAGGTGGAGTCAAAGTCCGAGGTTGGGACTATGATGGAGGCTTGGAGCGAAGGTACGAGCGGTGTCTGAGTAGGAAGTACGGGAAGCGGCAGAAGGTCGTAACTTGGTGGAAGGGTGGCGGAGGAGTACCAGAGGGAGGAGAGAGGGGAAAGGTAAGGGAGACGGAGTGGCGGAAAGGAGAGTAGTCAGGTCCAAAGGTGAGTATCGGAGCGGACAGGGGAAGTGTAGGAGGGTGAAGAAGTAGTAGGAGGGTGGCGAGAGGGGCGGTGTTCGGTCTGAGGTGAGTATCGGAACGGACGGAGATAGGGTCGGAGAGGTAAGGAGGAGTAGAGGTGGCGTGGGGGGTAAAAGGAGGTGTGTTGCCAGGACCAAAGGTGAGTATCGGAACGGCAGTGGTAGGTTATGACTCCGGAGGTGAAGAGGGTGGAGGTCCGGAAGTTGGGTCGGGGTCCGGTATGCACGGATATGACAGCGAAGCCCAGAGGGGCAGGAGGATGAGGTGAAGTGGGGTTGATGACTACATAACTGGCTAAAATGGAAGGAAGCAGTAGTCCAAATAGGGATGAGGGGAAAGTGCAAAGGATACAGTACAAGCAGTGAGAGTGCTGAGGGCATTCTGAGGTAGCGGAGCTTACAGAGGTTATGGAGTCCAAGTTGGAAGTCTGAGAAATATTGGCAATGGAGTTTACATGAAGTGAGGTCACCAATACAATGGACTTAAGCTGAGGTGGAGTCAAAGTCTGAGGTCGGAACCATGACAAGATCTCAGAGCAAAGGTATGAGTGGTGTCCAAGTACAGGGTACAGGACTGTGGTGGAAGGTCATAACTTTGGTGGAGGTTGGCAGAAGAGGGGCGGAGGAGAGGAGTAAGAGGAGTGATGTCAGGTCCGAAGGTGGATATCAGAGTGGATGGGGATAAGGTGGGAGAGGGACGGAAGGTGAGGAGAGGAGTGGCATCATGTCCAAAGGCAGGTATCAGAGCGGATGGGGGTAAGGTAGGACTCTGGAGGTGGTGGAGAGGGTCCGGAAGTTGGATTGGGATCAGGTATGTATGGATATGACACACTGCATGCTTTGTGCGCCACATGATCTGGCCCCAGATCCTGCCCTCATGTGACTTCCAGGTATCCCCAGAAGTTTTCGCCATATTGGGGCCACTGTGGGAAAGTGAGAAGTTAACCTTCTTCTCACTTTCCTACCCACAGTATAGTTATGCCCTGAGATGGGCTGTGTTTACAGGTTAGGCTGTGGGCCATAGAGAGGGGTCATGGGGACCCGGGGTTCATCCCCTGACACACCACTCCCTTCAACATTACTATACCCTGTCCCAGTTCCCTCCACTGTTCCACTCCACTTCCACTTCCACTGCCCCTGCTCTGGACTAGTCCTTGACACTGGCACCCTTTGCCATCTCCACCCCAGATGCTTGGACCTGAGCCAGAACCTTCTATCCATTTCATTTATTGGAGTCACCCAATATTCCTTGGATGTGTAACTCCAGTTTCAGAGCTATGTATCTGCATCCCCAGCGACTCTACCCTTCACTTCTTGATTAGTCATCTTCTGTTTCTCTCATGACTGATGTCTTCTTTCAATTCAGTTGGCTAACCTTGGTTACCCATTTCTTGTTCCCATTCATTCCTTGGCCTTCTTCTCTGCCCTCCTTGACCTGACACCTGGGTTCCCTGTTCAGGTTATCCCTTGGCACCTTTCAGAACCTTTCAGTACCTTTTGGACTTTGTGTAAAGTCCTCTATATATACCTGTAGTTCAGAAACCATTGTACCTTAGTGTTAGACGCTGGTCCAGGGTTGGCACCAAAGATCACCATTGCAGGCCACTATAGGCTGCGATGGCCATGATGCTGTGAACAAGGCCCGAGGGTAGGGCATTTGGCCTCAGCGACTTTAAAGGAGCACTGTGCCCCCTAGCTGTCTCTTGGCCCTCATTTCAGACTCACTGGGGTTGCCTTGCTGGGGTCAGGACTTGGGGGTCATGGTCAAATCGATATTAGAGCTAAAGTACTATAATGTATCATACAGGATATATATAGGAAGAGGAAATAGGCTTCTTCTCACTTTCACACTTCAGACTAAGTGGTTGGGGACACTCACCCCACAACAGGACCACCACTATGCACAGCCATTTCTCGTCCCACCAAGTCCCCAGCACCAGGACTTTGCTGCTTTCAGAGCTGTCCCTGACAAGATGTTACACATAGAGACTAACATTACATGCAGACAAAGAATTTGAGGAGTTGTACATTGACGGTACCTATTCATCACCATGTGTAGTGCTGTTGCCTCCATGACTTCCACGACCTCTGTGACTGCTGCTACCCCAGGCTCCACCTCTCTGGCCTCTCCTTCCACGACTAACTTCTCGAGAACTGTCATTCCCAGAAGTGTCACCTGTGTGGGCCCGGCCTCTGCACCCATACCTTGTCTCCCTCCCCTCATCCAGGCTGACTGGGGTAGCCACCACTTCAGTCTGTACATCTGGTTCTGGACCTTCTGCAAAATTGTCAGTACCAAAATATATAAGGGAAAATTGGCTGAACACACGAGGCATTTCAGAGGAAACATTAACATTGAGTGACACTGGATCTGCTTCCTATGGTAAATTTTTAGTACTCACACAGTGTGGAACTCTAGCCTGCATCAATTCCTGCAAATCTGATGGAAGACTCACATTACTGCCACTAAGCTCCATTTCTTCAAGAAGAGCACTCAGGCCCAAAGAAAGACTTCCAGCTCGTCCTGATGCATGTGCATCTCCTGCTCCTGCAGGAGGACCAAACAACAAATGCTTGTACCAATCCATGGTCTTATGCATTGGTTGGACTGTGGTCGTTTTCTCTCGGTGAAGTAGGGTAAGGATAAAATGGTAGAAGTTGAGAAGGATATCAACATAGTTGGTGGCACTGGGCTTGCCAGAACCAGAAACCATCTCAGTGTCACCAGACAAAATGAAATAAACCTGTTGTTTAGATATAATTGGTCAGCACAAGATTCTCAAGCAGAATTCTACTTATGGCATACCAGCATTGAAACAATGGCCAAAGTGCCAGGGGTTATTTCAGTTACCTCATACATGCTCCCTAGTGCCCTTTGTGATGCATATAATTTTGCAGGCTCCCAATTCTCAAGCTCAGGGGATCCTGGAAAGGGGATGGAAGAAACAGGGCCATTGAGTGCAGAAGGACCAAAAATAATGACAATTATCCCCTTGTTGTAGCACTGTGAGTAGAATAATATGTATAACCCACAAGTGAAATACTTACAGCTGCAAGGACCTGTGAGCGAAACACATGTTGATGATGAGATTGGTCATTGTCTGGGAACAAGAACAAAGGCAAGTGGTCGAAGGGGTTGGTAGAATCAGGGATTACTCCCAAATATTCTTGAAGTTGTTCCACAGTTGGGCCATGACCCAACTTCAGCACTGGTATGCTTAGGTCCATGCCAAACAGTTGAAAACTTGATTGCCGCAAGCGGCTCATCATTTGCCACCTTCGTGCCCCAACAGCTGAAACAAACTAGTTGTACCAGACATGCCTAATTAGTGAAAGCCACAAGGAGAATCACTAGCACATGAGTACATACCTTTGCTGACCAAGGCATAGCTCCAGAATGAGTGCGGAGCTCATTTGTTAAGATAGGATATTTCATTGTGAGATTTTGTGGACACAGAATTGATTGAAATTTTCAACAGATGAAAACATTTATGTTGGTGCCCATGAGTGGAAATCACTGCTGAGTTCCACCAGAAGGGAAGCTTTCGATAAAAAAGGAGAATGGAAAATGGCATAAAGGGCTGCATATTTTGTGATCAAAGTCTCAATGCTTTTGACAGTAGAGGCATCACCAGGGGTAGGGTCATCACTATCAGTGCCATTGTTGTTGGTGTCTCCAGCAACTTCGCTGTCATCAGCTTCACCATGCACATCAGTGTTGATGGGCAGATCAGACACAGTAGGTGGTTGCACTGGTGTAGAACTAGATGGTGCCTGGAAGCCACGGGATCGGAAGGCAGTAGAGCTTGGTGAGGCAGACATAGCAGTAGTACTTGTGCTAATGAACCTAGTTGTGATTAAGGCTGGGGGAAAGGAACATCCCCAGCAAGTCTCAGCTATATACATGAAGAGCACGGTATTTAGGAAACCAAACAATACACCGATAGGATCACATGATCATAGAATATGCAAGAATATCACAGGGCACGGGTAATCGGCATGTATGAATATAACCGGTAATATTCCCACGCGCGTACACACAATCGGTCCATCAGCACAGTATCAGATTGTACAACAGTGCTGTGGTTGTTTTATGGGTGGATAGATAGCCAAAATTAGATTGCTCACATCTAATACTACCGTACATTGAGTAAAATAGTAATATGTGGTACAGCGCCGATGGACGCGGCAACGGGAAACGGAATGTGCGACAAACGGCACTGAAGATGCCCCACCCAACCTAAACGTCGCACAAGCCCAATCAACTTGATGGAAGCGGTGGGAGGAAAATGGCTTGCGGATATGAGGTAGGATGCCGGACAGGGGGAGTTTGCAACAGTTCAGCCCGACACCAAATTGCCGATGGTGATGGTGTGCAATAGTTGAAGACCCCGGAGGTGATGGCAACGGCCGTGATTTGGTGGGTGTGGGCGGTGTTGCGGCGGTAGTTGGAAGGTGCCCATGCCGGTCGGGTTGGTTCCAGGAAGGCCGGGGCATTATGATACAGTGGGTATGGAGTGGGGAGTGATGAGACAGCGGTGGGGATTCAACGTTGGTCAGCACAATGTACAGCAATGTCAAGGCAACACCTGCAATATGACACCCAACGTCCCCATGTCATACCCAGGTGAGCCATTTCACAACATACTGAATGTTACGCACCTAATACCACTGAACAACCCCTCTCCGCAGCGTCGAAGTTGCCCGGCGCTCTGATCCACCTTGCCTGCAAGTGAGCAGGTACGGATTTTGGGCGAGATCTAGGTCGCGCAGGGTGGGGGTGCGTTGCGTGGGTTGATCGATAAGATGTTGATTGTTGGATGGTGGTGAAGGGATATGCACAATTACAGATTGTGCAAGTGTGATACTAAGTTGCACAAACGATCGATCGGGTTTTGTGGTTGAGGCAAGTGGAGAGATGGAGGGAAAACGGGAATGAGATAACGTGAGAACAGCGACACTCTCTGATAAGGAAGCGACCCGGTAAACACAATGAAAGGCGAAACGGGAATGGAGGAGGATAACGCCGAAAGTAGAACAGCGGATTCATTCTATGAGCCTGGTTCGGAGTCTCTCCAACGTCTCTAGCTATATATAAGAAACCTAAGGTTGACCCTGAATCAGTAAGGGCTCGCTGGCCGAGCGGTAATGTATGTATTCTTGTAGTCATAGTATATTGTGTAATACATTGTATGTCGGCCTAATGCTCCCACGGTAACTCCAAGGTCCGGTGTTCGAGTCCCAAGTACGACAATGCGATATAATAAATTACTTTTTACCGCAATACAACCCCTAGTGTTGTAATGTATTGAAACCTAATGGGTCACGTTGTAATGTATTTAACCCAATAGGCCATGTTGCAATGGAACCAATGTATTGCAACGCTGTGGGTCACGTTGCAATGTATTGGGCCCCGGCCTCTGCCGTTGCAACGTTTAAGTGTTCGATGCAACCATTGCATCGCCCCATACCCGTTTTGGTCATTGCATCACGTTGCAATGTATTGATGCGGATTTGAACTTTTTCCAACAAAATGCAGCGCAGTCAAGTTCTAATTAACCATTAAAATAGCTTAGGTGAGGAAGGACAATAAGGATTCTAGGCGCAGTCTGACTGCAGTAGAGCTGCAGTTCAGCGCAGCAGAGCACAGTAGTGTCATATCCATACAATCCTGACCTCTGCTCCGGGCTCCCGGAACTCCGAACTCCGACTTCCGGAGCCCTACTTCCCTTCCGTCACCTTCTCCTTGCCGACTCCCAAGAGGTTATCCCACCTCCGGCTCGGACACCACCTTCAGTCCGACTCCGGAACATTCCGGGTCCGACCCCAACCTTGACACCTTCCAGACGAGCATGCAACACCTATGTTCCCGACTCCGGACCTCTGCTCCGGAATCCTGTTTGCGCCTCCGTCTCCGGAACCTCCGGTCTCAGCTCCGACCTCGGACTTTGACCCCACCTCTGCTTATACCCATTGTATTGGTTAGCTCATTCCATTTAATACGTTTGCCAATATTCCGGAGTTTAACCTCCGAGTTCGGACTTTCCGGACTTACTCCGGACCTTGCAACTATTGCATTGTCCATTTCAATTCCGCTATTCTCCCTCATTCCTATTTGGGCTGCTGCTTCCTTCTATTCAGTCAGCTAGCCATTCCTGACTCCCATCCTCCTTCCTTCCTTCTTGGGCCTTGGCCCTTCACTCCTCCTTTGGGAAACACCATTGAGTCAAACACTTGACCCTCGGTGTTGTTCCTCTTTCCATCTCCCTTTGTCTCCTTTCATCTTACCCTTGTTCCTTTTGATTCTGGACCCCTCCTTATATACAATGTACCTAGTAACTTGTAACCTCAGTCCGAAATCGACTTGAATCCCCCCAAGAGACTTTCCCTTTGCTAGATCCGAAATTAGGGACCCCTAGGACAACCAGCAATGGCACAGCGCTCCGCCTGAGTCGCTGAGGCCGAGGTCCTTCCACGCTAAGTCTCCGATTCCATTCCGGAGTCGTCCGAATCCGCATGTTCTAACAAGTAGAACTATAGTGTGAAATTTTCATTTTTTATTCAGTTTGAGGAAAATACACTGTAAATAAATCCTGTAAATACGAGGTAGAGTGTGAAAAAGGAAGGCAACCCAAGGAGTATAAAAGGGAGACCCTTTCTGCGACCTTTCACCCCCCTCAGAGAAGTAAGAAAATAGAGTATTATTTTTCTCAAGCATTTCTGGTTGTCACTCCAGCACGAAAAAGTGATATACAGTTAAGATTGCCACTGTAGTAAAAGGCAGCAATTAAGGAGAGAAATATTAAGTAGATATTTCAACAGGAGAGCTGGTTAACACTCCAGATTTCAAAAGTGTAAACACAAAACAGTTATTTTGCTACTGTTAAAACAAGCAATAAAATAAGACAAAAAAAAAAAAAAACTCAAGGGACACTCCAGACACAATCTAAATCCATTAACTGAGTAGAATCTTTGAAACTTCACCAAGTAGAAGATTTAATTCAAGTTAAAATCCAAATTAAACAACTCTACACAGAATTACACCCAGACAAATTAAGAAATTACAATAGAGGAACAGCTCCACAGGGCTCGGTTTATCTGTAAGTCAATTATCAGAAACTTTTAGACTAGCCCATAAAATAGAATTAGCCAAAACACTTCAACAAATATTACTAGTACTTCCCCATCCTAACTAAAGAACCAGGGAACAGCTTGGTGGTGGTCTCGTTTGAACCTCCCAACTGACCTTCCTTCATTCTCTCCTTCAACATGTAACTAGGCACAGCACTCCTGGTTTAGTTGCTGAGGCTGAAGCTGTCATATCCATCCATGGCCATCGTCTTCCACTACCTCTGACCCTTCTGGACTACCTCCGCTCCACCTTTGGGCCTGTCCCTCCTTTCTGTTTCTGGGTTATCACCTGCCATTCCACTAACCTTGTAACCCGACTTGTCAGTAATATTCAATTGGCTAATGTTTAACTCTGTTAGCTCCACTCCGCTTGGCCCCACCATTCACAGGCCCACCCTCGCTGTAACTATACATATAACTTAAGTGGCACCTAGGTTACACCTCAGTGATAAAATCGACTAGAGTTGATCCCCCTTTAGTTCTTGTTGCCAGTAAGTAAATTAGGGCATGGATGTGTAACTTGGCACAGCACTCCTGGTCTGAGTCGCTGAGGCCGAAGCCCTCTGCCATGGAGACAACTCCTTCGTCTCGATCCAGTCTCTAACAGAAGCCCTCCACCACAGGGATGTCTCCTTTGTCCCATATCCAGTCTCTGACAGAGACAAAATGTCAGGGCATGCCTTTGGGTCGCTAGTGTAAGTAGCGCATTGCCACATGACCCATATCTCCATCAGCTTCTGCTTCTTTTCTTCTTCTTCATCTCCTGTTTGATCCAGTCTGCAGCTGTTACAGTGCTCCAAAAAACCGTTCCAATGTTTTTCACTTTTCACTTCCTGAGCTTATAGTATCATGGCAGTGCATTCTAAAATTCCCCAAAAATCATTTAAGGTGCATTAGTATCCCCTTCACAGATCTACAAATTATGTAAGCAATATATTTATTTTTGGTAAAGTTATTTAATTTATAAGGGACCCATGTCATTGGAATGGTTTTTTGGAGTGCCTTTGGCACATCCTAAAAATAAAAATATCACATGTCATGCCACATGATATTGTTTACTGTACACACTAATAAACAAAATAACGTTGCTGGAGCATAAATACCCAACATTCTTGCAGCATAATGCCCCCAAAATCCAAATGCATCCCTTGTCTGCTTCAAAATTTGCTGAAGTCCTTTCCCTTTGATCCAATACTACCAGTTACTACAGTCATTCACATGCCAATGGTTCACACCCCTCAATGGTTCATTTTCATGTAACATCCTTATTTCACCCCGGGATTTTGTTATTTTTTGCACACTTGTATATTATAACTATGGCTATGACTATGCAAAAATTTGACCAAATCGGACATAAAATGAAGGAGTGATAGCAGTTGTTCAACGAGTTAACAGTGCACACAAAAGTTATGCATTTTGCACTCTCCAGGAACATGGCTATGACATCGCAGTGTGTCCTACAGCTTGGTGTGTTACCAAGGAACAGAAGGCTGCTGGCACATGTGTGCATGTTTGTTTGTTGTGGTGAACGAGCACTTGTCAGACTTGGGTATACTTACATCCGAGTTTCCAAATTCAGTACCTCAAATTTATTCCTTTCTGTGCCTGCTGCTTTCACCAGAATCAGTAATGGCCCACTCCCTGACAATTCACAAGCAAAGCAGCTCAAGCAGTAGAGCAAATATTCTGCAAACCCTTGCTTCATGCCATTTTACTGAATTATTGGTTCAGCATGTGAACTAATTGTCACACCATGTCACACTGAACCATTGAGCCAGGAAAGCACCATTTCCTTGTCTGCTTTTATTCTCGTTCATTTTTCATCCATTTCTTTATATCTCTCGGTAATATGTACATACCCAGCCTGGCTACTATCTGTCGTAAAAATTTTGTATTTGGTTTTGATCCAATGTCATAGTCTCAAAATTACAAAATGTGAACCATTGGCCCATGAATGACTGTAGCTAGTTGACTAGTTACCATCTCTACCATGTATATAAGGCTGTGTGCTGGGGTGGGCATGTCCCCCAGCTTTGATATCAATTAGGTTTCTGGGGCATTCTTCATTGTGAGCATGCACGACCCTGACACAAAACAGCAGATTGGACACTCCTGGAGCCAATAGTGTTCTCCTGGGAGGGGGTTCAGGAGCAGCTGGGAGTGGTGAGGAGTATGCAATGTGACAGGAGCAGTGGGAGGAAAATTTTGGTTTCTAAAAAGTTGAAAAAAAAAATTAGGGAAAGAAAATCAAAAAAAAAAAATCAGAAACTGTAGTGCCTTTGAAGTGCTTTCAGGACATATAATTATTTGCAAAATTGAGGAAGGAATGATGGAGAAAAATGGAAAATACTTTCAGAGACCTGAGAAATAATGAGAACTGAATTGATGGGAAAGTCTGAAAATTGAATAGGAAAGTGAGGGGAAGCCTTGTAGCATTGCTGTTCTGATTTTTCCTGATTGTTCTTGGTCTCACTCCCAACTGCTCCAGGAGTATTGAGGAGCAGCTGGGAATGAGACCAAGAAGAATTGGGAAAAATCAGAACAGCAGAAATAAAGGTTTCCCCTCACTTTCCTATTCAATTTTCAGACTTTCTCATCAATTCAGTTCTCATTATTTCTTGGGTCTCCAAAAGTATTTTCCATTAGCTGCTCCTGGACCCTCCCAGAAGCTTCCAGGAGTATCCAGGAGTATCCAGGAGCAGGTGGGAGTGAGACCAAGAACAATCAGGAAAAATTAGAACAGCAGAAAATAACATTGCTACAAGGTTCCCCTCACTTTCCTATTCAATTTTCAGACTTTCCCATCAATTCAGTTCTCATTATTTCTTGGGTCTCTGAAAGTATTTTCCATTTTTCTCCATCATTTCTTCCTCAATTTTGCAAATAATTATATATCCTGAAAGCACTTCAAAGGCACTACAGTTCCTGAATTTTTTTGATTTTTTCCCTAATTATTTTTTTCAACTTTTTAGAAGTCCCTATTTTTCAAATTTTCCTCATTTCCCTCTATATTCCCCCCCCCCCCCCCATTTCCCCCTCCTCCATATTCTGCAAACCCGAAAGTGATTAAGTTGCCAGATTAATCATATATCAGGCCATAAATTTTGATTGTGTATTGGTGAGTCTCAGTGTCCTTGGTGTATAGTATAGTGTTTGATCTAAATGTTAAGCAGTCTCTTGTTGTGTTAGTCTTGTGGTAGGGGGTGTTCATGAGGAATCTTTCCTTTTCATTTTCAAACCATCATCTGCAGATGCCATAAGCATCTCAACCTTCACGTTGGTGGAGGTGGCTACCTTGGCAGATTCTTCTGAGGGTCCTGGAGGTGGTGTTCGCTTAGCTTTTGTCCTTTTTGGTCCCTTTCCTTCAGATCCTCTGCCCTCTGCCCAGCATCACTCAAATGTTAGACTTGGGAGTGTTAGGTTTTTGACTGCTTGGCTTTGGTGAGTTATTCCATTCAGGTTTTGGCATTTTAGTGACCATAGCGGTAATACTGGAAGAATGTTCTTTACGTTTTTCTTCACAGTAGATTTGGCAAAGAAGTGTGGCAGTATTTAGTTGGGAGTTGTCAACAGTTGCAACTGTCACAGCCCTGCAAAAGGTGTCCATCCAACGTCCCCACCAGCTTCCTCCGCAACCTGCTACCAGCAGCACCACCAGTCTACCCTGCCTGCAGCCCTGCAGCGTTGCCTCCCTTTCCGCTATCTCCAACCCTCCTGGCCACTCAGCTACACTCTATTCATTTATTGCCAAACACCACATGCCTCCTCCTTGCTTAGCCCTCTGCTAATATTGTCGCTTACACATATTGACACTTGATCCGTTGCCATATTGGTGTCAGGTTGTCAGTCCCCTCAGTCCTTTTCTCTATGCCATCTCCATGTTAATATTGTTTATTTCACTTCCATCCGTTCCTTAATAACCTGTCTTCCTGGTTCACGCCACTCATTCAATTCGCTGTGGTTACCATCCCGCTTCCCATTCAGGTGCCGGACCGACCGGCCCCTTCTTTGTTCTCCTCTTGTCAGAGACCAGATTTTAAGACGAAGGAGTGTCTCCGTAACGGAGGGCTTTGGCCTCAGCGACTTCTGCCAGGAGCGCTGTGCCTAGTGACACGTCCGTGCCCTAACTTACTGACTGGCACTTAGAACCTAGTGGGGGTAACTCTAGTTGATTTATTTGCTGGGGCGTAACCTATGTACAAGTAGTGTATATATATGGTTACAGCGGAGGCGGTTCCGCAATTGGCGGAGCCGGACGGAGCGGAGCTAACGGGGTTAAGACATTAGCCGACTGAATATTACCGACGAGTAGGTTCGCGGGGTTAACGGAAAGGCAGGCGTTAACCCAGAAACGGAAAGGAGGGATAAGCCCGAAGGTAGACTCTGCAGGGCAGGCGAGTGTATTGCCCAGCGGAGGCGGGAGTGCGCTAGCGGACGTCGGAGCTGTCCGGAAGTCTTCGGGGCTCCGTACTTAGGGAGGCGTAGGTAATAAATTGAAATGAGGGGGTGGTGGTCATCGAGGGGCACCGGGAGGTTTGCGGAATACGGGGGCTCCGAGGTTGGTGAGGGGGGAGCGGAGTGAGGACGGAGGGGTCGGAGAGCCCGGGAGTCGATGGCCGGGGATGGATATGACACCTCTCGTATTTATACTTGTAGTTTACTGTTGATGTACCTCAGTTCGAATATCGACTAGAAATCCCCCCCAAGTCGTCTCACCCCTAAGTTCATCTCTAAGTCCCATCTTTGTCTGAGTAAACGTTGCCGCAAGGTCCTCCTGCTACCCTGAAATACAGGACAGCCTAGAACATGTGGCACAACGCTCCAGTTGAGTTGTTGAAGCCGAAGTCCCACCTCCCAAGATGCCTTGCAATGGAGTTACACATTAGCTAAGTGACCACTCATGCTGCCACACTCTGCTCCACTTCCTGCAATTACTTCGAATACCGTTTCTGACGGCAACAGTCAGGGTCTTAAAGACCTCATATGAAGGTGGAAGGGCCTCAGAGATAGCAATAGCGAAACCAGAATCAGAGATGGGTTGACCAAGCACAGCCAGTTGGCTATGTATTTGTCACATGGCATTGATCTGGGGTTCAAGTAGTTTAGAGTTGTCAATTTGGAAGCAATGTAACTTGGAGGTAAGAATGCCAGCATCATGAGAACCGAGACCATTATACTGGGGCTGGGCAGCCCAGGTTAGTTCTGCATGGTGGCTGTGTACAAAAAGTGGAGTACTTGGGTGGGCATGAAATGGTTTCTGTACTCCCACTTTCCACACAACAGATGGGACAAAACTTTATTATCAAAGGTTGATCGTATCACCATGTACTAAAACTTGTTCAGATCATTTTCTGCATAAGTAAGAAATGGCTTTGTTGTTGTCGAGAAATCAAGCCCATTTTGCACTTTTCTCAATCTCAGGGCAGCTAGACACAAATTGATCTGAACGATTTGAAGAATTATACCTTTTGCACCAATCATCCAATTTTCAAGCCTCCAAGATAGGTATGCAGCATTAAAGTATAAATGGGGATTTCTGTTATGTTTTGTTTGGTTACAGCTGGCATGGCCTCAGTGCAAATACCCACCTGTCAGGAACGTGTTGGACATGTATCTGGATGATCTGCAAGGCATGCGAAGTCATCCAGGCTTGTAAGGTCAGAGGGGTGGGACTTCAGCTTCAGCGACTTGGGTGGAGCACTGTGCTTTGTTCTTATGTTGGTATCCCAATTTCAGACAGAAGCCTTATGATGGGGAGAAGAGACTAGAGGGGGAATCCAAGTCAATATACGAACTGAGGTACATCTGGTGTAACCTACATGCATTATAAACACAAGTAACTAAATAGGACCAGCCCGGAAGGAGTGGCGGATCAAGCACGATATTAATGAATGAAGAAATAGACAAATAGTTAATATCAGCAAACTTGGTCAACAAAAGGCAAGCAAGAACAACAAGTGGCAAAAGAGGAACAATAGTCTGCAAGCAAACAAAAGAGAAAAGGCCATCTGGCTGGCAGGTGGACAACAATGAACCACTCAAACAGGCAACCTTGGTTGGAAGGCATGCATGCAGGGAGAAAATGCAGATGAGGGTGATGGGTGGACAAGTGGATGGACGGATGATGATAGCAGCAGGTGGGACAGGCCAAGTGGCACTAGGATGCGTTGACAGGAATGGTGGATATGCTGGGTTGTGACACCACCCAATAGTGCACTCAAAATTGTCTTGGCCCCACCCCCCCCACATTTGCTGCAGTCTGGCTCGATTTTGCGTTCACATGGGCCCTGGTTGCTTGTTTAGCATAAACTCAGTCTAGCTACTCAAAAAGCTCAATACATTGAATGGAAAAAGGAGTGACACTGCAAGCAGGAAAGAAGGCTGAACCACAGTCAAGGGTCATGTCACCACACTCTCTGCTGCTCCCTGTCAGGGCACACCCACCTGACCCGGGCCCACCTGGGTCCACCCGGCCACACCTCACCTGCTGCCCCGCTGCCCATCCTTTCCCTCCCTCCTTCCCTCCTCTTTCTTTCTCTCTTCTCTCCCTTCTCTCTCTGCTTTATTTCATTCTCCCCACCATTCCCCTCCTGTTTATTCTTTCTACTTACACAGACCACTTTCCTTTGTATCAATGTACTACTGACCCGCCTGACCCAGGCTCCCCAGACAGCTCCCCGCTGTGCCCAGCATGCGTGCCTGCACTGGATGCCCTCAGGATCCCCCACAGGGACACCTGGATGACTGCAGTTGTCTCTGAGGATGACGTGGCATCCGTCATGTGACTCAAGCTGCATGTACATAAATGTACCTGAAGTGGGAACCAAAGAAGTAACCTTCTTCTCACCTTTTCCACTTCAGTCTAAGTGGCCAGGGACAGCTGTCCCATATCGGGCCTGCCAGTACGCATGCCCGATTCACCCCCTGCGAGGTCCTCAGCGCCAGGTGCTATACCTGGACCCCCTCGACCCCAGACGTGTCCCTGACACTCCCTCACCAAAGGGAAAGAAGAAGGGGGGGTGGAAAGGGCACCTAGGGTTTCGGACTCACTGTGACCCCGGTCCCAACTAACTCAGCCTAAAAATCTCGACACTAGGTGGACCTCCCTGGAAGACAAGCTCCCTACCAAGTTTGCTGATGTAGGATCCCCGCCTCTTCTCCCTCTACCGAGATCGCTTCTGTTGCCCGGGCTTCAAACCAGGTGGGTTGGAGGAGTGTCAGCCCCTCGTTGTCATCCTTCCCCTTTGGGTGGTCAGCGCATCGTGAGAGTGCATCTGGCTTCCCCATGAGTTTCCCTGGGCAGTGGACGAGGGTGAAATAGAAGTGGGAGAGGAAGAGGGACCACCGTGCTTGGCACCGGTTCAGCCTCTGGGCCATGTGGAAGTACCCCAAGTTGCGGTGATCCGTGTAGACCTCAACCCTCTCCTTGGCACCCTCCAGGAAGTGCTGCCACTCTTCAAGGGCTCGGACAATCACGAGCATCTCCTTTTCATATACCTCATAGTTGCGTTCCACATCCATAAAGCTTTTGGACATGAACACTACCGGGTGGAACTCCCCATCCGACTGGAGCTGAGAGAGGACTGCACCGGTTGCGAAGTTGGAGGCATCGCACTTGAGCCTGAAGTGGCCGGAACCGGTGGGGAAGGAGAGGACGGGGGCAGTGGTGACGGCCTCCTTAAGGGCATGGAAGGTGTGGTCCTCGTCCAGGCCCCAGTTCCAGACCTTGGTCTTCCGGGTCAGTGCATAAAGCGGGTGGGCCTTCTCAGAGAAGTCTCTGATGAACCAGCGATAGAAATTCACAAACCCTAGGAAGGACTGCACTTCCTTTACCTTGGTTGGGGTGGGCCAGTCAAGGACTCCTCTAATCTTCACAGGGTCCATCACAACACTTCCCTCAGAGATGACAAGTCCGAGATACTGGATCTGCGTCCGCTCGAACTTGCACTTCTCTGGCTTCAGGAAGAGCTTCCTCTTTCGCAACATCTCCAGGACTTCTTGGACAACCCTCCGGTGCTCCTCTAGGGTAGTGGTGAAAATGAGGATGTCATCCATGTAACAGATGACGACCTCTCGGTCGATGAAATCCCGGAGGATGTCGTTCATCATGGTTTGGAAGGTCACAGGTGAGTTGCATAGCCTGAAGAACATTACCATGGGCTCAAACAGCCCCCAGTTGGTTGTGAATGCGGCCTTCCACTCGTCACCATCCTTGATTCGGACGTTGTTGAACCCCCAGTGCAGGTCTAGCACTGAGAAGTACTTGGCATTGCAGAGGTGGGCAAGGACATCAGAGATGAGTGGGAGCAGGTATGAGTTCTTTACCGTGATCTTGTTCAGTTTCCGGTAGTCCTGAACTAGCCGTAGTGACCCCTCCTTCTTCTTAACAAAGAAGACTGGGGCCCCCATCGGGGACTTGGATGGCGGGATGTGCAGGTTCTCTCACAGAAACTCGTCCAGCTCCTTCTGCTCTGGCTGTGAGAGTGGGAAGGTCTTCCCTCTGGGGAGCTTGGCATCCAGCACTAGATCAATGGCATGGTCCCAGGGTTTCCAGGGGGGTAGTTGATCGAAGGCCTCTTTCAAGAACACATCCCGGAAATCCTGGTATTGCTCTGGCACCAATGCCTCAAACGATGTGGGTTCTGCCTCCGGGCCGTGGGCTTCTTGGGCCATCCACTGGGAGGGTGTAGTAGTCGCTCTTAGCTCATGTCCCCACTCTGGAGGAATGATCATGGCATAGATCCCATCTCCAGGCTCTAGCATGGGGTCTTGGTCACCTTGTGCTCATGGTGGCCAGCAGGAGGATGGGCAGCAGGACATGACAACCTTTTGCCGTGCCCAGTCCACCTCCGGGTTGTGGTGCAGCAGCCATGAGTGTCCTATGATGAGGGACTGTCACCCAAGGTTCGCAACTGTGAAGCGGGCCCGCTCTGTATGGCATCCAAATGTCAAGAGGGCCTCTAATTCTTCAGTTATGGCCCCATTTTCGTTTGGGGTTCCATCGACGTTACGGATGGGGATGGGTGTGGGGAGCAGGGTGGTCTCAAGCTTGTGCCTCTGGACGAACTCAGGGCTCACAAAGTTTCCGGTGGCTCCCGAGTCTAGGAGCGCTGATACAGACACAGAGGCAAGGGAGGTCAGGGAGGTCAGCCTCACAGCAAGGTTGAGGGATCTCGGGGACTGTTTGGAGAGGACGTAGATAGCAGGTGGGGACACTGCTACCTCTGGGGTCGTCTCTGTGGTTTCCTCATCCTTGCGGGCCCAGGGTGCTCCTTTTCTCCTTTTCTTTGCAATGACTCAATGGAGCTTCGGTGCTGGTGGTGGCTCATGGACATCGTGGCATCTGCATGAGCTATCCCTTGTGGGTGGCTGGTGTGCGCTCCCTACAGGCTGGGTCTCCAGGCACCCTCTTTGGTCCGGGTCTAGTCTTTTCCCTCCTGCCTCTGGTCCTTTCGTCGCTTGGCCCTTCAGCCCCTTCATCAGCATTTGAAGGTCTTCCAGGTGCAGGCGTCGGGTCTGGCGGATCTCAGGGTGCGGGTTCGTCTCTCATCTGGGGCGGGTTACAGGGGTTGCAGGTGGGGCAGGTGGAGGGGGCCTGGGTGAGGGCGTGCATGGCTGCATCCTCTGGAAGCGCTGCCACTGGCTGTCAAGGAGTGTGGCTTCACACTTCCATTTGGCCCAGGTGGTGGGCATAGGGTGGAGCTGGTAGATGCTCTTGCGGAGCTGGGAGTTGATTGCCCACTCGAAGCAGTCGACTAGCCCTACATCGCCTAGCTGCCTGGTGGGCCCTAGTATCTCAAACTCCTGGATGAGTCTGTCCACGGGGTCACTTCCCTGTCGGATGGTAGCCAACCTCTGCCAGGCTGTAGCCGCCCAATTCGGGTCTTGGAACATGGCATCAAGTTCTGCATTGAACTTGTCCATGGCCAGTGTAGGGGAGCCTGTCCTCAGTAGCGCCATGGTGCATTGCGTTTCCCATGCTCCTGCAGTCCCTCCCTTCATGTAGGGAAGCATGAAGAGGACTTGGGAGAGGGTGCTGGGGAATTCAGCCGCGCAGACATAGAGATAGATCCCGCATTCAGCCTTAAAGCAGTCGAGGTCCTCACTGACTCCTGAGAAGGGGGTGGGGGGGGGGGCAACTTTGGGTGGTCTGGGCATGTGTGCAGACTGACCCTGGGCTTGGGCTACCACAGTGGCCTGTAGTTCCTGGAACTGGGCCAGCAGGTCGTCATACTGTTCTTGTGTCACCATGGTGGGGGAGGTGGGGGGAAATGGGGTTGAAACCTTCTTCTGCTGTCAGGGACCGACCCGGGGTCAAGAGCACCTGGGTATATCGCCCAGGGCTGAGGGTCCGGTAGGTATGACGTGGGCATGTGTAACAACAGGCCCGAAGCAGACAAGGGCCCCTGGCCACTCAGGCTAAAGTGGGAAATGTGAGAAGAAGGTTGCTTCTCAGTTCCCACTTAGGCTGTGTTTATATACATGTGGTTGAGGCCATGTGGGAAGTGCCACATCATCTACGCTGTAGGAGAAATAACAGTCACACTATGGAAACCCATTATGGAAATATGCCAGATAAATCACAAAACCTCATACGACAAGTAGATATGAGAAAATAGAAGGACCCAAATTTTAACGAATTATTATGACTATACATGATAAATCGAAAGAAAGAAAAATAGCAAAAATACTTCAAGCTTACCATCAACGAGACGGAATTCTCGGGGGAATTTATAGCAAATATTAAACCAAGAATTAGGACAATCGACCAAGATTTGACTATAAAAACAATTAGAGAACCTCCACGGAAACTACTTTCCCACATCTGCACACATAGCCAAGGATGGAAGTACCACGGAACAAGGATTCCTCAGGAACTAATGCAAAATTCAAAGTCGTGTCTATAATAGGAAATGTAGATGTCCCCCAAACGGACCCAATGAGAGTAATTACAGGGGAAACTACCCATAAACGATGGAGATATGACTAAAACTCCTGCAAAATGAGGACAATGTCTAAAAGGCAAGCGCAAAGATTAACCAGTAACGACCGAGACAAGCTTGATAGCCCATTAGAAAGGAAGGGATCTAATCTTAATCCTCCCAAACTTTCATAATAAAAGGATCATGCGTTAATGAGATATCCAATAATGGGAATAGCAACATCAAAAGTCCGAGCTCAGGGAAAAGACGATGTTTGCATAGGATCCATAATTAAAACATACAACGAAATTTACACGGAAATTATGAAAAATGGGGAACTATAGTTATGCAAATTTTCAGCCCAAACGGTCCAGCCGTTGTGAAGTTATGTATACCCATGATGGGAATATAGAAATCCACATCATGTGTAATGACACGTGAGGGTGGTGATGTGCAGGGAACTGGCCATCGAAACCGAGATCCGCAATTCAGCAGATCGCGAAGACCAATTTCCGTCCAAATAAGGAAGAGCCCGGTCAAAACAAAGCACAGAAAGTGCAAAACAACCTTAGATCATGAGGGAAAAATCTGAAATAAATCACAGAAGCCCATATGAAAGAAATAAACACCCGCGCATATCATAAATCCCAAACAATTAAACAGAAACAGCGCCCGCATATGAACGACTATGGGAACGATGCACGTGATTACCGAATGTGCACATGAACTTTTGCTAACTCAACAAATACCAGGAAATAGGACACAACCTTAGTACCATTGGAAGGTGGGAATGAATGAAAATTTATGATACCAAGAATGTGAGAAAACATCCAGAAATGAATGAGATACAAGGACATGAGGTTAGAAACCTGGAAACACGTGGGAAGACAGCTTCAAGAGGTCCAGAGTCCTAAATAAAATACATAAAAATATGATATCTTCAAGGACGACCTACTATAACAACAAACAATACATATGGAGGATTAGGATGTGATAATACAAAGGGGAATCAGGGAATATGAACGAAATTCACGAAAACCACTAAACTACGACGGACCATGGCAGGAATTTTAGGGAACGATGTTCTAATGAAGTGGAGAGCTATAACACATTCATTTGAGTAATTCTTGACTACTAGCAACTTTTTCTTTCAGTTTTAAACCTGAATAATTCACTCATTTACCATTTCAGTCTCATTTTAACTAAATGTCACTAAATAAAATTGGAATAAATCAGCTGAAGGTCTCAGCACAGCCGTACGCATAGTAATGCGAAGTTTGAATTCAGAATCATCGAGTCATAGCAAATTTAATGGTATATATACAGAATTTGAAATAGGTAACTGCAACAAATGCAGTGCAGCCAAGTTCTAATTAACCATTAAAATAGCTTAGGCAAGGGAGGACAATAAGGATTCTAGGTGCAGTCTGACCACAGTAGAACTGCAGTTCAGCGCAGCAAAAGCGCAGTAGAACTATAGCGTGAAATTTTCATTTTTTATTCAGTTTGAGAAAAATACACTGTAAATAAATCCTGTAAATAGAAGGTAGAGCATGAAAAAGGAAGGCGACCCAAGGAGTATAAAAGGGAGACCCTTTCTGCGACTTTTCACCCCCCTCAGAGAAGTAAGAAAATAGAGTATTATTTTTCTCAAGCATTTCTGGTTGTCACTCCAGTGCAAAAAAGTGAAATACAGTTAAGATTGCCACTGTAGTAAAAGGCAGCAATTCAGGAGAGAAATATTAAGTAAATATTTCAACAGGAGAGCTGGTTAACACTCCAGATTTCAAAGTGTAAACACAAAACAGTTATCTTGCTACTGTTAAAAACAAGCAATAAAATAAGACAAAAATAAAACAAACCCAAGGGACACTCCAGACACAAACCAAATTCATTAACTGAATAGAATCTTTGAAACTTCACCAAGTAGAAGATTAAATTCAAGTTTAAATCCAAATTAAACAATGCTACACAGAATTACACCTAGACAAATTAAGAAATTTCAATAAAGAAACAGCTCTGCAGGGCTCGGTTTATCTGTAAGTCAATTCCCAGGAACTTTAAAACTAACCCATAAAAATAGAATTAGCCAAAACACTCGGATTGGTACTATATTTACAATAAATAATACTAGTACACTTCCCCATCCTAACTAAAGAACCAGGGAACAGCTTGGTGGTGGTCTCGTTTGAACCTCCCAACTGACCTTCCTTCGTTCTCTCCTTCAACGCACACAGCCACATCCATCCGGGTACCTCTGTAAGAGGTCCTAGGAGCGTCCAGTATGCGGGAGGTCATCTGGTGTGTCCAGGTCCGGGTGCATTACACTGCAGCCGGGTCAATGGTACATTGATACAAAGGAAGTCGTCCGTGTGATAAGAAAAGAATAGGAGTGGATGGTGGGGCACCGGGTCAGGTGGGTGTGCCCTGACACCCTCTCTGCTGAAGCTGATAGATGGCTTAGCTACATTCAAGTGATGCAAAACCAGGGAAAAGTCCCAAGCTTGATGGGGCAACAAAGGAAGAAATAGAAAAGGCCATCGGGCTCATATGTATTTACTTTGTTGTTCGTTGGCTTCAACTTCAACCCAGCACTTGGGCGAAATGGTGAATTCATTTGTGTAATGGTCGTGCTGTGCCTTACTGAGGAGTCATGCTTCTAGGTGCCCAAGAGGTGGCTTATTGCTTATGCCAGCACATCTGGTGTCCCAGCAACCCCTCTAGCAACTTGATACTTGACACCAATTGCATCTGTGGCAATAGGAATTTTTCTTTTTTTGGCTTGCACTCATTACCAGTGTTTCCAAGGTATGATTCCGTGAACAATGCCCAGATGGACATTCATCTGGCAGACCAACCACTTGTGTCCTCAGCTTTGCAATCAGGTGGCATCCACTGCTTCAGCCTGCCACTGCCTTCGATACTTAGCCTGTCATTTTCCCCATTATCAGCATCCTACTGCCTGTGACATGAATTGCAGGACAGGTGCCACCCAAGACGTGGCTGCAGAACTGTGCCCACAGTGTGGGCTGTTGATGAGCAACAACTTGATCCTGGAGCTGGACTATGAGCAAATACTCAGTCTCAGCTAATATGCATGAAGAACTGAATATATTACCTATGAGCAAATACTAGAGGTAATATACATAATATAAGTTACAATGATAAAACAATGAGGGAATGTAACTAACCTCAGTCTCAGCTAATATGCATGTGTTAGAACTGGGCAAGGGCGGACGATTCCGGAGGGGAACTGGAGACTTAGCAAGGAGGGACCTTGGCCTCAGCGACTCAAGCGGAGTGCTGTGCCATTGCTGTTTGTCCATTTGGTCCTTAATTTCATAGGAGGCGAGCAGGAAGTCTCTAGGGGGCATTTCAGGTCGGTTTTAGACTAAGGACTAAAACGAGTATGTACAAGCACCGATATATATAATGGAGAGGGCGAAAGCACAAGGGAACAAAGGGGATCCAAATCGGAACAAAGGCGTCCAAATCGGAACAAAGGGATGGCAGAAGCGGAGTGGTACCAAAGGTCATAAGGCAGAACCTGTGGTACGTCTGAAAGGAGGTAGGGAGGGTGAAGCCCAGAGGGGCAGGAGGATGAGGGGAAGTGGGGATGATGACTAACTGGCTAGAATGGGAAGGAGCAGCAGTCCAAATAGGGATGAGGGGAAAATGCAAGAGATACATTACAAGCTGCGAAAGAGCCAAAGGTGATCCATGGAGCTCGGAGGTTGTGGAGCTTATGGAGGTTACGGAGGTGGGGTTGAAAGTCCGAGGAATATTGGCAATGGTGTTTACGTAGTATGAGGTCACCAATGCAATGGACTAAGTCCGAGGTAGGAGCTATGATGGAGGCTCGGAGCAAAGGTACAAGCGGTGTCCGAGTATGAAGTACAGGACAGCGGTGGAAGGTCATAACTTGGCAGGGGGTCAATGGAAGAGGGCCAGAGGGAAGAGAGAGGAAGGAGGAAGGAGGAGAGGTGTGGAGGAGAGGAAAGGTGTCAGGTCTGAAGGTGAGTATCAGAGCAGACGGGAGAAGAGTAGGAGGGTGATGGAAGGGTGGAGGTGTTGTGGGGAGGAAGCAGAGGAGTGGGAGGAGGAGTAGTAGGAGGGTGGCAAGAGGGGTGGTGTTTGGTCTGAGGTGGGTATCAGAGCAGATGGAGATAGGACAGGAGAGGGACAGAGGAGTGGAGGTGGCATGGGAGGTGAGAGGAGGTGAGAGGAGGTGTGGTGCCAGGACCGAAGGTGAATATCGGAATGGACAGCGGTAGGGTAGGACTCCGGAGGTGATGAAGAAGGAGGTCTGGGAGTCAGGTCGGGATTGGGTATGCATGGATATGACAGCGTGAAGAACTGAGGGAAAAGGAAATGAATTCAAATGAATGAATATATCCATGGCCTAGCACGGATTAGTCTGAAATAATGTAAAGGAGGTCTTGTGACTAAGTAGTCACATGGTGGATTCTGGGCGAGTTGCTCTCCCAGAATGTTCCCACGCTAACGCAGGAATGTGGCTGTTCAGGTTAGCTCCGTTGGAGTACCCTCATAGCACATGGTTCCTCCAACATGGGCTCCCCTACATCAAGTATACAATGTTTTCCTGAGGGATACTGTACCCGCACAACCAATTACCACTCACGCATCACACTGACGTTCCGGTTGAATGATCCTTGTCACACCATTTTTTTTGGCGCCTAAGTGGCTGTGTGAAATCGGATTAAATTCAATGAAAACAAAAGCCGTCTGCAAGGAAGTAGTTTTTTTGGTGTAAAATGTATCAACACGAAAATTTGCCAGTTGGACATTTCCAGTGCCACTGTGGCTGGTGTCACACCAACCTTGCCACCTCTTCCGGTTGCTTGTCACACGTCACAAGGAGAAGCCGGTTGACTATTTTGTGTCACACTCGGGACCTCAGCCGGTAATTGGTCGTGCGGGTACAGTAGCTTCCCTTCCCCATCTCGTGGGATGTTGCTCTTGGTGTTTGTGAACATCATTTCTTCCATGAAGCGTCATGCAAAGTTACTGGTTCAGATATTAGTGCGATCAGTCTCAGTCGGGAGACGACGTGGACGATCCGAAAACCCATAGTATCACGCCACTGATGTTGTAGCAACAAACCCTCAGGTCCAAGATGACCTGTACAATGAACCACGGACCTCTTCACGATCTCGATCGTGGCCCTCTCACTCTGCACCTATTCTGCGTCGAAAGACTAGTTATTTATGATTAACTGCTTCACCATAAATATTAATATCCTAGCTGATGCGCGGAAGCACCATTGCAACCGACGGTTACAAAAATCGTGGCCAACCCGCTCAAAGAAAACGTAACAAGGACGAGGAAAAGCAGAGCAAACAATAGGGAAAAAAAAACTATTCGGTGCTTTTGAACGGGACCGCAGATCCATCGATTCTCCCGCCCAAGTGACCACCACACATCCAATCAGACATATCGATCGACTTAGTGTGCAGCGATGACGACAGTTCCCTGGATGGTCACTACACTCGCTTCATTCTTCGCTCCAGCCTTACAAGCAAAAAGATAAATAAATAAATAAATGGTTCAACATCAGCTTGGCCGCCACCCAATTCTCAAACCAAAACCAAACTTACGGTTTGGAAAATAGTCACCGTCAACCCAAAAATTTCCTTCTTCCCCTTGATCTTCAAGTTACTCGGCAACATAACGTCCACCTTAAAACTTCCATGCCCAGTGACGGAGTGTCCACCCTCAACCAAATCGCTGTGAGGACTGGTCAAGACGAGTTCGCCAATATTCCCGCCGACGACCGGGTTCGTTCCAGGGTGTAGTCCAAATATAACGTAGTACTGAACAGTATTGTCTATGCTCTTCTCGGTGAGAAACTTGAGGGTGAATTTGTGACCGTGAAGGACGCCCTGGGGAATTATGACGTTGGTTATGATGGCAGAGGTCGAGTTGATGCTTATGAGGAAGAAGAGAAGCGAGGCAAGGAAGTTGTGGAAGAACTTCATATTGACGACTTGGGACTTTAAGACTCGAGCGTGGGGTTGTGCGAGGTCAAGCAAGGAGGGCGCGCTGCATCCACACCATCTCTTATCAGCTGAGCATTCCCCACAGCACGTGTTGGTCCCCCTACTTTACGTACAATTCCCAAAAAGCTATTTTTGGTGCGGGTGTAAATTTCTTGTTCCTGAACGTGACTCACGCCAAGCGATTATCATTAACGCCTAACGTGGGAAGCTAGAACCCGAATTACGTCTCACGTCGATCACACCGTTGGTTCGCCATGCTCGGATCTGGCTTCTCAGAACTCATCAACATGAATAAAAACCTCTTCGACGCTTTAAAATGTTGAGTACAGATCATCAATTCTCCCTCCCTCTCCCTCTCCCTCTCCCTCTCATGAACACCCCACACATCCCAGTCGACTCAGTGCGGAGCGATGGTGACGAAATCAGAGAACTTTAAAATACTTGCGATTTGGTCGAATCCAGTCTTTCGGCAAAGAATAACCATCATCATCATCATCATCATCATTCAGCAATCATCCCCATCCCTAAACTCACCAAATTTACTGATTGGAAAATAGCCGCCGTCAACCTGTACTTTTGAGTCCTCCCTCTCGGAGTCCTAAAGTGAACCGGCAACGCCACATCCACATCGAAATGTCCAGACCCCGTAACAGAGTCTCCACTCTCCAGCCAATCGCTATGAGAACTGGTCAAAACAAATTGACCTATATTCCCACCCGTGAGCGGACCCGTTCCAGGTTGCAGTCCGAATATTACAAAGTACTGAGCAGATGGGCGGATGTAGGCAAGAGTGAAGAACGTGACGTTGAACACATGGCCCGGTCGAAGGGTGTACGTGGGTACTTTCATGCCAGTCGTGAAGGCAAAGGCCGAATGGATGCTTGTGAGTGACGTGAGAAGGAAGAGGAGCGAGCTGGCGATGAAGGTGGTGTGGAAGAACTTCATGTTTGGTGACTTTGAAATGTGTGTGTGGGGGGGGTAAATATGGCGAGGTCAAGCAAGGGAATACTTGGTCGCTGCACCGCACCCACTCTTATACATGGGTCCTCCCTACTTATATGGCATGAGCTTTCGTGAGGGGGGGGGCTGGTTGTGCACAGCCTCTAGGATCGTCAGATTCATTCGTCCAAAAAGCTATGCTACCCCTGAATTAACACCAAGCGATCACAGCATTCGGTATGACACGCAACAGGAGTTGTGCACGTTCGCCATCTATATTTATCCTGCGGCAGCATTACCACATTATGTACCATTGGCTTCCCATTAGCAAGCTGTGCAGATTGCAGCGGCGTCAGCATCAGGTCTATCGCCAGTTAGGAGGCGCTATTTGCGGACGGGTTCTCTGGTTCTGTTGTGCAAGCTCCATTTGATGAGAACTCATCCACATAGCATATATACAAAGCACTCGAGCGATTTGAAAGCCCAGTACGTTCGTCAATTCTCCTTCTCATATTGAAAGCCACATCCTCGGTTGATTCAGTGCGGAGCGATGGTGACATTTCCATGGAAGATCGCCACACCTGCACCATTTAACGCTCCGGCCTTATGTCAAAAGAAAAGAAAGAAAAGCGTTCGACTGCAATCAGCTTATCCGTCACACCAATTACATAATTCACAAAACAAAACTCACCGTCTGGAAAACAGCCGCCGTCAACACAAACTTTTCTTTCTTCTTCGAAGGAGTCCTAAAAGTACGCGGCAACAACACGCTTATCTTGAAACTTCCAACCCCCGTGCTGGAATGTCCACCCTCGACCAAATCGCTCTGAGCACTCGTCAAGACGATCTCGCCCACGTTCGAACCAGGGGTGGAACGATTCCAGGTTGTAATCCAAAAATAACGTAATACTGAGCGTTTTGGATGATGTGCGGGTGGGTTAGGAACGTCACAGTGAACGTATGGCCTGGGCGGAGGATGTTCTTGGGTGCTTCGATGCTGCCTATGATAGCAAAGGCCGAGTTGATACTGAGGAGGAGGAGGAAGAAGAGTGAGGCGAAGAACTTGTTCATGTTGAACCAGTACTCTCTGTACTTTGAGACTCGAACAACGGGGGGTGCGTGCAATAGGGCGAGGTCGAGCGAAGAACGAATCATACACACCTTCTCAGCAAGCTCTTTATACCTACCTTCCCCACAACACGTGTTGGCCCCCCCTTCACTTTACGTACGGTCCTGTTCTATGTAATAAAAAGCCGGTAACCTGCCTACAATCCCCACAATATTACATGGTGCAATTTCCGAGTTTGGAGCGGGATTACGATGGCGACAGACCAAAGTCAGTTCGTATTCAATACCCACTTTTAGAATTAGTGCTATTCATATTACGTCTCAACGTTTCAATTGCGCCAAGCTGTACAATAACGAAAAAACAAGTGAGTTGCTTACATAATCGCCGCTTTTTGGATTCCCCGGCTCCGATTAATTAAGCGCGCGCCCTTTTTGTCCCCCATGCTGTAAAGGTCAGCGTGGGTACTATGTAATCGCATGTTTGTGAACTCAAACTCATTGATGCATGTACACGTTCGCCGCCGCCCAGGTTTGAAAGATTTACAGATCGCTTCTGAGCCCGAACTTCTCATAACTCGGCGGTATGTATTCTGGTTCGGTTTGCAGTTGAGCTTCGATGTGGCCAGAAGTCTTCGTTGATTGGGTCGGGAAGGGTCTTCTTACCGTACTAACTCCATTTTTCACCTAGTTCGATGAGGCTTACAGTGACATACTAAGATGATATTAAAACTCTTTCGGCGCCCAGATCGTTCAAATTCTCTCCCCCGTCGACAGCCCCGCCTCCATCAGATAGAACTTCGATCGACTCAATGAGAAGCGATGGTGACAATTCCATTGAAGAAGACCACTCCTGCTCCATTCAACGCTCCAGCCTTATGTCACAAAAAAGAAAGAAAGAAAGAAACCATTCAACATCGGTTCGATCGTCACACAAACACCCCCAAAAAAAACTCACAGTTTGGAGCGCAGCCGCCGTTAACACAAACTTCTCCGTCTTCCCAGTAACGGGGAAATTTTTGGGCAACGTGACGTCCACGGTGAAACTTCCATGCCCAGTGACGGAGTGATGACCCTCGACCAAATCGCCCTGAGGACTCGTCAAGACGAATTCACCCACATTCGAGCCAGGTGGTGGAGTCGTTCCCGGTTGCAATCCGAAAATAACGTAGTACTGGGCATTCTGAATGATATGGTTCTCGGTGAAGAACTTGACAGTGAATTTGTGGCCGGGGCGAAGGAGGATGGAAGGTACTTGGATGTGAGTTATGATGGCAAAGGCGGAGTTGATACTGATAAGGAGGAAGAGGAGGGAGGCGAGGATGTTGTTGTTGTGGAAGAACTTCATGTTGACTGGACTTTACGTGGGGGAGCCGGTGAAGCAAGTCATGCAAGAGAGCTCACACCTGGCCCTTATACCCCCCCGAGTACGTGTGTATTTACGTACAATCCTAACCCCACGACTGACGCGTTGGTTGCAGAGTTGTTGCTCCCGGCTTGAGAGCGGAATATTGCATCATTTGCATGAGTTCAGTTGTTGAATTGCTATTTTTGGTGCACGAAAAACGCCAAGTGATCACATGCCCCCCTGATACGTACAAGCTACAACCAGTGCTGATATTACGTCTCAGCGTCTCACATCTAAAGAGTGCATTGCGCAAGAGTGTGCGACAATTTGACACACGTTCGATCGGCCATGCTGAGATCTATTTTCATCCTCGATCTAGTGGCCGCACATGGCTTCGTCAGAGGACCTCGTCCACTACCTGCATGACTCCTGATCTGCATCATCATCAACCCAAGCTTGGTATATAAGAGTGACGGCCCTCAGTGACAGTTGATGAGCCAAACCCTGCTGTTGTCACGGGTTCTAGTCCAGAGCACCATCACCATCCGCGTCGTCTTGGTGGGATGAAAAGCTATATAAGGCTTCTGGGTGTTGCGCAATCCCACTGTCACATGCGCATTGACGCGAAGGAACATCTTCCTTCTCTTTGCGTCTGGGGGACTCGACCCACCCGGCAATCTCTTGGATCCGGTTATATAGTGAAACCACCCCACCGTTCGGCAGCTTTGTTTTACTACACAGCCTGGGGTTTGTGATACATTGTCTTCGTTATTTAGGAGGCTCTATTCTGCGGCTGGTGTTCTTCTAATCAGGCGTACTAGCTCATTCATTTCATGAGAATCAGTCAATACAAATGCCCAACCAAAAAACTCGTTGGCGCTTCGAATCCGATTCCAGATCATTCATCATCATCATCTCTCGTGAACAGCGATGGCTTTCATCGTCACGGCCTCCTCGACCTAGTGCCTGGCGATGGTGACGATTCCATTGAAGCTTATGACATCTGCGCCATTCACTATTCCAGCCTTTAAAAACAAAAAATAAGACAATTGGATAGATCTTCAACCCAAAATCACAAAAACTCACCGTCTGGAGCACAGCCGCTGATAACACATACTGTTGCTTCTTCCCAGGTCCAGTGATCTGAAAGTTACGAGGTAATCGGACGTCTATCGTAAAATTTCCAAATCCCGACACGGAATGTCCCCCTTCGACCAAATCGCTCTGAGGACTCGTCAAGACGAATTCGCCCACGTTCGAACGTGGAGTCGTTCCGGGTTCCAATCCGAATATAACGTAATACTGAGCGTTATTGATGATGTGTAGGTTCGTGAAGAACGTCACGGTGAATTTGTGACCGGGTCGGAGGACGTTGGTGGGTACTTTGATACCGCTTATGATGGCGGAGACGGTCGAAAAGTTGATACTTGTGAGGAGGAAGAAAAGGAAGAGAGAGGTGAGCTTGAAGTTGTTGTGGAAGAACTTCATGTTGACGATCGACTTTTGACTCGAATTAACGTGGGGGTTAGATGTCCCTGCACACTTTGAGCGCTTGCACGATGCTCTTATACCTCCTACATCTTCTCTCACCAGGGGGGGGGGTTCCTTTTACTTTTTACGTCTCATCCAAGAACCCGCTCCCGGATTCCGAGCGGATCATCTGAGTTTTCATTTCGTCTTCAATAGCTGGCTTTTTTCGGTGCCATTCAAGGCTTCATTGCTGCACGCACTAGTCCGAGCGATTATACATTTGCCTCTTGTAGGGCAAGCTCGTACAGTGAGTTATAGCTGTGTAGAAGCGTGCAACATTGTTGGTACGTCCGGCGCTCGCCATGCATGCATGCTAGAGATCTATCTCATCGTCTATATACCTTCGATCGTAGCATCGCCAAAAACATTACTATAAAAAGTAAATCTCGCGCTTCTGGGTCAACAATGCTTCTCAGTTTTGTAGTACACACTGGTTTGCGGCCAGAAGCTTAAGATGTTAGGAGGCTCTATATATATATTTGCGGCTGGCATTCTCAATTACTAACACCCCTTTTCACTAGTTTAATAGACGGAATGTCCATCCCCCTCGACCAAATCACCCACATTTTGAGCCAAAAACTGGTGGTGGTGGGGTTGTCGTTCCGGGATGTAATCCGAAAATAACGTAGTACTGAGTACTTTGGAGGAGGCCGATCTCGGTGAAGAATGTCACGGTGAACTTGTGGCCGGGGTGCATGGCCGGAGGATGTTCGTAGGCACTTGGATATCGGTTATGAGGGCGAAAGCTGAATCGATACTGATAAGGAGGAAGAAGAGAGAGGAGAGGATGTTGTTGTCGTGGGTAACCAACTTCATGTTGACAAATTTGAGCATCGAGAACTCAAGAATGCAAAGTGGGATGCACGCGACTGAGTAATAGGTAGCTTGCACCTTGATTATTGTACCTAAGAGCACTTTTATACCCATATTCCCTAGAGCACGTATTGCTTCCTTCGCTTTTACGTAGATCAAAACCCCGGGCCGCCCACAAAACCCGCCACCATCGCTCCCGACCTACGTGAGTGAGCACAGGCGCTTAGTAGCCACTTTGTGGCGGTAATATTCTAGGCTGAAGCCGCCTCCACATATATAGACAGGTAGAGGTGGCTTACTCAAGCGTTTCAGCTTAGGCGCGCACACGCCAAGTGATCGTGTGGGGACACTGGCACGTACACCTGCAAGCAAGCTAGTTACGTCCCAGATTAAATCACAGCGTTCTCAATTAGAGTGCGGGTGCGCAAGTTAACAACTGGCACGGTTGAGATATATTTATCCCGCCATACATCGTCGGAATATATCTAGGTCATATGCTACGTTCATCTGGGACACGAACTACTGATGAGAATTTTGCACGAGCTTCCATTGTCTTCGTCAGTTAGGGGGGCTCCATATGCACGCATGGCAGTGCAGTTCCCTGGCAGTTTCCGCCAGAGCGAGCTTACTCCATTTCCACACGACCGTGGCGCCATGAAACGCGTTATCATCTGTCTGCTGTTATGACGCCTGATCTTCATTCATTACCAAAAGTCAAAGCTCCCTGGAGCAGGAGTGACCCTTAGTCGTGATGGCCCTTGGGATCGTCGACCCTGCTGTTGCCACGGGGTTCTAGTCTTAGCAAGAATGCTACGCAACAGGAATGAGCTCTGTATAGAGTTCCCATAGCCACTACTACGCTTACTGTGATAAGCGAAGGCCCCTGATCCAATTTTAGAGAAGTACTGTAGAGTTACAGGGCTTCTGACCGGGTTTAGGGGTGTAGTCACTTGCATTCGCAATCCACTGTCATCGATGCGAATTAGAGGCCATACTTCTCTCCGGGCGGACGTTCGGACGTGGAGCCCCACCGGCATCGTTCTTAGATCGAGATCGGTGCAACCGATAAGCGCTGCCGGACAAACGTTCAATATTGCAAAACTGTTATTTTTACGTTTTCTCGGAGTTACTGATCGGTGCTTATCTGCCGATTGAATTACATACTATCCCATCACTGGACGGTTGAATCAGGTTCGTTGTTCATGTGGTTTTGCACTCAAATGGAGATGTGTGCTTGTTACCACTCTCTCTAAGTTTACGTCTTCAACGACTCAATGAAGGCCATCCATGGCTGAGGTGGACAGGGTTGGGGAATGGCATTAATTCGGCTTTTGGGTGAAGCAGCGATGAAGCCTTTGAGGTTCCTCCGGCAGTGCATGGGTTTGCCTTCACATTCGCATGTCCAATTGGCTCACTCTTCGCGGCCGGTAGAACTCGACGGCTCTCGCCCAGAACACCAATCTGATCTTCTGGTGTGCCTGATCTGAGCAATCCACTACTAGCGTTTACATCATCGGCCACTTGCCCAGAGCGGATAATCGGGGCGTTTGTCTCGTTTGTTGCGTCCTACCTAATCTAAGCCTTGATTTTATGTAACTGTGTGGATCTCATGATTCCTGGCAGGAGTCGTACCCGCGGGTCCAGATTATTTGAGAAGCAAAGGCAACGCGGACGTCGACGTTGCAGCTTTTGTACGTATATCTAACGATTTTCAAATTTATGTGTAATTGTGTGGAATATAAAAGGCTTACACTATAGTTAGAACGTTCATCGTCTTCAAGTTGACTGAGCGCCAAGCGTGTTGATAATCGACAAGTGCCGACGGATAATTGACTGGTACGAAGTTCTTTAGATCGATTCAGCCACCCCAAACTCATACTTTCCACTCACCCATCCTGCTCTCCGCTTCGCCAGGATAAAATCACACAATGAGGACTGGCACCTTTACGACGACCACCTTTTCCCTCATCTTTCTCCTTCTCATCTCCCAAGTTCAAAGCCTGATCCACAGCATCTCCGCACCCACAAAAGTTCTCCACCCAGGCGAAAGGTTCATCGTAACATTCCACACAACCCCTTACATCCAAAGCAACCATCAATTCTACGCTCTCTTCGGTATAGGGTCCTTCCCAGCCCCTGCCGTATCCTTCCTAGGACTTCCCATTCCAGCCGTAGCTCCCGTTCCTGGTGCAGATGGCGGATTGGGGTTGCGTAACCTTTTCAGTGGACCTAGCGGGAAGGGGAAAGCGGGGATCGATATTGGTGGTATAGATCTTTGGGAGGCGAATTTAGGGAACGTTGGAAGTTTGAAGGGATTCAACGTGACGTTGAGGTTACCTGTGGATTTAACTTTGGGTACGAAAAATCGAGTGAAGAAGGTTGTGCTTCAAACCGGTGTGCTTGGAATGGTATGCCCCCGGTCTTTTTCGCGCAATCGTGACTAACCACTATGATTTTGATCCCTTTCACTCCTTTCGTTAATTCCGTCCAAATCTAAACAATCGGTTCTTGTAAACTCGTCGACGACGTATTTGTTTTTTTTTTGGATCGGCTTACCCAGGTGGGAGCATCTGGGTTGACGACGCTGTCCTTCTTCAACACTACGATTAACATCAAGTCTCCTTAACCCCCCCTTCCTCTAACAAATTTCTAACGCGTTTTCATCGACGGCGTTTCCCTGAAACTAAATTCGTGTATATGTAAATTGCCCAAGTGCTCGTTTTTTGGTTCTACTTACCAGCCCCGTCCTACATGCAACACCCGATTATGTATGTATCACAGCTCCCGTACATTATGTAAATTCCTTTCCATCGGATCGGTTGTTCTTTTATTCATTTTTTGTTTGTCTGTACATGGGACCGCGAACAAGATCTCGGGCAGGCTTTGGACGTCCTACCGCCGAACCTGAGGGAAAAAATGGGGGGGATTACAAGTACAATGGTTTACCGCTGTGAATCGGGTGCTCCAGCGTAAGTGTCAGATCACAGTTCATCCAACACATAACGTACGATCAACATAAGTATAAGAACTCGCTCAAGGAGGTCACCGGTGCAGCGGGGCGGATAACAACGACCCATTCATGGTTCCTTTCGGCGCGCAAGTAGGCTATTTCATGTTAGTGCCGCCTTCGGCGATGGAGTCCCTCATTAATCATCCTGTTGGGACGTGGAATCAGGATATTGGATGGTGGCTGAAACGGATCTGGGGGCAATGTTGCGTTTGGCTCGGTCATCATGAGAAGGGGAAGCTATAGCAGATCGTAGGTAAGATAGAGTAGGCAGGCAGCGTACAGTTGAGTGTACATGTGGTGCGCCCAAAGGAGTATCCAAAGGGGAGAGAATGCATGCGCAATTGATGACGGGAATTGCTCTCCAAAGACAACGCTGCCAATTCGGCGCCGACGCATACGCATGCATACATAGATACGGTATGTCATCCCAGTGTTCCCCTCACAGCACATGCGTGCATGGCGTGAAGAATTATACAGATAAACAGCTAGTAGGCCCAGGTCAGCCAATAATCTGGCACAGACAATTTCCAGTGCTCTGCCCAACTGTCGAGTGATGTGTAACATCTAAGCGGGTTTCTAGGTGTATCCCCAGATCGAGCTATGCATTCAAGAGCTCCGCAGGTTCTACCAAATCGTTATGGCGAAAGCCAAATTGAGGAGGAAGAGGAGCGATGCGAGGAAGTTGTTGTGGAAGAACTTCATGTTGACGACTTTGAGCGTTGAGGCTCAAACGCGAGGTGAGGGTGCCACTGGGTTAGGCAAAGATAGCTTACACTCGACCGCTGTACCTGATCCTTGTCCTGAACCATTCCAAAACCCATGGTTGATGTATTGCTCTCTGGATGAGCACAGCCTCAGGGCTCAGATCGTTATTGCGCAGGAGAAGCCTCGTCCGCCGAGTGGTTCAGCGGCATATGTACCCCGCTTATAGTTTTTCTGATCAAGCTTGTCTCACTGGCAAAACCGCACCCACACATCACACATCGAACCTCCATCTAATTGTCCCACCCTCGATTGTTTGTATCTCTCACAAACATACAATGTCACGGTCTCATAACTTTTTCAACGGCCAGCGATTGGACAAGTCGTTCCTGGTGCCCTGCGGAGTGCAGTTTCATGGTTCCAGAAAAGACAAATAATAACACCACTGCTTCATTTGCTCTTCCCTATTGAGTGTGCATGGTGCATATTTCAAATTACTTGTCGCTTGAACATCGTGTGAGAGGATTGAGCGCCTCTCCGCGGCTTCATTCCTCCGCTCCTGTCCTGTCTTCCACACTACTGTGATGCGTCGCAAAAACCTGTTGCTATTTTCCTCTTGGCGTTCGAATGCAAAGTCCCCTCCTGAGCGCTCTCTCCCTGATCCGCAACCATTGCACACCTCGAGGTCCTTGCCCAGGATTGTTATGACCAGTCCCCAGGTAACGGATGGAGAGGTTGGGTCTCGTGCTGTTTCTCTGGCATCCATGTCTATGCCGCCGCCCTCATCTCTCCGAGATCGATTTGCTCGATGGGTCCTAAGATGGCGAAGTCCCAGTCCCAACGACAAATCAACTACACGACGCCCCAAACAGTCCACGGGGAGCGCGTCCCTGCAGCCGTCTCCTGATAACTCGCGGCTATCGCTCTCTTCCCTCCGTTCTAAAGAGAATGTTAATAATAATACCCCTTCAAGGTCCAACCCACCAGCCATCTACGAAACGAGTGCTGCGTCCTTCGAGCAGCCGGGGTCCACAGGCGATAGCGATGGCTGTTCATTGGGCGTGGAGTCTTTACCAGGTCCAGCAGCACCGGCGGCGGGAACCCGCTCACATGGTGACCAGAAGAAGACCATCATGAATGCTATTAAACTTCTCCTTCAAACTTCTTCCACCGCTCTTAAACTCGCGCCTATACCCAATCTCGATCAGATTCCGAACACGCTCCTGGCGTGGATAAATACCTACGAGGTATGCACGGCATCCTGAGCTCCTTTGGTGATCGCACCAATGCCTCTGATATTGTACGGCAACCCAGAATGTCACCGGAAACGCTGAAGACATGGAAAAGTTGTACGTTGTGATCCAGCAAGTGCACGACTCGGTGTTTCAGCCCCTCCGGGAATGGACCGGCGAGGTTCCCCCGAACTGGAAAATCTAACACGGGATTTCCATGCGTAAGTTTCTCGCCGTATTCTTATTTGCCCATCCTAATGTGTTCATGTAGAGCCTTGAAGAAACAAGTAGAGGAAATTGAATTAACCCAGCGAAAAAATCTGCCAACGAGGGCTATCCAAGCGCCTGACATAACACAGCAAATAAGTGGCATGAAGGGCTGCCTGAATGATGCTATTTCTCGTTCCCAGGTTTGTCAACTTTCGTGTTATTGGGGTGTCTGGAACTTGACCGTTCTCTCCAGCTAAGAATATCAACTTTAATTCTACTTCGTACTGAACGTTTGTCTGTGCAGTGTATGTTTCCTGTACATGCAGTTGAACTTCCTATTGAACCCAACCTTCAGATGAACTTTCGAGACTCGGGCCAGTCGCTGCCGAATACATGTATGTCAAGAGCAAGTCGGAATGTCTCGAACGGACGCGGGTCCAGATACAAACATCGCTGCTGGAGCATCTCAAGGTTCCCGAGAATCGCTTCATCTGGTTGCGTGGACCTCCCGGTACTGGGAAGACAGCAATTTGTATGAGCGTTGCATCCGCCCTCAACGGCCAGGCTGCCCTGGCGGCGTCGTTCTTCTGGGATAAGAACCAAGCAGGAACGGGCCTCGATTCCATTGAACACTTCCCTTCTACCCTTGCACACCAACTTGCAGTCTTCAATGAGGACTTCAAGATGTCGCTTGTCAGACACCTCCGGCAGCCATCTTTAGTCTTTGTCAAGAGCCTTCCACTGGATAAACAAATGAGCGCTCTGATCATCGAACCAATGCGCGATGTGATAGAAATGCTGCCTTCTGGCAAGGATCGCTTCATTATCATTCTAGACGGCCTAGACGAGTGTGGGAGTCCTGAGGCATTTGATACTTTAATGAAGCTCGTGCTACAGCTTCACGACCTACCCTCCTCATTTGCCTTGTTGGTCAGCTGTCGACCGGAGTCGCAGGTTGTTCGGGCTTGGGCTCGAGCTCAATCGATGGGTTACGTCATTCCATGCGAAGACACCGATATGATCAACAAGAGTGAGACTTTTCACACAATATGCCGCATGGTAGATGAGGGGCTTAAGGACTGCATCTCCGAATCACTGTGGAAACCCTCAGGAGAAGATCTTTATGCTTTCGCTTCATCATGTCGCGAATTACCTGTTATGGCCTCGATGCGCATACGTGAAGTCTGCGCTCGGACTAAACGAGGTGCCACCCTCAAATCGGAGTTCGATTACTTCCGAGATCTCATGGATGCACCAACTGACCTCAATTCGGAGTACCTGCGAATTCTGTGGCGATCCTATATGCTGGAATCACTGCCTTTCCGTCCAGCCGTGATTAGAAATTACCGCCTTGTAGTGGGGATGATTGCTGTGGCGCAGGAACCGTTGAGTTTGAATTCCATTGCGCAGCTTTTGGGAATTACGGAGGACGAAGTCTATGCAACCTTGAGACCAATCAGTTCAATCATTGATCTTCCTTCAACGGGAGAAGGGCTGCCCAAATTTTATCATGCAACAGCGAAGGAGTTCATCATGGAGCATCCAATCAGTGGCATGCATGACCATCCTTTCTTTATTGATGATAAGGATGGGTATTTCCTGGGGTTACCGCTCCTTCGATTTCTAAGGGGATTAGTGATGCCCACTGATCGTCCTTTGGGGGATGAGAAGATGTGGATGAAATTTCAGTGGAAGGGGCAACCCGAACATATCCGATATGCTGTCAAATACTTGTTCAGCCACTTGGATTCTTCAAAGCTGTTCTCGCGAGTCCCCAATGAACTGCGGCAGGAGTTTGATCACTTCCTTACCCATAACTTACTTTGGTTCATCGTACTGTCGCAGGGTGAATTCAGGTTGCTGGATAAGTTCCTTCCTTCTAACGTGAGTTTATACTTAATGGATTCTGATAATTTGAATGTTGTGACATCATTTCACTCTAGAACAATGATTACAATTCAACTCAACTATTAAGAGAAGCCGAGAAAGCAAACAAATATGTAGTTGACCAATATCGTGAGCAGGAAACCCCAGGTCCCATAACTGTCCACCCCAGCCGCTTTAAAACTAAAGTTGTCTGTTTGATTTATCCTTGGCACATTTTTCGCTCCATGCTTCCCTTCACTCCAACCTCATCTCCACTCTTCAAATTGTACAGTCATCTCTCTGATCCTGTTCAGATTTTTAGCATTTCCGGAGAGTTTGCTGGTCATCCGATTCCATTAAGTGAGCAGGCACTCAATACTCGGAAGATTATGGAGGCAAAGCTAAGCAGGATGCCAAAGGAGCAGCAGGGTTACAAGGCTGAATTTCTTGATCCTGATATTCGTGATGGCACAGTGACTTCTGCAGCAATCTCCAAAGATGGCCACCATATTGCACTCGGCTTTGGAAGTGGTGACATCGAAGTTGTTGACATTGATCAACAGCATTCCATCACTCGATTCCAAAGTGGCTCATGCAGTCCCCCAGTGTGGATCGAGTTTATCTCCGGTAGGCACCGGATCGCTACCGAAGATAATGAAGGGAATGTATTCATCTTCAACGATGGTTCACAGCCTCTGAAGCTTGGTACGCTCCCCAGTGGGCATTCTCCCTCTGTCACTGTGGCAGCGGACAATGGATCATTCATTGTGCGACTGCCGCGGCATCACGATCCCGACTGGTATGAAGGCGTGTCGATCCTGTATGTTTCAGGGGAACCATCCATCCACCTTCTTTCCTCTCCTGGTTCTATCCTTACTTCTACCCCTACTCGCCACTCTTACGGCCTCTCACTTGGATTGTCTCCTGGAGCACGATACGTTATTGCTTGTGATCAGGGCCAGGCTTTCATTTGGTTGACGGAGTCACGCGAGTTCATTATTCATCATCACCTACCAGATTTTGGAGCTTTTGTTACAGGCATAACGTCACACCACCCATACATTACCAGTGGGGCCATTGAGGACTTGGAGGATGCTATCCCTCATACAAGGGTCTCTGGGGTGAAGTTTGATTCAGATAAATCGTGGCTGGAGTCGCTGTCTCATAGAAGCATACAACTCTCACGACAGCGAAGAGCTTCACCAGTGAAAAGACGTCTCCGTCGCAGTAAAGTTCGTCGAGAGCTGGTCAGCATCCCTAAACTGAAGCTATTGCTCAACAATACATTGAAACTCATTCTCCCAATCCAATTTCGTCCAATCACTCTTATTATGGGGTCCCTTGATGAGCCAGGAGAATGGTATGGAGATCGAGTGATAGGGGATGAAGGTTTCATCTACTTTCCCCGTGTTAACAAGGACGGGACACGATTCTTGGTTCAGGGCCGTATGAAAGCACCAATTGTTGTTGATATTAGCCAAATTTAGCACCTCTACATGTCCATGGCCTGCTCTCTTTGTAGTTGTTAGTCAGCTGGGCGACAGTTTGCGTTGTAGTTATTTCAGGGATAGCAGTCTTCACATGGCGTTAAAATATGCACATCATATAGATAGTCTCTGCGTACACTAATGAGGACGATGGACCGGCACATTTCAACACCGTCGGGAGGAACATTAGGCATCAACAAATTACTATTGCATGATCATCCCAGGGTGGAGAAGTAATCTTCTGGTTGCATTGCAACGAACCTTTGAGGCTCAGCAGCACCACATCAAATCTGGGAGACTGCCACCCTTGTTGAGTGTTATGTTACTGCAATCGTTGACGACGACAATCACCTTGCGACGGCAATGAGAGCAACCGTGGTCTGAAAATTGCTTTTTACGCCGCCTCGATATTGCTCCCTAGCATATATTTCACCAGTACTCGATATATGGGGTAAGCTGGAAAAATGAAATCACGAGTCCTACTCTTTGGAGAGTGGAGGAAGAAACAAAGGCATGACAGGATGCTAATCTCGTGGTAGAGATGGTGCCGAGATGTGCCGTATTAGAATCATGGGCTGTTTGTCAATGAATGCATCGGATAGGAACAAACGATTGGCAAATGATGGAACACGATTGTATTGTTCGTGCAAATGAATCGGTTGTAGTTCATCTGACACATAACGTTGGATTGACATAAGAACCCGCTTAAGGGGCCGGTGCAACGGGTGGATCACGACCCATTCATGCTTCTTTTCGGCGCGCAAGTAGCGACATAGTGGGCCGTTTCATACTAGTGCCGCCTTCCGCGATAAAGTCTCTCATTAATCATGAGAATACTCTGGCGAGACGCAAGATCAGGATATTGAAGAGTGGCTAAAACGGATCTGGGAGCAATGTTGCGTTTGGCTCGGCCATCATGAGAAGGGGAAGCTGTAATAGATCATAGGTAAGATAGAGCAGACAGGTTAGCCGCGTACGATTGAGTGCACATTTGGTGCGCCCGAAGAGGTATCCGCAAGGGAGAGAATGGATGCACAATTGATGACGGAGGCAGCTATCTGCCAATTCGGCGCCGACGCATAACATATGTCACCCCAGCGTTCTCCATATACACATGGCATGATACAAAGACAAAAAGCTAGTAGGGCTAGGCCAGCCAGTTTACTGCGTGGAAGTATTTTCAGTTGTGTACGCAATCATCTATCGCGGGTCAGCCAATAATCAGTGTTGTGCGTGACGCGTCACGTCATCTACTAAGCTGGTTGCCAGGCTTATCTCCAGATTGAGCTATGCATTCGACAACTCCGCCAACAGCATCAGGCACCAGATCGTTCAATGCTGGATATGGCCTATGATGGCTAAAGTTGATACTCATAAGGAGGAAGAGGAGCGAGGCGAAGCTGAGGTTGTTGTGGACGGACTCCATATCGACAATTTTGAGCGTTGAGACCAAACGCGAGGTGAGGACGCCACTGTGTGCAAAGACAGCTCACACTCGACCGCTGTGCCTCACACCCGTCCTGAGCCTTCCCGAGATGGCTGCAGTATTATGTAATGCTCAGCACAGCCTCAGGCCCTGAATCGTCAGTTTCATTCGCCACTCAACCCCTATAGGATAAGTTGGTACGTACAAGTGCTAGTTACAAGTGTGCACACTGGCACGTTCGATCGCCATGTTGGGGTCTTTCCTTATCTTGTTGTACATCCCGATCCGATCGATCGTGGCTCCGTCGCCGAACCATTTAGTTCTGGGTACGAACTTCCAGTATGCACTGTGACTTTACACAGGCTGTCAGCTCGCATGTGGCTCCGAAAGGACCCCATTTCTGGGAGGCTCCGTGTGCAGCCATACATGGTTGTTAGTTTCTGCTATAAGCTAGCTTCATTATAATGATGATACTGGTGTGCTGAACGCGTTGATTGGCTATTGTCTACTGTGTGGCTCCTGATTGAACCACCATAAGCCAAGCTCCCTAGCTTGGCTTGTAGACCCTGCACGGGGTTCCAGTGCTACAGGATCGTCCTTAGCGAGAATGCTACGCAACAGGATTGAGCTCTATATATAGTTCCCATGGCCACTTACAGTACCAAACGAAGGCCCTGACCCAAACATGTAATGGAATCAGGGAGGTGTAGAGTGACGGGGCCAGAGTTTCTGGGTGCAATCGCAGCTGTCATCGGTGCGAACGAGCATGCACCTCTGCGGACGGGGGCTCCACCCGGCCCAACCGGCATTGTCTCAGATCGGGATGTATTCGGCTTGTTCGCATCACGTCAATCCAGCCCCGATACGTTCGCTGTCCAGCTGCCACGGGCGAACGTTCAATGCAAATTGTGTTTACGTTCTCTCTGATACAATCTGTCATGTGGTTTTGTTCTCAAATGGTAACCACTCTGGCATAGCGTGGTTCTCAAGTTTACGTCTTAAACGACTTAATGAGCGCACTCCTCATTTGTCTGAAGCGGGCAGGGGCATTTGGCTTTCAGTGAAGCAGCGATGAACACAGTGAATTTGCTCCCACAATGCGTTGCCTCACATTTGCGCGTTCAACGTTATTCTACTCTTTGCTCGGTAGAACTCCTTCGTTCGACTTTCTCGCCGAGAACACCAGTTTGATCTCGGTATCACGGTGGGTGCCGAGAGCAGATAATCACTCGGAACTCATTTGTGCGTCTATCTACTTCCACTTGTGTTGTAATAACGTTAGTTCCCCCATTCGTGGTCTTGATACGCAACTGTGTGGATCTCATGATTCCTGGAGAGCGCAGTGCAGGTCCAGAACAAGAAGCAGGCACCACATTGCAGCTTTTGTACGTATCCCTAAATATCAGATGCATGTGCATCGTGGGATATAAAGAGTTTGTATTTTCAGGTACTAAGCCGTTCATCTCCAGGTTGACGGGAGTGCTTGAGCTCCGAGCGTGTTCATAGTTGACAAGCGCTGACACTATCCGGTGCGTCCTTTAGGTTCGGCGATCCAAAGCTGCTTCTGGATCTATTCTCACTGCTCACTTGACATTCAATCACTATCCAATCCGCTCGCCTCGCTTCACTAAGATAGTCACACAATGAAGATCCACTGCCTCACATCTGCCCTCTCCCTCATCTTCCTCCTCCTAATCTCTCCAACTTGCGCCCTAATCGACAGCATTTCTGCCCCAACAAAAATTCTCCACCCTGGCGAAAAGTTCATCGTGACATTCCACACATCCCCTTTCATCCAAAGCAACCATCAATTCTACGCTCTCTTCGGGATAGCGCCCTTCCCCGGCTTAGGGGTGTCGTTCTTGGGGCTTCCCATCCCGGCTGTGGCCCCCGTTCCTGGTGCAGATGGCGGATTGGGTTTGCGTAACCTTGGTAGTGGCCCTGGTGGGAAGGGAAAATTGGGGATCGATATTGGTGGTATAGATTTGTGGGAGGCGAACTTGGGGAACATTGGTAGCCCGAGGGGATTCAACGTGACGTTGAGGTTACCTGTCGATTTGACCACGACGAAAAATCGAGTGACGAAGTTTGTGCTTCAAACCGGTGTGCTTGGAATGGTATGTCTATGTCTTGGTCCAAACTCCACTGGTTTTTGAGCATCGTGACTGACCGCTTTGATTTTTTTTCCCCATTCCTGCGTATTTCACGTTCGAATTTAATCAACCGATTTTTGGAAACTCGTCAACGACGTAATATTTGGCCTGCTTACCCAGGTTGGGGCATCTGGGTTGACGACGCTGTCCTTTTTCAACACCACAATTAGGACCAAGTCGCCCTAACGCTCCTGATTCTCTCCGCAAATTTCCAAGTAAGTCAACGTGTTGCATCGATAACGTTTCCGTGTTGGACTACATTTACATCTAAATGGTCTGCGTCTTGGTTCTACTCCATCCGATTATTCATCACATGGAATCCCCTGCCAGGCCCCTACAGCACGTTGTTCCTTTGCTCTGCATAAAACTTTGGATCGACCGGTTCAATTTTTTACCACATGAAGGCTCACCCAGGAATTCGATATACAATAAGTATATTAATTCCTTCTACTCCGAACCCGTGCAGCAGATCGTGCCGCTGCATTATCACATCCCCACATTTCACTTGTGCTGAGACACTTATTCTGGACTTCCACACCGGTGAATGCTAGTCGCCTGAAGATGTTCATTCGGTTCTCAGGACCGTCATTCTCAGCTCCATTCCTTCCTTTATTGTCACCTTCCTGCCCTGGTGCGAAATTATGGTTGCCTGGAGCACGTCTCATTCACCCACCATCGTTTTTCTTCGTTGTCTTCACGCACTGCGATCGCATTGAGCCATGTGCATGTGTGCCTGTGGCCGTTCTCGATTCTTTCATTTTGGCTGCATGAAGTGAATCTCAGTGTTTATTCTATCTTTAAATAAACCCTGGGGAGGAGGGAACAGTACGTTTTTGGTTCTTTTCTTTTATGTAATTCGAATTGGCTTCGCGTGTTCTCCTGTTCTCATCATGTAGCTTTTGGTTTCAAGTTTGACGGTCTAACGACTCCAGGACCGATGCGTTTTAAGACCAGCATGCCCAGTGCCATCCAACACACTCGGCATTTTGGAACCGGAGAGAAAGCAGCCCACGTATCTGACTTGGAAGATGTGTGCATTCGCTCGGACCAGAAAGGAACAATTATTCACGTACGAAAAGTTGTGAATACTGCACACTACATTGCATTGGACGGGGAGCTCATTAGAATGACTGACACAACATCACTTGGTAGCTTTCGGGCGCAAGGTAGCGATCTATTATCTACACATCAGATAACCAACGAGCTCTCACCAACTCCAATATTCGGCCTTTTCACCCCAGAAAAGTGGTTTCTGCTGCAAGGCCTGGTGAATATTGATCTTCCTGGGGAACTGATCCAACAAGCTGAGTGTCGCAGCAAGGAAGCATACTTCTTATCAAGTTCCGCTGGTATCACCGAATAAGTGGTGGAAGAACATCCATGTGCCACGATGAGGTAGTGGTGTTCATCGGGTAGCCTCTCGCCACTCGGGGTTTGATGATGTGGATAGGATTGTACGCCGACCAATGAAGTCTGGGCACCGAATTCAAGAATGAGCGATAGGACAGCCACGTCGAGGTCGGGCTTCGTGATTTGTGGGTTTACAGAGTAATACTCATCCTCGGGCAACCTATTTTTGTGATTCCTGATCTGCACTTGGAGTGCAGATGTCTTGCCTCGATCAATGGGCTGTTCAAGACCCCCGAAGAAGACCGGAATAACGAAGCCAAGGTCGATAGAGGACCGTTCAACGTAACAGTTTAAGGCAGCCCCACGCAGAAGCAATTTGGACAAATATTCCACTCGAACTACTTGGGAATCTCCCACCTGAACGAAGTGTGAGAAACTGATATAAGCGTTTTCGTATGCCCTCTCGAGGGACACTGCACCCTCCCCAGCGACCACAGGAAGAGCAGTGAAGATGATTTGGTGATAGCTTGGATGCAACGAAGGAAGTCGAGGACTTTGACGGGTTTATGGAATACCGGGTCAAATCCGTATGACGGGTTATGGCACATCATGGCAGCATCGTGGGCGATGGTCACCAGCAAACGTCCTACGGCCTCTGCATGCTCTCCGCAATCAAGAATCCCTTCACGATATCCGGCTTTCAGTATATTTGGCCCTTTGGAGGCAATGGGCGGTAGGCAGCTCCCAGAGTCACTGCGACCCCCTTGGTTGAGCAACCGTGCGGCGGCCTCGACAAGAATGGGTTCAGAGGGATAACCTGAGTATATGAATTCACGATGCAACGGCACCGCATAGACGACTCGCATATAGGACTCGACCAAAGTTGAGATCTTTGACCGTGCGGCGTGCCGCGCAAGATCAAATGAGAGTTGGAACCTGATGTCAAGGGATGCAAGCATAGCAGATGTGTCTGTTCCATCTCTAGCCTTATCCTCATTGCGTCCGGCTCGAATACCCCCAGCACCAAACGGATCGAGGTTTTTCATGGCGAACGCAAAGACACTCTGTGCTTTCTTTCCCGTTGTCATACATGGAGTACCACCTGAATGTTGCATGCTGGTTAGAACGGTTTTCGAGATTACTGTGATATGTCAAGCACTGACAAGGGTCTACCAAAGCAAACCATGGTACCACTAGAGCATACCATCTTCACCGTAATCGGCGGGCTCAGATCTCTTTCGTGACCAGCGCGTTGCCAGTGGCCTCGCGAAAATATGTCAAACGGCAGTACCGTATATTCTGGAAGCAACTCAGTCTTTTCCGAGACTCTCGTTGACGGATGGGGGGCCATCGTAGTGGCGGCAGACGACCTTAATTTCACGCTTGTTGACAGGAACAAGGTGAAAAAAGGCAGATTGTTCACCCAACTTAATACGTGCGTGAAAGCATCGTGAGCGCTCTGATTTCGTGCATTGCTTCCAGTCCCAGGCTCCTCGGTAAGACTACGAGCCCCATCGATATAAAGGAAGAAAGAGCAGCGATCCAGGTCATCTCTTTCCGATGGTGGACCTTTAGGGTCTGGGTAAAGCACCAGTTCGAGGCACTTTATGGCGTCAGCAAGTTGTGCTTGCAGATTCGGAAAGGGCGGCTCAACGGGTGCCACCCCAGCAATGCTGTGTATATTTGGACGGGAGACGGATGCTATCAAGTCCTAGGAAAAATATGAGTTCAGCGAAGGACGTTACATCAGGCGCCATTGCCTCTGCCTGACTGATTACATCGCTGTAGAACTCCCTCCGATTCGGTCCAGTCTCCAGAAAGTTCTGTCCTTGGGCAAGGTATTTATGCCACCTCTTCGCAATTTCGGAATGCGCCATCAACTTGAATGAGCGAACAATAGGAGTCGCGCAACGGAACATTTGTATCAAGAAAGAAGCATATTTGATTCGTTCGTGTCTGTTGCTTCCGGGAGGAGAAATTCTCGGACGTCTTGATCAGCGGGTGGGTAAGCTGTTTGGGGTGCTCAGCGAATGATGTTCAAGGAAGCGGTAGACAAGAACAACTCACTCTCCAGCGAGTTCTGCAATGGCTCTCCTATGTTCAGAGGAAATGCGAACCTCTCTTCTGCAGACCTGTCCACTAAACGACTTGCTGTCGGCTGTCAAAGCCCAGCATGGGAATCGCACGTGCCGTTGGTTTGTTTTCGTTTTCTTCCAGTTCCAGTGGCCCGTGACCGTTCGAGTTCCAGCTGGACAGCCACGGATAGAAAGCGATTTAGCATTCAACGACTTATACTGAGCAAGACTCCAGCCTCACTAAATCGTCAAGTATCTACATGGACCAGATCCTAGCCTATAGGGCAGATGTGTATAGTATCGCAAAAATTCAGAACGCTCCATGTGCAATTCTCGCCATCCTTCGTGATGCATGAGTCGTTCGATTCAGCAGATTCACAAGATCCAATGGCGCCATTGGAGGCAATCCAAAAGTTGGAGACAGTATTTACTCCAACGTCAACCCCGCAAAGCTGGGCCTCCATCAATGTCCCATAGCTCATATTCTGGCCTGCGTCGTTGTGGTAGGTCAATACCTTAGGACAAGTGTCTGTTGGGAAAACATAGGTTAAGACCAGGAGAAAGTTTCATCTAGGTTTGGTTTACCTACCTTCAACTGAAGGGACGATGGCCCCAAACGGTTGTTGTGTCCTGTTGCAAATGATTTCGCCAACAAGAAAACCAGCCATGACAACGGGAAGTAGAGTAATTGGGGCAAGGGCACTCCACAATCGCATTGTGACTTTCAGCACTGCGGGCAGTATGAGTACGGCATGAGTGGCTAAGTAATGTGAGTTAGGAGTGCTAACCTTAGTCTCGAGCGTAAGTGCGGAGGAGAAAAGGAGGTCAAACCCAACCGGTTATAAAAGAGCTAGACCCTGTTATATTTGGAGAGTGAAAAATGATCTTCCCTACCAAACGACCGATTTCCTTTAGGAGTGAATGACCAGCTAACCGAATATTACTGCGACAGCGTGTTATAACGTTACATAAATAATAAACAGCATGATGCAGATGAACAATTTTCAGAGCAATCTATGCGGTGATGGTTAATTAGACCCGAGTGGCTTACAGTAGTCAGGAAGTGTGTGCATCGTAGCACCAGCTTACAGTGAACACATTCTGTGCAACCATCATCAGCGGAAGTAAAAATGAAATGCATGTAACAGCAATATGAAAGAAGTGAGAAAACCTACAAAACCCCTCATCTCTATGGAATAATATGGAATAAGCCACCGATAAATATTCCTGACACATGAAATGAGCTTTTTCTTTTTTTTTTGGTGGAACCCTCCGTAGCTTTCGCTGGGTAGATTTCTACCTGGGGGGTTGGGTTTAGGGGGAGTACCCCTGGGGATGGGAGTGAAATTGGGATGTCTGTAACTCCACCGTGGGGAAATCCGTTTACGCACTGATCATCACGTGAGTGTGGGGCTCGCTCCGATCTGGGGGTGGGGAACAAGGGGGTCACCATTCGGGAAATGCTGAATACCATGTGTGGGAGGGGGGGGTCTGTCCCAACAGCGCTATACTTATTTTGTCATGTCAAAAATTTTAATTCAAAATTAGTTTGTGTTGGAGGAACCGTGTGCTATGGGAGGCCGGACGAGTTTTCGTACAGCCACATTCCCGCGGTAGCGTGACTACTTAGTCACAACACCTTTTCTCTTTTATATTATTTCAGACTAATCCGTGCCAGGCCACGGACATATTCATTCATTTGAATTCATTTTCCTTTTCCCTCAGTTCTTCACGCATATTGGCTGAGACTGAGTCATTACTCATAGTCCAGCTCCGAGATCACAAGTGTCGCTCATCAACAGTTTGTACATATAAGTCACAGTTATAGATGCCCATCCCCTCGATTATTTTCTTGCCCGTTTGCCACCACGATGTTCGTCATGAGAACCACACATCCAATTTGGTGGGATGTAAGCACCCAGGCCTTGGCATGGCCTATGGAACTGGACTGTCCATCAGAAAAGTACTGCTGTGAGCATCAATGTAATGAACACACCCAGACTGTTTCGCAGTCAGATCCAGTACACCTGACAACCGTAGAGCCATTCTCAATTTCACTCTGGGTGACCTTTATAGTACAGCACATATGGATGGCAGTAGGCTGTTTGGGGGCGAGGCGCATTGGACAGCCACTGGAATATGGTGCTGGCACAGTAGGGGCAAGGAAGGAAGGAAGTGTTGGAGGGGAACTGGGCAATGTGCATCAGCAAAAGTCCGTTATGCTCCGGAGCATCAGGAGTGGCTGGAGCATGTGGGAGACAAAACAGCAGATTGGGCACTCCTGGAGCCAATAGTGTTCTCCTGGGAGGGGGTTCAGGAGCGGCTGGGAGTGGTGAGGAGTGTGCAATGTGCCAGGAGCAGTGGGAGGAAAATTTTGGTCTCTAAAAAGTTGAAAAAAAAAATTTAGGGAAAAAAATCGAAAAAAATTCAGGAACTATAGTGCCTTTAAAGTGCATTCAGGACATATAATTATTTGCGAAATTGAGGAAGAAATGATGGAGAAAAATGGAAAATACTTTCGGAGACCCAAGTAATGAGAACTGAATTGATGGGAAAGTCTGAAAATTGAATAGGAAAGTGAGGGGAAGCCTTGTAGCATTGTTATTTTCTGCTGTTGTGATTTTTCCTGATTCTTCTTGGTCTCATTCCCAGCTGCTCCTCAATACTCCTGGAAGCTCCTGAAAGCTCCTGGGAGGGTCCAGGAGCAGCTGGGAGTGAGACCAAGAACAATCAGGAAAAATCACAACAGCAGAAAATAACAATGCTACAAGGCTTCCCCTCACTTTCCTATTCAATTTTCAGACTTTCCCATCAATTCAGTTCTCATTATTTCTTGGGTCCCCGAAAGTATTTTCCATTAGCTGCTCCTGGACCCTCCCAGGAGCTTCCAGGAGTATCCAGGAGCAGCTGGGAGTGAGACCAAGAAGAATCAGGAAAAATTAGAACAGCAGAAAATAACAATGCTACAAGGCTTCCCATCACTTTCCTATTCAATTTTCAGACTTTCCCATCAATTCAGTTCTCATTATTTCTCGGGTCTCCGAAAGTATTTTCCATTTTTCTCCATCATTTCTTCCTCAATTTCGCAAATAATTATATATCCTGAAAGCACTTCAAAGGCACTACAGTTCCTGAATTTTTTTTGATTTTTTCCCTAATTATTTTTTCAACTTTTTAGAAGTCCCTATTTTTCAAATTTTCCTCATTTCCCTCTATATTCCCCCCTCATTCTCCCCCTCATTCTCCCCCTCATTCTCCCCCCTCATTTCCCCCCTCATTTCCCCCCTCATTCTCCCCCATTTCCCCTTCCTCCATATTCTGCAAGTCCGAAAGTGATTAAGTTGCCAGATTAATCATATATCAGGCCATAAATTTTGACTGTGTATTGGTGAGTCTCAGTGTCCTTGATGTATAGTATAGTGTTTGACCTAAATGTTAAGTAGTGTCTTATTGTGTTAGTCTTGTGGTAGGAGGCATTCATGGGGAGTCTTCCCTCTTTTTTTTCCTTTTCATTTTCAAATGCTCCAGGAGTTCCCAGAAGCTTCTCACCCCTATACATTTTGAAGCATTAAATTGTATTTACTGGATATGTTTGTGCACAAAGCAATGCTCCATGCCCTCCTGGGAGTGCCCTGGAGTACCTGACCAACTCCGGAGGAAATGAGCTGTTCCTGGACCGGCCAATCTCCTCCTGATTCTCCCAGTGCTCCCCATACTCCAGAGCACTCAGGAGCATAACAATTTTTTGCTGATGTGGGTGTATCAGTGTCAGGGATCAGCCCCTGACCCTGCTGTCAGGGCACCCAACCACACCCCAGAACCACCTCCCCAGACTTCCCCCACTTCCCAGACCTCCCCATCCCTACATATCTCTCACAACTTCAGCCCGCATGTGAGCCCGCGGGAAAAATCACGTGGGTCAAGGTGAGCAACTCGCCTTAACCCATGTGACACCTTTTCCGAGTCGCGGGAACATGCTCGGCTTCTATCACATTATGAACTGTACAGTACACTTCCTTTTTATAGTAGCCAAGCGGGGAATAGGGAAACTTACCCTTCTTCTCAACTCAATCCCTGCTTAGGCAAGTTGTAGTTACCCTCTGTAATACATGACAACTCAATCCCTGCTTAGTCCCTTCAGTGAGTTTGAGGAGCTGAGGACAGGGTCTAGTGCCCAACCACCCGGAACACTGCACACACCTAGGCCTGAGGTCGGGCTGTCCCTGATCGAGGACTGAGCCCTGACAATCAGGAAAGCCATTGTTGAGATCAGTGTCAGCCACATAATCAGTATCATCCATGCTTCCCATTGATTCAGCATGTAGCTCCACATTGACATCGGATGGCCTGCTCTCTGTCAGGGCACACCCCGCCTGACCCAGTGCCGCACCCAGTGCCGCGCTGCCCTACTCCGCTCCCCCCGCTACCACGCCTCGTTCCTCCTCCCCCTTTTTCCTTCTTTGTCTCTATTTCTATTCCATGGTTGATTTCCCTTTTCTCTATGTATCATCACACACCTAATACCACTCCCCTGATCGCCGCACCCACCGTGTACATCCCCACCTACAGAGTGGCACACCTTTGGGATCTCCTGCGGAGACACCCAGAGAGGTCCAGCTGTGTGTGGAGATGACGTGGCTCCCCCCACATGACCCTGACCACATGTATATAATAGCACCTGGGGTGGGAACAGAAGAAGCAGCCTTCTTCTCAACTTCCCACTTCAGGCTAAGTGGTCGGGGACGCTCCCCCATGACGGGATTGCTGCTACGCACAGCCAGCATCTGTCCCATCAGGTCCCTTGCGCCGGGACTTCACCGCTTTCGGAGCTGTCCCTGACACTCTCCAAGTCTGTATCACTGTGCAAGTTATGTATATCTAAATTTTATTACAGAAGAGAAGTGGGGACATACTGAAGGCACAGGCGTGAACTATGTGCCGCAGAAATGTTTAGCTTTGTTGTCAAGTGCTTCCTTCATTTGGTTCCCACTCGATTTGCAGTGTGACGACTATTCCAAATGACTTTGAGACCTTCTTTCTCGAATTCTGAGATGCTGAACTCCTCAGGTGGGACTGCAGTAGGATGTTTCTTGATGTAATGGAAAGCCATATTATACTTCCAGACTATATTGGACCCTGGACCCTTAGGACACCGTGGACATTTAACTGGGATGTTGGCGCATGGGTTTGAGGCTGAGGGTTTACTAGCGGCTGCATAGGAAAAGTTAACAAGCCTTTGACATGTTGAATTAGCATAATCAATTGTAAAGGAGCCCTTGTACTTCTTTAGAGCAATCTGACACGATGGTGTCAGGGCACACCTGCCTGACCCCGTGCTGCACCCCGCGCCGCACTGCACTACTCCACTATCACTCCCCATCTCTCCTTCCCCATTTTCCCCCTTTTTCTCTATTTCTATTCTACGGTCGATTTCCTTTTCTCCATGTACCACTACATACCTAACCCCGCCCCCCCCTGATTGCTGCACGTGCCGTGCACACTCCCACCTACCGAGTGGCCACCTCCGGGATCTCCCACGGAGACACCCAGGGAGGTGCAGCTGTGTGCAGAGATGACGTGGCTTCCTCCACATGACCCTAGCCGCATGTATATAATAGTGCCTGGGGTGGGAACAGAAGAAGCAGCCTTCTTCTCAACTTCCCACTTCAGACTAAGTGGTCGGGGATGCTCACCCTGTGACAGGATTGCCGCTATGCACAGCCACTATTCATCCCACCGAGTCCCGCATGCAGGGACCTCGCCGCTTTCGGAGCTGTCCCTGACAGATGGAGCCAGTAAGAGACAGAGCCCACAAGGTTCTTCCTCGCGATTAATGGAAGGATCATGCAGGATATGAGCTGCAATGTGTGTCAGCAGCTTGGGGCCTGTTTCAAAGATCGCGTGACAACAGGGACAAGAATCGTTAGTCATCACATCTTCTCCAGACCCTTCAATCTCACACGCAAAACATGTTTTTCCTAGTGGGAATGTCAATGACACCAATACTACATCTACTGGTCAGAGCTAACTGACTCACCGTTGATCTGGTAAGGGAAATTGCTTGTTTGTCTGACTTCAATCATTCTGCATTGATCTTCCAGTGAAAGCGACCCAAACATCATCCCTGCCAACTCATGTAGCTCATCGCTGCGGAACCCGTAGCCCACGGTCATTTTCAAGGCATCTCCTTCACTGATTTCACCAATTCTCTGTCAGGGACAGCTCCGAAAGCGGCGAGGTCCCTGCGTGCGGGACTCGGTGGGACGAATAGCGGCTGTGCATAGTGGCGATCCTGTTGCGGGGTGAGCGTCCCCGACCACTTAGTCTGAAGTGGGAAGTTGAGAAGAAGGCTGCTTCTTCTGTTCCCACCCCAGGCACTATTATATACATGCAGCTAGGGTCACGTGGAGGAAGCCACATCATCTCTGCACACAGCTGCACCTCCCTGGGTGTCTCTGCAGGAGATCCCGGAGGTGGCCACTCAGTAGGTGGGTGTCATATCCATACAATCCTGACCTCCGTTCCGGGCTCCCGGAACTCCGAACCTGACTTCCAGAGTCCTACTTCCCTTCTGCCACCTCCTCCTTGCCGACTTCCAAGAGGTTATCCCACCTCCGGCTCCAACACCACCTTCGGTCCGACTCTGGAACATTCCGGGTCCGACCTCATCCTTGACACTTTCCAGACGAGCATGCAACACCTATGCTCCCGACTCCGGACCTCCGCTCCGGAATCCCGTTTGCGTCTCCGTCTCCGGAACCTCCGGTCTTAGCTCCGACCTCGGACTTTGACCCCACCTCCGCTTATACCCATTGTATTGGTTAGCTCATTCCATTTAATCATGTTTGCCAATATTCCGGAGTTTAACCTCCGAGTTCGGACTTTCCGGACTTACTCCGGACCTTGCAACTATTGCATTGTCCATTTCAATTCCGCTATTCTCCCTCATTCCTATTTGGGCTGCTGCTTCCTTCTATTCAGTCAGCTAGCCATTCCCGACTCCCATCCTCCTTCCTTCCTTCTTGGGCCTTGGCCCTTCATTCCTCCTTTGGGAAACACCATTGAGTCAAACACTTGACCCTTGGTGTTGTTCCTCTTTCCATCTCCCTTTGTCTCCTTTTGTCCTACCCTTGTTCCTTTTGATTCCGGACCCCTCCTTATATACAATGTACCTAGTAACTTGTAACCTCAGTCCGAAATCGACCTGAATTCCCCCCAAGTGTCAGAGTCCGCGCGTCAGTTCACGCGTAAGAATCTCCCCGGGAAACTAGTCGTTGTAAAAGCTGAGGGGCCAACCCAGCTGGCGATAAGGCCTTATATACATGAGTTCCGCAACTCATAAGAGTGCGGCTACATTGGGAACACATGGTAGCCGATAGAGAAGCGACATGAAATAGGAGAATAGATCATGCGGATAAGGGGGCGATAACGGGTGAGGGATGATGTGATAGCGGAAATAGCGCATTGAATACAGCCCGCGTTCTAACTACGGCAAATCATACGCAGATATCGGCTTATGGGTACTCAACCTATCCGGATAGGGGTCCGGGCCGGCTGGATAACCGTCCGTGCCCTGACACCAAGAGACTTCCCCTCTGCTAGATCCGAAATTAGGGACCCCTAGGACAACCAGCAATGGCACAGCGCTCCGCCTGAGTTGCTGAGGCTGAGGTCCTTCCATGCTAAGTCTCCGATTCCACTCCGGAGTCGTCTGAATCTGCCCGGTTCTAACAGCGGGAGTGTGTGCGGCGTGTGCAGCGATCAGGGGGGGGTGGGGTTAGGTATGTAGTGGTACATGGAGAAAAGGAAATCGACTGTAGAATAGAAATAGAGAAAAAGGGGGAAAATGGGGAAGGAGAGAGGGGGAGTGATAGTGGAGTAGTGCAGTGTGGTGCAGGGTGCAGCACAGGGTCAGGCGGGTGTGCCCTGACATTCTCCCCCTGATCGTTGCTCCAATCTCAACAATCTCAGGATTGATCTGCTGGATGAACTTTCCGGGAGCTGTGGCAGAAATGTCCTGTTCGTGTTCCCATGCCCAATCAGCGTCCTTCCCATCTGGCAATGTCACATTCAGTGGCCTTAGGCAAAGAACCTGGATGCCTATCAAGACAGTGTCTTCGCTCAGTAAGTTTTTCGGCACTACACTCCGGGGACTGTTGTCTATCTTAATGGAATTGACTTGTGCGATACCTAGGAAAGGGATTCCATCGCATCGCAAGAGCACAGCAACAGGGTCTTGGATCAAGAGACATTCTGTCTCTGTTATGGAATCATCACCGATATGGTGATGAGGCAGGGCGAGTGGTTGGCCAAAGCGGGATATGTTGGCCACACATCTCAGACGGTCTGTTGAATTTGATACTCTTGTGAATCTCGTGAACTCACGGAGAACTTTTGCCTTGTGCACATGCTTCCCATTGCCCATGTCGATTGTACTCTCCAATCCATGTTTTTCTGCAATGTCGCTGTCAACGAGCTCCTCAAGTTCCAGTGTGTTGGGGATGAGTGGAGTGGATGGTGTTGATTGGGCTTGCTGGGGCATTCCATCATGAGTTTCTTCGCACTCTCGATCTTCATATCCTTCCATTCCAAATGGGTTTAGCAAATTGGCACTGGGAATGGACTCCATTGCATTGAATTTTTCGGCAGGTTTGAACGTTGCCAACTCAGGGTCATGTTCAACTAGTTCTCTCCCGGACCTCCACGCTGACATCAGCTGTACCCTAGAGATGCGGACATCCCCCTTCCATGATGCTGGATTCAGATGGTCCACTTTCTGCTCTATCCCTCCTGCCACACTTAGACCCTGGAGCTGAAGTCGACGAGGACCACGGTCCCATTCTGGATGTTGTGAAAGAATCGAGTGGCACTCTATGGCCCCTGATGTTCAACCAGATAAACTGTATGTGCTCACATTGACATCGCTCCCCTTCTGAGATCTAATGAGTCCAAAAATCCATTCCAATCGATTGGTGCCCAACAAGATCAAGTAGAACTCGCCATCAGGTTTGTCACGCTTCATCTTTGCTACACAAAAGAATGCGTTTTTCACCATGATCTGGATATCACGATAAAGCAGTGATGGGAGGTATGCCGACCGTGTGTTATTTTGGGTGAAAAAGACGTATGCCAGGTGCGCCGCAGCACTGAGATATTTTAGCTGGTCATGAAGGCTCATGTTGACATCTATATAGGGCAGGATGAGATATCGGAGGAGTTTTGAGTGCTGGTTGAGGGCAATGCAAGCTTTGTGGAATATGGGATTGGCAGTAGCCAGGGGTGGTGGAAGCCACCAGATGAGTTGCATGAGGTTAAACATTGTGGTTACATCTTGCTTGTCCGTAATGTTCAACAGGTTATTGATTTGGCTTGCTGAACACCCATTCTCTTCTAGATGGGATCGCAGGACTGAGGGGGTAATCTGGACTCCACCTATCGAGACGCCACTGGGCCTAAGGTGTGCATGCCGAAGCCGTTTCATAACATGTTTGTAGTCTTTATCAGATGTTATCTCATCCTCTCCCACCTTCAGATTAAGCAGTAGGAGGCCCCCCAGGTACGTGAACAAGCAGGATGTTGGGGAAAGTGGCATGCACTCCATTAATGAAACAAGAGCCTTTCTGCGCCTTGATTCGCCATCGGAGGCTAGGCAGTATACCTTCCCCTTTATAATCCCTTTCTTCTCGTTACAAGCCTTCCATGTGTCAGGGGACGACTCCCGGGTCCCCATGACCCTCCCCTATGGCCCACAGCCTCAGGTCTGGCCAGCCCTATCCAGGGCACAATCTACTGTGGGTAAGGAGATGAGATAAAACAAGGGCAAGTATATACACTTGCCTACTGTGGGTAAGGAGATGAGAAGGAAGCTAACTTCTCATCTTCCCACAGTGGCCACAATATCAGCAAAACTTCCGGGGATACCCAGAAGTCACATGAAGGGGTAGAGACCGGGTCCGGAGCATGCGGCGCGTGGAGCGTGCGTGCATGCGGGAAGCGCAGCGGGTGGAAGCGGGTCCGGATGCGGGTCCGGGTCCGGGCTAGTCAGGGTGTGTGCCCTGACACCATGCAAGGTGGAGAAGATCTGAATGCGCACTTGCATCCTCACTCTTACATGTCGCGCTTATCAGGAAGGGACGTGCAATATATTCACGATGGTTTCCGATAAGTGCTCCAATTGCAGCAACTGTAGCCTATAATCCTCGTTGAGGTTACTGATAAATTTAATCATCTTCTATGCCAGATGCACCTCTGTACCAAAATGCACCCTTCTGTTTGCTAGGTCATCAAACATTGCATGTGCATCGTCAATGTTGTTGAGGACACATGCATTGGCACCCGAATGCTCTCGACAAAGGCCAACCACACCGTTTGTATGTGGGCACCAGTCTAACATCTCCTCCACCTTTATCTCATCGATCATGCAGACTAAGCCGAGATCTTGATCACTGGGTGGAGCGTCAATTTGATATGGAGCATCATTTGAGGTGAGTTCATCCAAAGTTGGGTAACTTAGAGATGCTCGGATCGAGGTTGTGCAGTGCCATCGGGTCGTGGATATCCCAGGCATACCAAGTGCCGCATGTGCAAACTCTGCCACCCGTGCACCTCCTAGTCGGTAGAGCACAACACTCATGAGGTGCTCTTGTTCGGTGTATCTGGGCCTGTAAGTACCCAATGCTGCTCTCCCAATACATCGGATAATCTCGTTAACTCCATGTCTCTTTTGTAGTGCGGATTGCACAAGTTGACCCATGTAAGGAGCATTGTGTCAGGGATGTGTCCGGGGTAGAGGGGGTCCGGATGTATCGCCCGGCAGAAGGGCCCTCACGGGGTGCAAACCAGGCGTGCATACTGGTGGGTCCGGGAAGGGACAGCAGTCCCTGGCCACTTAGACTGAAGTGGAGAATGTGAGAAGAAGGTTACTTCTTCGGTTCCCACTTCAGGTACATTTATGTACATGCGGCTTGAGTCACATGACGAGTGCCATGTCACCCTCGGAGACAGCTGCAGGCATCCGGGTGTCCCTGTGGGGGATCCCGAGAGCATCCGCTGCATGTGTGCGTGCTGGGCACAGTGGGAAGCCGTCCGGGGTGTGTGGGCTGGATGGGTCAATAGTACATTGATACAAAGGAAGGTGGTCCATGTAGATAGAAGGAAATAAACGAGAAAAGGAAGATGAGAGGAATGAGATAAAGAAAGGAGAAGAAGGAGAGAAGGGAGGGGGGAGGGGGGGAGGAAGGAGGAGGGAGAGGGTTGGACAGCAGGGAGCGGGTGTGGTGTGGCCGGGTGGGTCCGGGTGGACCCGGGTCAGGCGGGTGTGCCCTGACACATTGCACTCACTCACAGCCATAACAAATCTTTTATAATCCATATTTGAGGTTGCCAGTAAGTCAAGTTTCCGATTGGTATTAAGGAAGTGTAGTTTGAGAGCATTAATCTGATTGTCCTTTCGTCTGAGCATTTCAATTAGCCTAGATGTCCCGAGGTATTTGTATGGCATAGTTTCGGGAACACATCTGTGAACACGATCTTGAATCTGACAAAGCCTTCGATTATTTCCGATAGTCCGGCATTCTTGGCATGGTTCATCAGCCTTTGGTGTGGACTGAAGACAGGATGGGGCGTATATGGTAAGAACACCACCCTTTATTTGAATGTTCCAAGCCATTGCTAACTCCGCTTGTTCCTTCCATGGCCAGTCAAGATATGCATTTTTTCCTTCAGGAATATTCATTTTCACCCCCTGGCATGGGTGGGGGTCATCGATTACCTGGAGTGGCGAGTCACTATCCTCGTCAGACTCCACAAAGATTGGCTGAAGTTGTGTTCTAGGTTGCAGTAGGAGAGGTGTGTGCTGGATGGGAGAAGTTTTCTCTTGCAGCACTGAGGAAGGTGCTAATAACTGAGGCTGAGACACTGTAGGAACTCTGCGAACATTACACTTCAGCATACAGGCAGACATTCATGGTGACGTACACTTTTTTGGCTTCCTCAATCAAGTTATTGATCCGTGTCTCCAAAATTTCTTCAGAAGCAAACCCATGGCCAACAAAGAACTGGAGTGTGTTACACAGTCCTGGTAGCCCCATTGGCCCCCATCTTATCGCTGAAGGCAACAATCCATTTCGCTTTGCATATTCACTGCAAATACCGTTCAGCATTTTATCCAACCACTCATATGGGTCTTCGTTGGGCTCTTCCAACTGTTGAACAGCCACTATCTCTTTAGGGTCTCCAGCAAGAGCTGCGATGCAATCTGAGGAAATTGCGAGGGGGATGGTGTCAGGTAGGTGCACAGCAATGTCTCTTAGTCTTGACAAGGGCGATGCTGAATCAGATCCTTTATCTAGTTGGTCAGGAAGTGTCTGGAGTTCTTCTGTACATGCCTGAGGATTGCACTGCAATGCAGGGGTTAGGGGTGGGAATGAATGGGTGGGTGAGTGGGGGGTTGCACTCCGGAGCAGAACTGGGGGAAATATGCAGGGGTGCACAGACTCTTTTTTTTTGAAAAACAATGCCATTAATGTAGCTTGTGCTCGGGACCCTGCATCCTTGCTCCTTTTCTGCTGTAATTCATGGCACCGTGCTTTGCCAATGTGATTCAGCATGTTGTTGGGTCCACCCATCCCCAAAATAATTGTCTCATTACATTGTGGACATACTCCAGAATAGTCAGCCGGATACTTGTTGTGAATCTAAGGCAGCTATCTTAGTAAATGTTCCTTTGGTTCAACATGAGTCCATTCAGTACTTGCCTTGCTTCGGTGGAGGTCCATGCGTCTTTTAGAAGTGGTTTGTGTCTTACCAAATTTAGACATGGCAACTACTGAATAAATCGGCATACTCCGATTGAATTGTACCAGGGGGGAGGGTCTAGCTGGAGCAGCTTAAATACAAATGGTACATGGTGTATAAAATTTCCCAAATGGTGACCCCTTGGTGGGGAATACCCACTAAAACCCCACTGGTACATAGCCAGTTAGCAGGGATGATTTCGGTTGCAGTTGAGAGGTCTTTCCAAGTTTCCAGGACTAGTCTTTCTGGTAGGGCCTTCTTCCCGTATCTCTTGCTGTTGGTGAGGATCAAGGGGGTGTCGGCATTTCCCGGTTGAAAGGTATGCCGGGGGGGGGGTCATGGGTGGTATCAACGCGTAACTTCATGTACTTATGTGGCCATAGTACAACGTATAAAAATGTTATTCTAGTAGCTAATCCAAGTAAGAAAACTATTTGTTTGACTATTTTTGGGTGCGGCACCGCTTCTGGGGCTGGTGGTCAGGACATTTCCAGTGTTCCTCAGCCTGAAGTAGCTCGACACATTCTAAATGAAACCATCAAATATTCCAAGTAAGAGAGTAAAACCATATATCATGTAAATAACAACATACCCAGCCATACTCGCACCCATTGTGAGTGCACTTGACAGCATGCCCCATGTCAGGGGACAACTCCTGGGTCCCCATGACCCTCCCCTATGGTCCACAGCCTACTGGTGTAACCAGCCCTATCCAGGGCACAACCTACTGTGGGTAAGAAGATGAGAAGGAAGCTAACTTCTCATCTTCCCACAGTGGCCACCATATCAGGCAAACTTCCGGGGATACCCGGAAGTCAGATGAGGAATAGGAACCGGGCCCGGAGCATGCGGCACGCGGAGCATGCAGGGCGGAGCACACATGCGGGTCCGGGTCTGGGCTAGTCAGGGTGTGTGCCCTGACACCCTGCTGCAATATCACTTTCGGATGGTGATTCACCACAGTGGCACCCGCCAAAAATGTCCTCCTCTCCAATAACCCGTCGCTGGCAGCCAGATCTAGTGCTTGCCTTGTACTGAAATGGGCTTTGGGACAAGTTAGTACATGATGTTGAAGGGATTGAGAAGTTTAAGAGACTCATGCCCAAAATCGTAGCCTACAGGAGATGCTGGACGATTGCGAGTGCTGGGTTCGTCCTCTGGATCAGAGATCGGTTGATCATCATCCAATCCTCCCCCATCTTCCAAGTCAGGATTGGCCTGGGGGTCGACAGGTGTGTGGTTAGTATCTTCAGATGTCATCATTCTGTGACAGCCCAATAAGCCAAATTTTGAGACCTAATAAGAGTAATCACTCACTCAAAGACTATCCGTGAACTATGAGCTTCTGATATGGCAAGCACAGCAGACTGGCTGCTTGAGCCATTCGTGCATCTGCTGGATGACTTCTGTAGTGACAGCGATATTTTCGCCCATTTAGCCTTCATTCTAGACATTTCCTCTGTAGATAATGCATAGTCCGGTGAGTAGTGAGCTAAATTAATAGGATGGGATAACTTCAAATGTTCTTCCATATTATATTTCCACACAACCACCTTGCATAATGGGCATTCCACTGGCACATTCGAACATGGTGAGTGTGATATAGATTTGGATGCGTGTGCATATCTAAATGACAATGTTGGTAGGTGATTGCAATGAGAAGCAGGTAAATCGATTCGGTAAGGTTGGCGAGCCCTGATAATGAGTTTAAAGCTGCATTGACCAGTGGGACGAAGACAGAATCCGCATGGTTGATCCGAATGCACCAATCGGCCATCTGTCAGGGCACACCCGCCTGACCCGGCTCCACCCAGCCCAACCTGACCCAGTACCCCACTGTCCACCCTTCCTTACCTCCTCCCCCTTTCCCTTCCTCCCTCCTCATTCTTCCCTCCTCACTTTCTCCCTATCTTACTTCTTCTTTATTCCCTCTTTATTCTACATGGACGACTTTCTTTGTATCAATGTACCATTGACCCATCTGCAGCGCGCCCACCATGTACCCAGCCCAGGCACCTTGGGTGACTTCCCACTGTGCCCAGTACACGCACCTGCACCGGATGCCCTTGGGATCTCCCACGGAGATACCCGGGTGGTTACGGCTGTGTGCGAGGGTGACATGGCACCCGTCATGTGATCTAAGCCGCATGTATATAAACGAACCTGAAGTGGGAACTGAAGAAGTAGCCTTCTTCTCAACTTTCCACTTCAGGTAAGTAGTACAATATTTCTCCTCTAATGATAATAACAACTTTCCACTTCAGTCTAAGTGGCCAGGGACCACTGTCCTGCATCGGGCCTGTCAGTACGCACGCCCGATCCGCCCCCTGCCAGGCTCTCAGCCCCAGACGCTACACCCGGGCCCCCTCGACCCCGGATGAGTCCCTGACACTTACCGACTGGATTTCTGTATGGAAATGTGGGTGATACCTTAACCTTTGGTAAGTTGGGCATCCCTTGGAGTCCATGGATACTAAACAGTGATGCTGCTAGCCCTTGCAGTTCTGTTTTTGTAAATATAAATGTTGCACATCCAGCGACGTCATCTTGCCAAATAGTCGGATTAATAGGGTGAAGGTAAGCTCCTGTGGTCTTACTGCACTCCATTTCTAATTTCCAGTCCTTCCATAGCCAATCCTCGTCACCCTTGCAGATTGTCTCACTTTTCAACGTGAGAATGTGGAAACTAACTTCGATGACATGCTCAGAGAGTACTGTCAAAGGTATGGCTTGTGTTCCTTGCCCATCGATCTTCAACACCGAAATCTGAACCACAGCCAGGAATGGGATATTCTCAACATTAGCGAGAGTCACAGCTGGATCCCCAATGCAAATGCTGTCACCAAAGATAGTGTCATCAGCATCGATGTTGCTTATTGTACCAGTAGGTGTAACTGAGAATTGGGTGAGTCCAGCAATTCGCTTCTGTCGATCTAGGGATCCTTTTTGATGGACGATACTTTGGAACAGGGCCTTCAATGCCCACACTTTGTGAATTGTCTTCTCTTCCCCAGTTTTCTCATCATGGATTGAGAGATAGGGCAAAGGGTCCCTATAGTTGTTGGTTATGGCCCCAAGTATATTATCCTCCAAATCCAGCCCAGCATCAGGTCTGTCTCCTATAGGATTCGTCGCTGCGTCTTCCACCCCACTGATCATACCGGCTTCAATTTCTGGAGCATCCATATTTGACCCCAACAACGAGATTGCTGTTGCATCTCTGACATCATCCTCATCCTCCCTTTCAAGATCACCATCGGTTGCGGTAGATGCGTTTATACTGAGTTTCACAATCAGTTGTCCAAACAGTGAGAGCATGTCAATCCCTTCATGAGCAGTGATGTTGTTGATTAGTTGGGGGATTTTATTGTCAAGTGCCACAGCGAATGAATGCCCATTTAACCAACATGTCAAGGGGAGGACATCTTTGACGCTCACCTCCCCCTTCCAGAGTCCGGGTGTGATATGGTCAATATGCTGTGATTCCTTTTCCAGTTCTTGAAGGGATGGTAACCTCAAACGCTGTGGGCTCCGGTCCCATTCTGGATGGTGAGCAAGTATGTTTTGAATTTCAGTGACATGCGATAATCGGGTTGATAGCTGAAGTGTGGTAGCGTTTGCATCATTCCTGACCATTGTGCATAGAATACTGAATGAAATCTCGAGGCGATCTGTTCTGAGGAGAATGATATAGAATTTTCCCCCCTGATTGTAAGTTTTTTCTTTTGCTATGCAGAAAAAAACATTCTTGATGGCAATCTGAATGTCAATGTAGAGTTGTGTTGGCATGAATCGTCCCCTATTTGGATTTTCCTGGAAGAGGATCAGGAGAAAATGTGTGGCAGCACTGAGATGTTCAAGTTGCTGCCAAAGACTGAGTGTGATGTCGATATACAGTCGCACAAACCAGAAACAGACCCGGCCAAAGAGGTGGAGAGTGTAGTGCTGGGCTGTCCAGATTGGATCCTTATTGTTGGTAATTAAGGGAAGATCCCAGATGGCTTTCAGTAGTTCAATGGCCTGCTTATCAGCTGGGTTGAGCAAAGCCCAGTTTGTTGTGAATGACATTCCATTTTGACAAAGATGTCTCTCGAGAATTTGCGGAGTGATGATGGTGTCAAAAATGCTGAAGCCTGCTGGGCAAAGGGTGAGTGTGCATAGCCTCTTGAACAGATGCTTATAGTCCTTATCACAGGTTATGTCATGTTTACCAACAAGATGGTTAAATAATGGGAGGGGGGAAAGTATCGGATAGATGGGGGACATGTGGGAGAGGGGTTCCCTCAGTGTGATTTGGGCAAGTGCGGCACCTCGATGTGATTCACCATCAGATGCAATGCTGTACAGAGCACCCTTCAAGTCCTTCCTGCAAGCTTCGATTACAATTTTGATCAATTTGGCATGGGTTTGTGCACCCTCACACTTGCATGTTGGGGAAATTAGAATTGGCCAAGAACCATATATCCTTGCAAATGATGACAATGATCCCACAGCTCCAATTGTGGCCTATATGATACAAATTCACATCGGTATGAGATCATTTCTAAATTCATTGCTTACCTCTGCTGCCAGATGCATGACTCCATCCCGGACCCCTTCAAACAAGCGATCGGCTTTGTCTGCACTTGCATACTCGAGTGCAAACCTGTCACTATGCTCATGACATACCCCAACAATGTTATTTATGGATGGGTCATATTGTGAAACTTCTTCAATCTTGATCTCGTCAAACATGAGAATGTAGGCCCCAAGAACATCGCTAGGCTGCTCAGTGCTACCAAAAGTCCCAGCAACCAGTGAGACCGAGACATTATGGTGAAGTTCATGAGCAGTTGGAAGCCCAGTCGAGATATGGAGTGGCTCTGTTGGCCGATTGTGCTGAAGTGTGGTGACAGTGGGGGTGCCAAAGGCATTGTGTGCGATGCTTGCCAGCCGTGTTCCTCCCAGCCAAAGAAACAGTAAGCCCAGCTCCATTTCTTGCTCAGTGAAGGACCAGGCTGAATATGCCTTCTTTGCTGCTTTTGTAAAGAGTTCCACAATCCTCTTCACACTCATCTTCCTCTTCAGTGCCACCCACATCACCGCATCAGCTCACTTGACATCTCTGGACGACACGATCATGAGCAGGCATTTATGTTCATCAATTGCCCATGTCTTTCGGCCTAGCTGCATGTTGGCATTGAAAACCAGAAGCTGATGTGTTGCCAATCGCTTCTGTGTCCGTTGTAGGAGAAATAATATTCAAAGAATAAAACAATGATCTATCAGAATAGTCAACGAACAGGTGACAAGTTCAGACGTTTAACAGATCTCATGATCTTTATGAGACTGGACAGACATTAGATCATTATAAATTATCTACACCCATGTAGTATGAGATTTAATCTACTACAATCATGCCTAGAACTTGGCATAGGTGTAATATTCAAAGAATATATCCCTACAACAAGAAAATAGCACATAGACGGCAGAATAAGAAGGAACATTGGGAAAGAAATGTGAATATCTCGGGAACCAGTAAACCTTTGACTGTAATCTTTTTACCATCTGAAAGGACTGTTTCTTAACTTTATCCACGGTTTTGTTTCATTCTAAAAGCTTCAAAACTGACGGAGATATCGCTCAAACGGCGAAACACCTTATAATTCATATATATTTATTTGCTAATTCTTACAAAAAGTAATGTGACTCAAGGGAAATATATTGGCGCCCGGAAGTCTGGCGGACCGAATACCATATGACAGAGTATTCCCCGGCGCGGGCGGACAGTTTTTGATCGCATCAGAAGAGGAGAAAATGCTAAAAAACCGGATCTTGTATATTTTCCCATGATTCATCAAAACTTTTTGATTTTAAGCTCAAATAAATCGGAACAAAGGAATGATTGATGATCTGGATCTCGGATCATAAGCATGAAGTGATTCAGAAGTCCGCGGATCGGTTAATTAATTGGGAAGGCTCTAGAACATTAGTAATGATGTGGCTTCACAAAAAGGGGTGAATTAGAGAACAGTCTAGAAAGTTCCTTTATAGCTGAGTCATTTCTAAAGATAACCGTTCGTAATTAAGGCGGTATAGAGCATAGCTTTAGCGCTACAAGATCCCGCTAAGATCGGCCCAAAAGACAAAGAAATGAATTACTTATTGCTGAGTCATGTCCTAAGTCCATTATTAAGCTTACACAGCCCAAGCCCCTATATCATTCTAGAACTATCTATAATACAAATGTAGCACATGTAACTAGTGCGAGGCGTGGGAGTAGAGAGGCCTCTGAAAAGCATAAAAGGCCGCCGCTTCTGCCCCCTCTCAAACCTCAGGTAGAAATAAAAGTTTAATTCTCCTCACCAGTGGTTGGTTTGTTTGCTCCAAAAGATAAAAGCAAATATTAGTTGTTAGCTAATATAAAACTAACACGTCACTCTAAGCGTGAGTTAGGGTCAGTTAGACACAGCTGAACAAAAGTGTCATAGTGAGAATTAGTGAGAATTTGGTGGAGGGACTTCTTAATTGAATAATCTCTCAGCAATACTTGGTTATCACACCACAGGAGAAAAGTGAGCGATCCTGAACCTGCTAGATAACTAGCACGCACTCTAAGCGATAGAAAGAGCAGTTTGGTCACTCCTGTATTGAGTAACATTTGTTGCGGAATTATTTTATTAGTAGTTTTCCTTCAGTAAATTACCAGGAAAATCACATCCTACTGAAAAGTGGTATATCTAGGTATAATATTGACTAGAAATCATAGTAAAGTCAATATAGAATTTTATCCATAGACGATCTATATGTCAGGTGAGATCGTTGGGGGGTGTTTATTGTTGTTTAGACAGTGAACAATTATATATTTGGCAACCAAAACACGGTCAGTATGCAAATCAGCACAAACTCTAATATTGTTATTGGACATAGGAAACTGGTTACATAAGGTGATCCAGCTCCACTCCTTCACCGCTCTTGTGTGGTCCGGGTTATATGAGTGTAGTATTTGGTGTGTTGTTTTGTATCTGTTGTTCAGGTATAGCTCTTGGGTTTCATCGGTGTGGGTCTCAGATAGGCACAGTATGGCTAGTTTTTCTTTTTTCATTTTGGTCATTATTAGGTTCCATTTGTTTTTTGTGTTGTGGCTGTTGGCGCCTTTTATGTTTAAGGCACCTATTTTTATGTGGCTGGTTTGCAGTGGTGGGTTCCTCCCACCTCTCAGTCTCAGGGGTTTGTTTGTTGGGTTGGAGATGGCGCTGGGGGGGAGGGGTACTGGGTTTGCAGGGTTGGCTGGTTTTGTTTTTTGTCTAGTTTGTCTTGTTTGTGCCATGGCTCGCTTAGTACTCACCCTCTTGCCTGCCATGGGCAAGGCCTGGGGGTGAGGCAGGATTGCTGTTGCGGCCCCTCTACCTCCTAGTGTGAGTAGGGGGGGACCTCATGGTTTGGTGCTGGTATGCCGGACAGCACTACCAGGTGGTGCTGGTTTCACCATGCTCCCCTCCAGGTTCCTTGGGATCTCTAGAGGGGCTGGATTCATTGTTATTGTATTGTACTTATTCATGTTTAGTGTGTTAGTCAGTTTTTGAGAACCTGACTAGGTTCTTGAGTGAGTGAGAGCTTGCAGGAGGACATGTTTTAACGGGGGGTGGGCAGGTTATTTATATTGGGTGTCTGCCCTAGGGCCTCTGGTGTTAGTGTCAGGGCACATACCCTGACTTAGCCCGGACCCGGACCCGCGTCCGGACCCGCTCCACTTCCCGCGCACTTCCTGCGCCGCACGCTCCGCGCGCCGCATGATCCGACCCCGGATCCCACCTCATGTGACTTCCGGGTATCCCCGGAAGTTTTCGCCATATTGGGGCCACTGTGGGAAAGTGAGAAGTTAACCTTCTTCTCACTTTCTTACCCACAGTAGGCAAGTGTAGCCTACTCTTCATTTATCTATACACTTTCTTACCCACAGTAGTTATGCCCTGAGATGGGCTGTGTTTACAGGCTAGACTGTGGACTGTAGAGAGGGGTCATGGGGACCCGGGGTCCGTCCCCTGACAGTTAGAGACCAGATCGAGACAAAGGATTGTCTCTGTGGTGGAGGGCTTCAGCCTCAGTGACTCAAGCCAGGAGCACTGTGCCAAGTTACACGTCTGTGCCCTAATTTACTTACTGGCAACGAGAACTAAAGGGGGATCAACTCTAGTTGATTTTTATCACTGAGGTGTAACCTATGTACAAGTTAAGTATATATAGTTACAGCAAGAGCAGGCCCATGAATGGTGGGGCCGAGCAGAGCAGAGCTAATGGAGTTAAACATTGGCTGACTGAATATTACCGACAAGTCAGGTTACGGGGTTAGCGGAATGGCAGGCGATAACCCAGAAACGGAAAGGAGGGATAGACCTGAAGGTGGGCTTGCAGGGCAAGCAAGTGAATTGCCCAGTGGAGGCAGGAGTGCGCTAGCGGATGTCGGAGCTGTCTGGAAGCCTTCGGGGCTCTGTACTTAGGGAGGTGTAGGTAATATATTGAAAAGAGGGGGTGGTGACCATCGAGGGAGGTGGAGGTGATTACAGAATATGGGAGCTCCGAGGTTAGTGAAGAAGGAGCGGAGGTGGTCCGGAAGGATCGGAGGCAGTGGAGGTCGATGGCTGTGGGTGGATATGACATCTGGTTCTGGTGCCATGGGTGCTACTAGGTCTTCCACCTCTGCCTCTTGGTGTTCCTCAGTTTGTTCCCCTACCTCTCACAGTTAGGTTTTTGGTGCTGCCAGTGTTGTGGTTTCCAGTCAGTTCTGAGGCCAGAGTGGTTTCAAGGTTGGACCAGGTGTTACTGTTTGGTTTGCCAGTGGGGTGAATTTCATGCCAGAACAGCAGGTCTGTCAGAGACCGGGTCGAGACGAAGGAGTGTCTCCATGACGGAGGGCTTCGGCCTCAGCGACTTGTGCCAGGAGTGCTGTGCCTAATAAACACGTCCATGCCCTAACTTACTAACTGGCCACCAGAACTGAAGAGGGTAAACTCTAGTCGATTTTATTACTGAAGTGTAACCTATGTACAAGCTGGATATATATATGGTTACAGCGAAGATGGGTCCGCAAATGGCGGAGCCGAACGGAGTGGAGCTAATGGGGGTAAACATTAGCCGACTGAATATTACCAACGAGTCGGTTATGGGGTTAACGGAAAGGCAGGCGATAACCCAGAAACGGAAAGGAGGGATAGGCCTAGGTAGGCTTTGCAGGGCAGGCGAGTGTATTGCCCAATGGAGGCAGGAGTGCGCTAGCGGACGTCGGAGCTGTCTGGAAGTCTTCGGGGCTCCGTACTTAGGGAGGCGTAGGTAATAAATTGAAAGGGGGGGGGTGGTGACCATCGAGGGGTACTGAGGGAGTTGCAGAATACAGGAGCTCTGAGGTTAGTGGAGAAGGAGCAGGGGTGGACCGGAGGGATCGGAGGGATCGGAAGTCGATGGCCAGGGATGGATATGACAAGGTCCATGAGTGGGCATTGGAGGGTCGAGTGGTCTTGGCCCTTGCAGCCTCTGCATGGTTTGGGGGGTTGCATTTAATGCTGTTTGCAATTTTCCTATTGTACCATAGTGTGGCTTTGGCAGCTTTGAGCCATTCTCAGTGTTTGGTGACGTCTTTTGGGTGGGGGGACTTTGCTAGGAAGGCCCAGTGGATGGCTGTTTTACCCATTGTGGTGATGTTTGTTGGTTGGACACGAGCGGAGTCGATGATGGCTCACCATTCTAGTTGGTCTGGGACCGTTTCTGTGAGGTATCTTCCTATGGTGGTGTCTGGGCAGCTCAAGGGCATTCAAGGGCAGTGGACATTGTAAGAGGGCTCATGGCTTTTGATGCCAACTAAGCTTGTGGGGCCAAACTCTCCTAAGCTCTGCTTTCTCCACTAAACTTCACTATGCTCGATCCTTAACTCCGGTGTGGGTTCTCCAGGATTCCGCAAGGTCTGGGCTCAGTGTCCACTACTCACTTGTTGTGAGCTAGATCACTGCCCTTATTCCTACTGTTGGAATTCCACACACTCACTCCAACTCTAGTGCATCCTAGCACCTTAGAGAATTTGGGGGAGGGGAGAACTTCTTTTCAAAAATCCAGTATGTACAGGATTATAAGAAATAATTATTTTTAGAAATAAAAGATGGTAAATATTGGTGCCATATGGCACCTGGGTACCTTATTAGGCGAAATAATAAAAAAGGATAACAGTAACAATAAAAGAAAATCAATCAATATCTGAAGTGATGGCAAAAAATATGAAAATATAAAAAAATAAGCGATATCTCAACGGATTTACGGAATTAAGGGCCAAAATTGGAAATTAAGCCGGAGATAACTCTCACGCAGCCGATAAGCATTTTTACCAATTTATTAGACGCTGTGGGAACGAGTGAGGCTGGAATTCTGGGTTGCCCGCATATACTCGTGACCTGCCATGCCTAACTTGCCCAGCATAGAACTCCATCTGATTGGGACGTTCTTGGTATTGTCAGAATCATATGAATTGGGACTATTTCTAGATGTCAAATCTGTATTGGGTTGTCACATGAATGGAAGGGGTTTTCTAATTGTGGAAGTGGGTATCTGAGCTGGCTCTGCGCATGGGCGATTATCCCACCTACAACATGTCCTTGGCTGTGGCAGTGAAGTCCCAGTTTCTGAGCCAGTCAGATGTGAAGTCAGTTGCCGGGTGTGCCAAGAAGCTGAAGATTTTCGAGAACCAAAGCTGGTGGTGTAGTAGGGTCGCAGTGTCTTGGTAGGTTAGTGTAAGGGATTAACCTTACTTCACTATAATCCTGATTATAGTGATGCTGTTACTTCTCTAATTATTTGTGCTGAGATATGTAATTTACATATATATACCTCGGAGTACATAGTTGTAATGGCCCAGTAGCCTTTTACCTCTACCCTGTTGAATATCCAGCCCATCAAAGCTTATGTTTAGATGGACCTACTGAGGCCTGAGGCGAATGGGGGAACGGAACATTACCATCCCCAAACAAGTAAGCAACCCTTCAGTCAGACCTTTGATCATTATGCCACCCCATGGCAGGGGGTTGTCACTGCATTCCTCTATTTCATTGGCTGCTGGGATAGCACAGAGAGTGTTTGCTGATGCTGGGAAGGCATGGCTGATGAAGGTGGTGGCATAGTCTTTGGCTTCGCCCATCTTGGCCCTGGAGAATGCCATGATGATTGGGATTATGATTATGGCACAGTTTATGGCATCTTCCCATGCATCAATGGCTCCTTTTGAGATGTTTAGGTGGAGGTGCATGCTGTTGAAGCCTAGGATCCAGTGGTCGAAGCCCTCTGGGAGTGGGCAGACATTAAAGTCGGTCATGGTGTCGTTGGGTGTTTCAACTGGGCCTGGGGCTGGTGTGGCTGGGACTCTGATTGTTGTTTTGGGATCGGGGGTTGATTGGTCCTGTCATATCCATACCTACTCCACCTAACCTCTGACCTACTCTGCCACTGTTCCGGTTCACCTCTGGTTCTTCCTCTGCCTCCACCTCTGCCATACCCTCCAGTATACCTCCAGTCCACCTCCACCTCCGATCTCTGGTACCTTCTCCAGTACCTCTGATCCTCATCTTAGACGTTTAATAATATTTCTACCTACCCAATATTACTACAGACCTCCTAGGACCTCTGCCAACCCCACAAAGGTTTTCCCACTTTCCAATAGCTGTCGCTAATTCCACCCTTCACCTACCCACTCCACAATGCTCGATAAGGCAATTCTCTCATGAGCTTGCCAACCTGGCAAGTGGGTAAGTCCCTCTTGGGTTTTCCCTTTGTTCCCATTTGTCTTTTATTATGTATATAAGCCCTGTACTGTAGTTGATGGCACCTTAGTGCAAAATCGACAAACGACTATCCCCCCAGAGTTCGTGCCCCCCATTCTGAAGTTAAGGACCAGACTCTTAAGCGTTACCGAACGTAGGCACAGCGTTCCCCTCTGAGTTGCTGAGGCCACAGTCCTTCCACCCATCCTCTACCTCTGGCCTCCCTTCTGGGGAGAGGTCCAGGCATGCTGCTCCCTCCTTGCTGTGTCCCTGACAGGTCCTCATTTCCCAGTTCCATGGGGGCCATTGTTGTTTCTTCAGAGCTGGTTCTTGTCATCCTTGCTTCCTTCTTGGGGGGAGCTAGGAGGTCGGAGGTGTTTGAGGTGTTTGAGCTGCCTCTGTTTCTTTTGGTGCCCAAGCTAGTTCTTGGGTGGGCTGGGTCATTTGTTGGGCAGTTTGTGATAGGCATCTGGGCTTACTATGTGGCTCATGTTATGTACGGGTTTAGGGTTTTAACGAGTTTGGGGGGGGGGCATGTGTTGTGGCGTGGGTTGGTTGGGGCCAGGATAGATGTACAGTTTCAGCTTTATCGGTTTTTTTTTTTTTTTTTTTCTAGTTGATTTGGTTCAGGGGTGTCTTTGCTGCCAGAAGGTGTGTCTGGGCCTCGTCCCTCTCAGTGGAAGTTTGAGAGCCTACTTAGTAGGCCCTGCCCTGGTGTGGCAGGTGGGGCAGGGTTTTGGTCCTGCCAGGTGGCTAGTCATGCCCCCTGAGATTGCCCTTCTTCCTGGGTCTGTGGCTTTCATGGCATGTGCTTGTTTCTTTTGTCTTACATGCCCTGTTTCCCTTAGTTTAGCGACTTTTTGGTTGTAGGCTACTTTTGTTGTCTGAAATGAGCTTTTTTGCACTTTGCATGATGTACACTTCACATAGTTACTGTCAGAGACCAGATTCGAGACGAAGGAATGTCTCCGTAACGGAGGGCTTCGGCCTCAGCGACTTCTGCCAAGAGCGCTGTGCCTAGTGACACGTCCGTGCCCTAACTTACTGACTGGCAATTAGAACCTAGGGGGGTAACTCTAGTTGATTTTTCTACTGGGGCGTAACCTATGTACAAGTGGGATATATATATGGTTACAGCGGAGACGGTTCCGCAATTGGCGGAGCTGAACGGAGCGGAGCTAACGGGGTTTAAACATTAGCCGACTGAATATTACCGACGAGTCGGTTCACGGGGTTAGCGGAAAGGCAGGCGATAACCCAGAAACGGAAAGGAGGGATAGGCCCGAAGGTGGGCTCTGCAGGGCAGGCGAGTGTATTGCCCAGCGGAGGCAGGGGTGCGCTAGCGGACGTTGGAGCTGTCCGGAAGTCTTCGGGGCTCCGTACTTAGGGAGGCGTAGGTAATAAATTGAAATGAGGGGGTGGTGACCATCGAGGGGCGCCGAGAGGATTGCGGAATACGGGGGCTCCGAGGTTAGTGAGGGAGGAGCGGAGTTGGAACGGAGGGATCGGAGGGACTGGAAGTCGATGGCCGGGGATGGATATGACAGTTACCATATTTAGACAAGGATCACATGAGGTGTATACATTTCATTTTCCCACACTGCACACTTTGCACTTTGCCCACTTTGCACACTTTGCACACTTAGCATGCTTGCCAGACTCCATGGATGCACCAAAACCAGGCAGCATCCGCAACATGAATTGTTTTGATCACAGGTTGTTTACGGAAATAGACCTTAAACCCGATCATCTGCACAATTTTGGAGTGGCAGTACTCTTTGGCAAATGCTGAATTCAAGACCCTGGTGATCCAGAGAAGTCCAAATCCTGGTGCTCCCATAGCACATGGTTCTCCAACACAACCCACTTGTATGCACCACTTATGCTACAACTCCATGTAGTGATTGAAGTAATGAATAAAGCATTAAGATTCATGGACACCTGGTATCAACTTCATAGCCTCATCTCAAATTCAGCAATTGCTGAGGAGTACTACCAGATGATCAGATTTAAGGTCTATTTCCATAAACAACCTGTGATCAAAACAATTCAGTGGTATTTACGTTGTAACTGGGCAAGAGAGCTGCCCAGGCAAGAGAGTAGGGACCTGGGGGTAGTGTCTGAATCGGGTTGGAAGGGGGGAAAGGAAGGGTAATGGCAACAGTGCCAATACTGCACTGTGGTCCAGGTGCTAGAAAACAATCAACAAAATCTCACTAAATCAGTACTCACTCCTGGTCCTTCTTTGGCAGTCGTCAGGAGTCAGAGATACTGTATAAACTAGTATGTCGCCCTCTGGCATCACTAAACTTGTCAAACAACTTGTTACTTGGTGGGGGTGTCCCTTCTCATTGGGGGAGTCCCCTGTACCATACATGAAAATGTGCGCTATAAGTGAGGAATTGCAGGGCAAAGGGGAAGAATAGAAATACGCCTCTATGGCGACACAGAATAGCAAAGAAAGTGATGGAAAGGAAATACAAATAAAAGCAATGAAAACAATATCAGAAACAATAAAATGAATGATGGAAATAGTACCCCTCCTAATCGAGCATCCAACAACCTTCTCCTGCCGCCCGAATGGACTCTCCTCTCTCGTAGCTTTCCAACGGTACTAATTTCATCCAAATCCATCCAGTGGTTCTTGAGATATGACTGGAATTGGGTGGCCACTAGATTGACAGGCATGGGAATCTTGACTGTAGGGCTGGAAATGCATCGGAAAAATGGGGAAAAATGGGGAAATGGTAGAAAGGGTATCTGGGACCGTGTATAAGGTGCATCGGGCACAGGGTGTTCATCAGGGTATCAGGATTGCGATTTCTGGGCTTGTTTGTATGGTAGTGGAGATTCCCGCCTACAACGTTGCTGATGCTGCCTGGTTTTGGTGCATCCATGGAGTCTGGCAAGCATGCTAAGTGTGCAAAGTGTGCAAAGTGTGAAGTGTGCAGTGTGGGAAAATGAAATGTATACACCTCATGTGATCCTTGTCTAAATATGGTAACTATGACTATGTGAAGTGTACATCATGCAAAGTGCAAAAAAGCTCATTTCATGTGTCAGGAATATTTATTGGTGGCTTATTCCATAGAATAATCCACCAATGAAAAATCTTGACCCTGTGCACTTAAACATCAGCACTTTCCACTTAGTGCTTCTTGCACTTAACATACTTAACATACTTAACATATTTAGACATTGATCACATGAGCTTTCTATACATTGGCAGTTTCCTGCATTGCACTTTGCACATTGCACACTTAACACACTTAACACATTTTATATACCTGTCATATCCATACAATCCCGACCTCTGCTCTGGGCTCCTGGGACTCCAAAACTGACTCTGGAGCCCTACTTCTCTCTCTCTCCCCTTGTTGGTCGAACACCACACCAAGATCCCAAGCCGATCGATGCAAGTCACTCCTCATACATCAACACTTCATCTTGCTCCTCGTGTTCCACCACCTCCATCGGTATTGTAGTAGGTATATCCAGAGACCCATTCAAAGGCCTTCATGGATTCAGGCCTAAGAAAGGGATACTGTCATATCTGTACATACTGTCAGGGCACACCCGCCTGACCTGGCCCCACCTGGCCCCACTTCACCCAGTACCCCACCACCCAGTCCTCTCCTACCTCCTCCCCCCTTCCTCTTTCTTTCTTTCCCCATTTCACTTCCTCTTCATTTATTTCACTTTCTCTTTATTTTCTCTTTATTCTACACAGACGACCTTTCTCTGTATCAATGTACCATTGACCCACCCACAGCGTGCTCACAACATGCCCAGCCCGGGTGCTTTGGGCGACCCCCCGCTATGTCCAGCTTGCGCGTTCACAGCAGATGCCCTCGGGATCCCCCACAGGGACACCCAGGTGACTGTGGCTGTATGCGAGGATGACGTGGCACCCATCATGTGACCCAAGCCGCATGTATATAAACATACTGTCAGAGACCAGGTTGAGATGAAGGAGTGTCTCCATGGCGGAGGGCTTCAGCCTCAGCAACTTATGCCAGGAGTGCTGTGCCAAGTAACACGTCCGTGCCCTAACTTACTAAACTGGCAACCAGAACTGAAGGGGGGTAAACTCTAGTCGATTTTATTACTGAGGTGTAACCTATGTACAAGTTGAGTATATATGTAGTTACAATGAGAGCGGGCCCGCAAATGGCGGAGCCAAGCAGAGCAGAGCTAACAGGGTTAGACATTAGCTGATTGAATATTACCGATGAGTCAGGTTACGGGGTTAGCAGAATGGTAGGCGATAACCCAGAAATGGAAAGGAGGGATAGGCCCGAAGGTGGGCTTGCAGGGAAAGCGAGTGTATTGCCCAGCGGAGGTGGGAGTGCGCTAGTGGACGTCAGAGCTGTCCGGAAGCCTTCAGGGCTCTGTACTTAGGGAGGCATAGGTAATAAATTGAAAAGAGGGGGTGGTGACCATCAAGAGGTACCAAGGTGGTTGCAGAATACAGGAGCTCTGAGGTTAGTGAAGAAGGAGCAGAGGTAGACTGGAGGGATCGGAGGGAGTGGAAGTCGATGGCCGGGGATGGATATGACAATTAAGTGCAGCTGCAAGTTTGGGGTGATGCTTGGCCAGAATGCTCTTGGTAAGGAGCCCAGACTTCCCATAACCAAGATGATATAGGACAGATAAACAGCAGAGTTGGTGAGGAAGGCAAGAAAGGTGTACAATTGACAGGGCTATGATGACACCCCAAACAAATGCAAGTTCCTTATGTTGCTGAGTGGAAGGAATACCATCAAAGTAGACTCAAGGAAATAAGACCAGATGATCATCATATGAGATACGAAGTTGCTTGCCCTCAGGAGCTCATGACAAGAGCAATTCACTAAGCTGAAAAATGACCTCACTGTTAGAACCAGGTGAGAGCAGATGATTCCAGAGTGGAACTGGAGACTTAGCAAGGAAACTTGGCCTCAGCAACTCAAGGGGAGCACTGTGCCATTGCTGTTTGTCCATTTGGTCCTTAATTTCAGACATAATGGAGAGATGAAAGCACAAGAAACAAAGGTGGTCTGAATTGGAACAAAGGCATCTGAATGGGACAAAGGGAATTACGGAAGTGGAGCGGTGCCAAGGGTCATGGGTTAGACTCTATGGCACATCTGAAAGGAGGTAAGGAGGGCAAAGCCCAGAGGGGAGGTGAAGTGGGGTTGATGACTAACTGGCTAAATGTAAAGAAGCAGTAGTCCAAATAGGGATGAGGGAAAAGTGTGGAATGTATACTACAAGTGGTGAAGGTGCCAAGAATGGTCTGTGAAGCTTGGGGGTAGCAGAGGTTGCAGAGGTTGCAGAGGCAGAGTTGGAAGTCCAAGGAATATTGGCAATGGTGTTTATGTGGAATGAGGTCACCAATGCAGTGGACTTAAGCTGAGGTGGAGTCAAAGTCCGAGGTTGGGACCATGACAGGATCTCGAAGTGAAGGTATGAGCGGTGTCCGAGTACGAGGTATGGGACGGTGGCAGAAGGTCATAACTTGGCAGAGGTTGGCAGAAGAGGGATGGGAGGAGAGGAGGGTGTCAGGGCACAGCCCCCGACCCCACACACCCTCAGGTACCCTTCCCCCATTTTCCCCGATTTTTCCCCTCACTATTCCACAATCCCGCATGCATGCAGACCTGTGGGAAAGTTCTGGGCGAGTTACTTGCCCAGAAACCATCACAGCCACAACCATGGGAACTTTCTGGGTGAGCAGCTCGCCCAGAATCTTCCCATGGGGGTGCCAATTATGGGAAGTTGGCAAAGAGCTGAAAATTGTATAGTTCCCAGCTAGGTTGAGAAGGTTACCCTTCTTCTCAACTCATTTCCTGTGAAGGCAAGTGTAACTAACTACTTCATTCTGCAATGGACCCAGGGGGATCCTCCTAGTCACTGGGGTATCTAGTCCCAGTCCGAGATCCTCAAACTCACTGAGGGGGCTAGCCCCAGCCTTCACAGGAAATGAGTTGCTATGCATTTAGGGGGGCCGGGCCCTGACAGAGGGAGGAGAGGAGTGAGGAGAGGGAGGTCAGGTCAGGTCCAAAGGTGGATATTGGAGCAGACGGGGATTGGGTAGGACTCTGGAGGTGGTGGAGAGGGGGGTCCAGAAGTCAAATCAGGATCAGGTATGTACGGATATGACACTCACAAACACACCAATTCCTTGGGTGTTGTCTGAGTTTTGGCTATTATCAAAATATATATGAGCCTAGCATGCCAAATAAAAACTCCCTTGTAACTGTCAGGGACATGGCAGGGAGGGAGCAGCGTGCCTGGACCTTTCCCTGGAAGGGAGGCCAGAGGTAGAGGACAGGCGGAAGGACTGTGGCCTCAGCGACTCAGAGGGGAGCTGTTAAAAGCGTGCAATATTGTCCAGAAGCAGAGAAGGGACTCAGGAAAGGAGTGTCAGGGACATGTCCAGGGTAGAGGGGGTCTGGATGTATCGCCTGGCAGAAGGGCCCTCGCAGGGTGTGAACTGGGCATGCATGCTGGCAGGTCCAGGAAGGGACAGCAGTCCCTGGCCACTCAGACTGAAGTGGAGAATGTGAGAAGAAGGTTACTTCTTCAGTTCCCACTTCAGGTACATTTATGTACATGCGGCTTGAGTCACATGATGAGTACCACATCATCCTCGGAGACAGCTGCAGCCGGGGGATCCCGAGAGCGTCTGCTGCATGCACATGTGCTGGGCACAGTGGGAAGCCGTCCAGGGTGTGTGGGCCAGACAGGTCAATAGTAATAAAGAAAGGAGAAGAAAGAGAGAAATGAAAGAGGGAGAGAGGGAGGAAGGAGGAGGGAGAGGGATGGACAGTGGGGAGCGGGTGTGGTGTGGCCGGGTGGGTCCAGGTGGACCTGGGTCAGGCGGGTGTGCCCTGACAAGGAGGGACCTTGGCCTCAGCGACTCAGGTGGAGCGCTGTGCCATTGCTTTGTTGTCTAAGGTGGTCCTTAACTTCAGGTTAGCAGGGGGAGTCTCTTTGGGGGACAATCCAGTCGTTGTGGTCAATTTCAGACTGTTAGAACTGGGCAAGGGCAGATGATTCCGGAGGGGAACCGGAGACTTAGCAAGGAGGGACCTTGGCCTCAGCGACTCATGTGGAGCGCTGTGCCATTGCTGTTTGTCTATTTGGTCCTTAATTTCAGAGGTAGTGAGCCAGAAGTCTCTAGGGGGCATTTCAGGTCGATTTTAGACTGAGGGCCTAAAATGAGTATGTACAAGCACCTGTATATAGTAGGGAGACAAAAGCACAAGGAAATCAAAGGGGGTCTGAATCGGAACAAAGGTGTCCAAACGGGGACAAAGGGATGACGGAAGTGGAGCAGCACCAAAGGTCATAGGTTAGAACCTGTGGTACATCCAAAAGGAGATAGGGAGGGCAAAGCCCAGAGGGGCAGGAGGATGGGGTGAAGTGGAGATGATGACTAACTGGCTAAAATGGAGAGAAGCAGCAGTCCAAATAAGGATGAGGGGAAAGCGTGAAAGATACATTACAATCGGCGAAAGTACCAAGTATGATCCATGGAGCTTGGAGGTTGTGGAGCTTACAGAGGTTGTGGAGGCAGGATTGAAAGTCCGAGGAATGTTGGCAATGGTGTTTACATAGAATGAGGTCACCAATGCAATGGACTTAAGCCGAGGTGGGGTCAAAGTCCGAGGTCAGAACTATGATGGAATCTCGGAGCGAAGGCACAAGTGGTGTCTGAGTACAGGGTATGGGACGGTGTAGGCAGGATAATCGCCCACAAGCAGAACCGGCTCGGATACCCACTTCCACAACTATAAAACCACTTCCATTCATGTGACAACTCGGTACGGAATTTGGTACCTAAAAATAGTCCTAATTCGTACGATTCTGACGATACCAAGAACGCCCCAATCGGTCGAGATTTGACGGAGTTCTGCATTGGACAGGTTAGGCATGGAAGGTCACAAGTATGTGCAGGCATTGGAACCTCAAGTGGCAATCCAGAATTCCAGCCTCACTCGTTCCCACAGCGTCTAATAAATCGGTAAAAATGCTTATCGGCTGCGTAATAGTTCTATTCAGCTACATTTCCAATTTCGGATCTTAATTCCGTAAATCCATTGAGAAATCGCTTATTTTCTTATATTTTCATATTTTGCCATCATTTCAGTTATTGATCAATATTCTTTTATTGATACTGTTACGTTTTTTTATTACTTCACCTAATAAGGTATGCAGGTGCCATATGGTACCAATATTTCCCATCAATTATTCTAAAAATAATTGTTCCTTATATCCTGTACATACCGGATTCTGGAATGGAAGTTCTCCCCTCCCCCAATTTTCTCTAAGGTGCTAGGACGTGCTAGAGTGGGTGTGAGTGTGTGGAATTCCAACAGTAGGAATAAGGGCAACAATCTAGCCTGCAACGAGTGGGTAGTGGATTTGTTGAGCCCGGACCTTGCGGAAATCCCAGAGAACTCACCACACGGAGTTAAGGATTGAGAGTCGAGCAAAGTCTAGAGAGAAAGTGAAGTTTTTGGAGAGTTTGGCCCCATGAGCTTAGTCGGCATAGAGAGCCGCTAGCCCTCTTGCAATGGCAGCAGAAGGTTGTAACTTGGCCTCCACCCTTTCGTCCCTCTCCTACCCTATCTCCATCCGCTCCGATATTCACCTTCGGACCTGACATCATTCCTCCTCTTACCCCTCCTTCTCATTCCTCTCCTCACTCCTCTCCTTCCATCCCTCTTCTGCCAAACCTCTGCCAAGTTACGACCTGAAATGCCCCCTAGAGACTTCCTGCTCACTGCCTCTGAAATTAAGGACCAAATGGACAAACAGCAATGGCACAGCACTCTGCATGAGTCGCTGAGGCCAAGGTCCCTCCTTGCTAAGTCTCCAGTTCTCCTCTGGAATCATCTGCCCTCACCCAGTTCTAACATTGAAGCCGTTTTAATTTCCTTTAAAATTGCAGCGATGAGAAAGTCGCTTCATTGTTGACAACACTGTTGTCAAGATCTGGGTGCATATGTTCCAGGAGAAACTCTAAGTGGGCTTTGCCTACAAACTACTGTTATAGCCTCCTGCAATGAGTGTGCCCCCATTTGCATACATCCTTCATATGTAGAACGTTAAACTTAATGCTTGTTTTCCCTTTCATATGCTTGTACCCTGTCTGCAATTTATTATCGCAAGGGAGGAGGATGTGAGGCCCCAGCCCATGTCTATATTCCACTCACAACATCAATTGATGTTGTGTTGTCTAATAATTATGTTGTGATGCTAATTTAGCATCGCAGATGCTTCTCTATTTATTTGTGCCAAGAATGTATTAAATTGTATATAAACCCTCGGGGTAGCTGAAAGGGTGGACCAGCCTTTACTTCTACCCCGTCAATATACAGCCCATTAAAGCATATCATTAGACAGAACACCTGAGGCCTGAGGTGAACAGGGGAACGGAACGATACCATCCCCAAACAAGTAAGCAGCACTACAGAAGGTCAATGCCACAAGATAAATGAGTGCAGCAAAACATGGAACAAGAGGTCATGGCCACTAGGTCATTCAACAACAACTAGGGGAGGGAATGTTAAGACGTTGTCACGGGGATTTGCCGGTGTACCATAAATGAGCCAAATCCCGCGATTCTACTACCCTCAGCAAGCACCTCACATGTAGCCTATATCCCCTCACACTCCTTGCACACTTTCCTATTTTTCCTTATTTTTCTGATTCCATTTCCGGTGTCTAGAGCCCGATGTTTCCACTTCCTTATCGTCATGTGATGCTCTTTCCTTATTTGTTTTATCGGACTCTTCCGTGACCCGCTGTACAGTAGCTAGAGAGTATCAGCACCAGACTCTGGAGGACCAATATACCCCACCTCTTACCTGACCTCAGTGAGATTTCTATCCCCCCTCCTTCCTGTTGCGAGTCTAGTTGGATAGACCCGTTACAACGTGGTGGGGAGTAGTTGGATGGTGATGGGCAGCAAGCAGAGTGTTTGGGTGTGGGAAAGGTCAGGGAGGAGGTCATCTGACTCCAGGGAACACCAGGTCATGACACCCATGGTCCTAATTCTACCTATAAGCAGGACCCCATAGCAGCACAGGCTCAGTTAGATACTAGTATATACAGGTAGAAAATGCCCCACAGTCTTTGGTGAGACAACAGCTGAATGACCACCTGAAAACAAGTACAAAAACCTTTTTCCACAGCTGGATTTGAACTGACACTCCCTGCCATCTGTAATCCAGGACTGTCATATCCATACAACTCTGGACCTCCGCTCCTGATTCTGGACCTCCATCTCCTCTTCCAGAACTCCACATCCTCCACCTCCTCCTCCCCCTGTTGGTTGTTGAGAGTCCACTCTACCTCTGGCTCCAACACAACGTCCAACACTACCTCTGGTCCGACTCCAGTTTACTCCGGGACTGATCCCAACCTCGTACCTTCCAGACCAGAGCTTGTGATGCTCCACACCTCCAGCTCCAGACTCCTGTACCGGAACCCCATCGCACCTCCACCTCCAGAACTCCAGTCACGTCTCCACCTCTGGACTTTGACCTCCTCCTCCATCTTATCTCCTTGTATTCCTTATTGCATTTCATTTATTATGTCTAGCCAATATTCTGGACTTTGACTTCCAACTCCAGACCTCTGGAACTTACTCCGGACCCTGCAGTCTCTACTATATGGTGTCATTTAATCCTCTTGTTGCCTCCTCCTTATTTAGACAGCTGCTTCCTTTCCATATTAGTCAGCTGTCATTCCCCACAACCCCCTCCACTCCTTCCCCTCTTGGCCTTGCCCTTTTGGGAAGCACCATAGAGTTCCAACCTTGACCCTTGGGGTTGTTCCCTCATCCAGTCCCCCTTTGTCCTCTGACTCCACTCCTGTATTATATATACACTCTGTACATAGTTTCCTGTACCCCTAGTCTGAAATCAACCACAATGACTGGATTGTCCCCCAAAGAGACTCCCCCTGCTAACCTGAAGTTAAGGACCACCTTAGACAACAAAGCAATGGCACAGCACTCCACCTGAGTTGCTGAGGCCAAGGTCCCTCCTTTCCTGAGTCCCTTCTCCACTTCCGGACAATATCACGCTCTTCTAACAAGGACCACCAATACCAGCCATTGAGCTATGGCTTTGCACCAAAGTTATATCCTAGTATGGTTACAGCTGTCTCAGTACAATCAAAACATTGTTGAAAGGTTTGCTTACTATTTGGGGGACAGTAATTGTCAGGGCCTGGCCTCTGTCCAGGGGCAGCCCTACCTCAGAGCTGGACACTTGCGGTGTCCCAGGTAGCCAGGTGCTGGATCCTATCCCAAGCTCCTCAAACTCACTAAGCAGGGATTGAGTTGTCATGTATTATGGAAGGTAGCTACAACTTGCCTAAGCGGGGATTGAGTTGAGAAGAAGGGTAAGTTTCCCTATTCCCCGCTTGGCTGCTATAAAAGGAAATGCACTGTACAGTTCATAACGTGACTATGGGTAGAAGCCGAGCATGTTCCTGCGATGCGGAAAAGGTGTCACATGGGTTAAGGCGAGTTGCTCGCCTTGACCCACGTGATTTTTCCCATGGGTTCGCATGCAGTGTAGGAGAAATAATATTCAAAGAATAAAACAATGATCTATTAGAATAGTCAACGAACAGGTGACAAGTTCAGACGTTTAACAGATCTCATGATCTTTATGAGACTGGACAGACATTAGAAGATCATTATAAATTATCTACACCCATGTAGCATGAGATTTAATCTACTACAAGCATGCCTAGAACCTGGCATAGGTGTAATATTCAAAGAATATATCCCTACAACAAGAAAATAGCACATAGACAGCAGAATAAGAAGGAACATTGGGAAAGAAATGTGAATATCTCGGGAACCAGTAAACTTTTGACTGTAATCTTTTTACCATCTGAAAGGACTGTTTCTAAACTTTATCCACGGTTTTGTTCCGTTCTAAAAGCTTCAAAACTGACGGATATATTGCTCAATCGGCGAAACACCTTATAATTCATATATATTTATTTGCTAATTCTTACAAAAAGTAATGTGACTCAAGGGAAATATATTGGCGCCCGGAAGTCTGGCGGACCGAATACCATATAACAGAGTATTCCCCGGCGCGGGCGGACAGTTTTTGATCGCATCAGAAGAGGAGAAAATGCTAAAAAACCGGATCTTGTATATTTTCCCATGATTCATCAAAACTTTTTGATTTTAAGCTCAAATAAATCGGAACAAAGGAATGATTGATGATCTGGATCTCGGATCATAAGCATGAAGTGATTCAGAAGTCCGCGGATCGGTTAATTAATTGGGAAGGCTCTAGAACATTAGTAATGATGTGGCTTCACAAAAAGGGGTGAATTAGAGAACAGTCTAGAAAGTTCCTTTATAGCTGAGTCATTTCTAAAGATAACCGTTCGTAATTAAGGCGGTATAGAGCATAGCTTTAGCGCTACAAGATCCCGCTAAGATCGGCCCAAAAGACAAAGAAATGAATTACTTATTGCTGAGTCATGTCCTAAGTCCATTATTAAGCTTACACAGCCCAAGCCCCTATATCATTCTAGAACTATCTATAATACAAATGTAGCACATGTAACTAGTGCGAGGCGTGGGAGTAGAGAGGCCTCTGAAAAGCATAAAAGGCCGCCGCTTCTGCCCCCTCTCAAACCTCAGGTAGAAATAAAAGTTTAATTCTCCTCACCAGTGGTTGGTTTGTTTGCTCCAAAAGATAAAAGCAAATATTAGTTGTTAGCTAATATAAAACTAACACGTCACTCTAAGCGTGAGTTAGGGTCAGTTAGACACAGCTGAACAAAAGTGTCATAGTGAGAATTAGTGAGAATTTGGTGGAGGGACTTCTTAATTGAATAATCTCTCAGCAATACTTGGTTATCACACCACAGGAGAAAAGTGAGCAATCCTGAACCTGCTAGATAACTAGCACGCACTCTAAGCGATAGAAAGAGCAGTTTGGTCACTCCTGTATTGAGTAACATTTATTGCGGAATTATTTTATTAGTAGTTTTCCTTCAGTAAATTATCAGGAAAATCACGTCCTACTGAAAAGTGGTATATCTAGGTGTAATATTGACTAGAAATCATAGTAAAGTCAATATAGAATTTTATCCATAGACGATCTATACGTCAGGTGAGATCGTTGGGGGGTGTTTATTGTTGTTTAGACAGTGAACACTCATATATTTGGCAACCAAAACATGGTCAGTACGCAAATCAGCACAAACTCTAATATTGTTATTGGACATAGGAAACTGGTTACATAAGGTGATCCAGCTCCGCTCCTTCAGCGGGCTGTAGTTGTGAAAGATGGGAGGATGAGGGAAGTGGGGGGAGGTTAGGGAAGGTGGTTCTGGGGTTGTATGGTCAGGTGTGGTTGCCCTGACAGTAATGTTATGTTCCCCCATTCACCTCAGGCCTCAGATGGTCCATCTAAATATAAGCTTGGATGGGCTGTATATTCAATGGGGTAGAGGTAAAAGGCTACCAGGCCTTTACAACTACTCCAAGGTATACAGTGCCCCAAAAAACCATTGCAATGTTTTGCACTTTTGACTTCAAGAGCTTATTAAACAATGGGAAAGGGTTCTAAAATTTCAAATAAATATGTTAAACATGTGTTAGTATCCTGTCCATAACTCCACCAATTATGTAAGCAATATGTCCATTTTTGGTAAAGTTATCTAATTCACAAGGGACCCATGGCATTGCAATGGTTTTTTGGTGTGCTGCCAGAATGGACTAAAACTGGAAATATCATGTGATAGGTCATGTGATATTGTTTACTATATACACTAGTAAACAAATAAACATTGCTGGAGCATAAATACACATGGATTTCAAGCTGTAATCCCCAATTCTAAAATGCATCAATTGGCTGCTTTGAAAATTGAACAAGTGCTTTTTCTCATTGATTCTGGCCACAGTGCTTATCAATTACTGCTGTCCACCATTCCACTGTTACCCATATTTGGTTTAAACATTGTCCTGACACTCCTAAGCCCAGTGGTGGTTGCCCATCTAAGCTCTCAGACACCAATATCTGTCATGCAATGCATCTTATCAACTCTGGTAAAGCCAACAATGCTGCACAAGTCACCTGAATTCTTCAAAAAGTCACCAGCACCAGCCTCTCAACTGAGGCTGTTCATCTGCGACTAGAGGAGGCTGGTTGGAAAGCAGTGGTGAAGAAGAAGCAGCCCATGCTCCTCAGCAGATGTCATAAGGAGAGAATGGACTTCACAATCAGCCACAAAGAGTGGACTCTGGAGGATTGGAAGAGAGTGGTGTGGTCTGATGAGACTAAGGTGAATTTCCTGGGCTCAGATGGGAGGAAATGGGTGTGGAAATGGGTGGATGAACCTCTTACAGACAGGCTGGTGCAAGGAACAAAAAAGTTTCATGGTGGTTTTGTCATGGTTTGGGGATGTATTACATTGGATGGAGTTGGAATGGCATGCAATATTGATGGGAAGATGGATGCCAAGCTCTACTGCCAAATCCTGGAAGAGGACTTCCAGCAAACCCTCTCATATTATGACAAAAACCCAGCCCACATCCTTTCCCAACAGGACAACAACCCAAAACACACCAGCAAAAGGGCCCAGAACTGGTTCAATAACCATGGTATCAGGGTCATGAAGTGGCCCTCCCAGTCCCCAGACCTTAATCCAATCACACATTTATGGAACCATGTAAAGAGGAAGCTTGGGGAGTATGAAGAACCTCCAAGTAGTGTTCATGAGCTGTGGGATCAGTTTCAGGAGGAGTGGGAGAGGATAGAACCAAGTGTCTGCCAGAATTTAATCGAGAGTATGCCTAGGAGGATTAAGGCAGTACTTAGGGAAAAAGGTGGCTATACTAAATACTAGTTAATGTGATTTCCTTTCTCCAAAATGCACACCAAAAAACTGTTGCAATGACATGGGTCCTTTGTAAAGTAAATAACTTTACCAAAAATGGACATATTTATTAGAGAATTGGTGGAGTTACTGTATATATGTAAATTACATATCTCGGCACAAATAAATAAAGAAATAACAGCATCACTATAATCAGAATTATAGTGAAGTAAGGTTAATCCCTTACAATTAATAAGAATATCATTCAACAATGTATAGAAAGCTCATGTGATCAATGTCCAAATATGTTAAGTATGTTAAGTATGTTAAGTGCAAGAAGCACTAAGTGGAAAGTGCCAATGTTCAGGATTTTTCATTGGTGGATTATTCCATAAAAAAGAATATTATTTTGAGTGCATGATACAAGATTCCAACATAAATATTTTAGCACATATGGGCAAGAAGCAGATGAATCGGGTTGGGTTGGGTTGGGCTGGGTTAATTTTGGGTGGGGGTAACTACTACATTTGTTTTGGATTTTTTCTGTGATGATTAGAGCCTTGAAGCAAGCTTGGTTGCCATGGGAAGACAGAGGCCAGACAGTGCTGGAGCACAGCCATACTACATTTTGCCCCAGCTGGAGGAGCGAGTGCCACATCCAAATTTCCGGAGTAGGTGATCAGCTAATGTGTTTAACTCCATACCATGTGATCTTTTGTATTGAATACAGAACCTGAGAACATTGTGTAAAGAGATATATTTCATGGGGGTCAGCAACCAAAGGTTGTGACTGCCCATGCTTTGTGGCTGTGCTAGCTGTTTCCCCAATGGCAGGACATTTTCCTCTGTTAGCATGTGATAAAACAAGGAATGTTGTTCTTAGTGAGCTATATTAGTGCACCTTAGACCTTTTTTTCTTTAAATATGCTTCATTACTGAGATATCAGTGACAATCAGCTAAAAAAAAAAAAACAAGAAAGATGATGCTAAATTAGAAAACTACCTCTACCGATACCTAGGTAAGGCCAATAGAATAAACTTTTAATTCATATGCAATGCAATGAGACTATGACATGGAAGAGAAATTTGGGTGCAAAATTTGGTGACTTTTGGGACCTCCAGAGGTTGCCAAGTTGAAATCTGCACATCAAGGTAAGGCCCTTTGGCCGCTTCAAATGCATGTGCAACCCAGATTGGGCAGTGATACAATATTCTTGGTCTAGCACAGGTTCATTGCGGATTCAGGTCAAAAGAACAGGCCATTCATCCAACCAGAAAAGGGCATCAATGGCTCATTTGGTGGAATACAAGAAGAGTATCAATCTCAAAAAAAGCATTTACAAAGTCAAACATGGAATTGGCCTGTAAGAAATTACTTGCAGAGGCTGCAATGGTAAAGGCTGTGAAGAACTGAAGGAAAAGAGAAAGAGAAATAAGGAATGCTAAGGAAGTCTGTTAGGTTGACAGATGATGCAGAATGGGCAAGGAACCTGAAGAGCACCCTCACGCAGCTGGAGCACAGTTAAATGTGTAGAGGCTCCAGGACCCTCTGGACCCTCTCAGAAGCCATATGCCAAGAAAAGCTGACAAAGTCAAGGAACTATTGAGTGCAGGAGATCAGAGGAAATGGAGTCAGGGAATGTAGTAACATGATGGTTGCTGATCGGCACAAATACAGGGAGCTAACTGCAAAATAATCAGCCTCCTAGGCCTCTGGGGATCATGCATCATCGTCAATGGCAGTGAGAAAGAGATCGGACAGAGTTTGAGCCATGTGTTGAGACATCAAGGCACTCGCCATAATTCTGGCAGAAAACAGGTCATGTGGGGTGAAGGTTCTCAACATGCAATGCTGACCCTCATATGTAATGCTCAGAGTGGATGAGCACAGCCTCAGGCCCGGAATCGTCAGTTTCATTCATGTCAGGGGACAACTCCCAGGTCCCCATGACCCTCCCCTATGGTCCACAGCCTACTGGTGTAACCAGCCCTATCCAGGGCACAACCTACTTGTCAGGGACTTGTCCGGGGTCGAGGGGGTCCGGGTGTAGCGTCCGAGACCGAGAGCCTGGTGGGGGGCGGATCGGGCATGTGTACTGACAGGCCCGATGCGGGACAGTGGTCCCTGGCCACTTAGACTGAAGTGGAAGGTTGTTATTATCATTAAAGGAGAGATATTGTACTACTTACCTGAAGTGGAAGGTTGAGAAGAAGGCTACTTCTTCGGTTCCCACTTCAGGTTCGTTTATATACATGCGGCTTGGATCACATGACGGGTGCCACATCACCCTCGCACACAGCCGTAACCACCCAGGTGTCTCCATGGGAGATCCCGAGGACATCCGGTGCAGGCGTGTGTGCTGAGCACAGTGGGAAGTCGCCCGAGGTGCCTGGGCCGGGTACATGGTGGGCGCGCTGCAGATGGGTCAATTGTACATTGATACAGAGAAAGTCATCCATGTAGAATAAAGGGAGAATAAAGAAGAAGTAAGATAAGGAGAGACTGAGGAGGGGAGGATGAGGGGGGAAGAAGGGAAAGGGGGAGGAGGTAAGGAAGGGTGGACCGGCGGGGTACCAGGTCAGGTTGGGCCGGGTGGAGCCGGGTCAGGCGGGTGTGCCCTGACAGGCAGGATCCGGGGCCGGATCATGTGGCGCACGGAGCATGCGGTGCAGGAATGCGTGCGGGAAATGTAGCGTGTCTGGATGCGGGTCCGGGTCCGGGCTAGTCAAGGTGTGTGCCCTGACAATTCACCACTCAATAGTGCCCCTATAGGATAGGCTGGTACATACAAGTGCTAGTTACAAGTGTGCACACTGGCACGTTCGATTGCCATTAGGGGTGCCACGATTTGGTTCAGTTCGGTTTGGTTCTGGAACGGTTTGAACCAAATGTAATAATTACCGACAAAATGAATATATTTTGACACGGATTAGGGTCTCTGTGAGGCCCCGGCCCATGTCTATATTCCGCCCACAACATCAGTTGATGTTGTGTTGTGTAATAATTATGTCGCGACGCTAATTTAGCGTCGCGGAAGCTTCTCTATTTATTTGTGCCGAGAATGTATAAGATTGTATATAAACCCTCAGGGTAGCTGTAAAAGGCAGATTAGCCTTTACTTCTACCCCGTCAATATACAGCCAAATCAAGCGTATACTTAGACGGATTACTGAGGCCTGAGGCAAACGGGGGAACGGAACATTACCGTCCCCAAACTAGTAAGATAACCTTTCACTTTTTTTCGCTCTTATTCTCTTTCCATTCTCGGCACCGCGTTACCGGCGCCGAAACCCCATTTGGCAACGCGCACGTCGTCGGCCCCTGACAACGCGCGACTTCGATCAAGTTCTCACGCGAACTTGTTGAACAACTCGACACCTCTTCTGGATGTCGTGGAGATACAACACCAGGAGCACGTCCAATGCTCCCGCCAACACAGCCGGCCCCTCCACTAGCCGTAGGGCGGAAGACGACACCACCTCAAGTGATGGTGGCGATCTGGGCCTGCAAGGGCCCAGGGACGCGTCTCAGACGCGTCCCACCTATATGAGAGACGTTGACGAAGTCACAACGTCTGAAGCCCTCGCAGCGGAGACTCTCGTGGCATTCATCCCAATGCGCACGTCGCGCCCTCCATCCCCAACCCACTCCCTCGCGTCTGAAACGGCGCGAGTACTAAGAAATCACGTCGACCAAGTCGACGACGACATTGCCGACTTGAGAGGCGATGTCCATAACATGAATACCCAGATCTCTAGGAATAGCGACAACATCGCTCGTCTAGATCGTAACATCATTAAGGTGGAGGAAAGACTTAATGAGAAACTTAACGAAATTCTCCTCGCGCTCTCTCGACGCGACGAGCCAAAGCCACCCGCAGCAACGGTGGATAACCCATCTGCAAACCCTCCAGTGAACCCAACAACGGGTGGAAACCCCATCGTCGTCTCTGACCAGACGAAAAAAACCGCTGTTGAGGCGCAAGCGCCCCAAGAGGTCCCTGTAGTCCCCGTTAATCAAACGGGTCAACAAATCACTAAACCCGCTGTGGAGGCACAAGCGCCCCAGGAGGTCCCTGTAGTCCCCGTTAATCCAACGGGTCAACCAATCAGTGGGGTCCCCATACCTGGAGGGATCCCCACTGTCTCTGCCGTCGTCACAGAGGCGACAAGTTCACGCGCGTCTGTCGAGGTACAAGAATCTGACGGATGTTTTGTTCCTATCTTTAGTGGAACTAAGCCACCTACCCCATCGATGGCGCCAGTAACCACTGACGCCAAAGGAAAGGGTAGGGAGATCGACCCAGGACAACTGGCTGGATCATCGATTACAGGGGAGAGTGGAACTTCTCCATTCCATTTCAGGCCAGGCTTCGTGCCCGCGCCGTTCATTCTGTCGTCCCAACCCACGAACAGTGGGGTGAAGATACCAAGCGTTGACGCTACTCAAACGCGTAATTTCCCTCCCGACCACGGGAGAAAGAAAGCAGTGCCGATGAAGGCCACTGTGGGGATGATACAAGAGGAAGACGGTGACGCGGAAGCCACCAGTGTTCCGTACGATTACTACGCACGAAAAAAACGCCCGATCTACGTCCAGGATCATGTAGATGACATTGGCGGACAGCCCGCCAAGGTCAGACCTATCTTCGCTAAGCGTAGTCTCAGCGAATCTACTTTTGACTTTAACGCCCGTCTGGATGCAGACGCAGCATTCGTATACAACGTGGGTCGTGGGGCAAACGGTGAAGACCCCGAAAGACTGTCCCACGGCACAGCACTCAGACGAGTGCTGGATAACTACCACCGATTCTCACAACCGCCTGTGGCTCCAGAAGGGGGCAAGAGGCGTGTAGACCAAGTTAGGTCTAACTCGGGAAGAAGGCCCCGCCGTCCGAGTGGCGATGGTGATGATGAGGATGGTGGCGAGGGTGGCTCATCCTGGCCCAACCCACCATTTCCTGACCTATTTGGCACCGAAGCAAAATGGGAGCCTTCATCCAACTTTCCAAACCACTCGTCTGTACGACCCGGTTTGTTTGACTCAACCATGCGTTCATACGCAGCACCAGCGGCACGAGTAGTGCCTGATCCATCTGAGTTCATGACTCAGCTTCTTGAATCTGCACGCTGAAGTGTGGAGGTCCGAATCCTGCAGCCACTGCCTGCAGATGTACACCCAGAACTGCTCAAGAAGATGCAGGGACTGACTCCGACCATCAAATGGTCTGGAGAGAATAACTCGAAGATATTCCACAACTGGCTGCACTCCTGGCTAGCCTATATGTCGTCGTGTGGGTGGAAGGGTGAAGCTTACAACGAGTTTCACGTCCACACTTTGACAACCGCCGTTGAAGGCGAGGCACAAGACCTCCTGATGCACTATATACGCATTGGAGTGCAGAACGGGGTAACCCCCCCATTCTGGGATCTACTAGAGATCCTTATCTGCACCTTCATCAAGAAGTCTGCAGCAGTAGCATCCACGAAAGCGTTCAAAACGCTTTCATACGATTCCGCGAAGGGAATCAAACACTTCTATAACCAGCTGTATCGTGCAGCTGGGGAGATGATCACGCCTCCTGACCAGGCAACGTTCAATGAACGTTTCCTGAATGCCATCCCTGGCGAAATGCATCGGGAGATGGTTATGCGCCACGACATTTCCGTGGACTACACAATGAAAGACGAGTTGTGGACCGCCGTGCTCCGCCTGGACCATGCATACGATTCAATTAAGGCGATCTCTGCGTATTGTAACGACTCGCAAGCGCCAGCCGTGTCAAAAACGACGCAAAAACAAGCCAATGCCGCAGCAGCACCCAAAAAAGCTGCTGATTCTTCGTCCGCCAAGAAAGTGTACAAAAACACATTCGGGGGAAACACGTCAGCTCTGAAGAGCGGACAACGCTCAACCTTCCGTGCGAGCTACTCGCCGGCTCCAAAAACAGAGAAATCGACGTCGTCTACAGCGACGAAATCGATGCCATCCTTGGATAAGGATGGGAAACCGCGTTGTTTTAAATGCGGGAAAATAGGCTATCAACGTGATTGCCCAAATCACGACAAGCCCAAACCGCGCATGTACAACATAGCGGTCGAGTCTGACGAACGAGACCTACAGGACTCGGAGCCTGTAGAAGAACCGGAAGGTGTTGAAGATCCTGCAGAGGTGCAGGACTATATGGCCGACAATGAGGCGTTCGACGATAAACTCGTGGACGACCCATACGATCCCAACCTCCTTGCTGAGGCGGAGGAGGAGTACGTAGAAGTGGACGCCGACATGTTCGTCGGTGCTATGACGTTCGTGGATCCCACGGACGAAAACTTCTCCATTAAATTAGCGTCTGCTCGGCAAGCAGACAAACTGCCATCTGATGAGCAGATAGTAGCTGAGCTTGTCGACGACGCAGTAAAGACCTACAAGAGGGACGGTGTTATACCGGTCCCAAAACCTTCATCGGGGAAACCATCAACGCAAAGTGTGACGAGTTCTTCAGTGCCTAACAAGCTTCTGAAGAAAATCCCGCCAATATTCGACGTGAAGTTTAAAATCTCGCGAGAGGCGGGTAAATACCCTGAAAACCGCAGCGCCGACTTAAGGCGGACGCTCACCGGCGAGGTTAACATCGCCGGGGTAAACGCCTTTGTCCTATTTGATAGTGGCGCTGAAACAGACGCCCTATCTCCAGATTTTGTCCGAGCAGTTGCCAAACCCCTTGGTTCTCCAGATGGGGACCAAAAACAGTCGTTCATGCATAATGTACGGCACGAATACTCCCGTAACCATTCACAGGGTTACGTCTACTCACTATTTTGACGTCGTCAACATTGACCGCTACGACGCCATTCTCGGAGCTCCGTGGCTGAATGCCAACGGAGCGTCCCTCAATTTCGAAACTCACACCGTCCACATAAAGACGGGCGACATCAAAACGTTTGATGTCCTGACTGAACGGGGTAAAACCTCAGTGGGGGCTGCTGCACGCGGTCGCCCCAAACTTCCCCGTGCACCGAGATCCGAACTGTCATCTAAACAGATGGCATGACGCAATACGGCGAAGGCTGGAAACCCTTCGCCACGCATCCTTGCCATCTCCGCTCAAAAAGACGCAGATACCTCCCAGTGGCCCAATCACTGGCCAAGCCCAAGGTCGAAAGATCTCAGGCTTCCCGACTGTTCCCATTTAGAAGGTCTGCCAATGACAGACCCTGAATTCGTGCCACTCAGGAATTGGTGGCGTGAACGTTTCAAAGACATCATGGCGCCAGCCCCTGAAGTCCTACCTCCGTTCAGGGAGGTTAACCACCGGATCAACTTGATTGATCCGAATAAAAAATATATAGAAAGAAGGGCTACGTGCCCTCAGGCTCTCGAACCGCAGCTTCGAGAAAAGATCGCTCGTTATGAGCGAGCCCAATGGTGGGAACGCAAGGCGGTCGCAACGGCGGCTCCACTTCTTTGTCTTGCAAAGAAGGATGGTTCTTTACGGACTGTAATCGATGCGAGAAATCGCAACGCAAACTCCATTCTCGATGTCACGCCCATGCCTGACATGCGTTTCATCATGGATAGTATGGCTCGGGTAACTTATCGATCAAAGATCGATATGACAGACGCGTACGAACAGATTCGTATTGAACTGGACTGCATACAATACACGGGGATGAGTACCCCGTACGGTACTTTCATATCGAACGTGCTGCAACAAGGGGACTGTAACGGCCCTTCCACGTTCCAGCGCATTTTGACTTGGATCCTAAGGGACCAAATCGGTCGAGCCGTCCACGTATGGTTCGACGACATCTTCACTGGAACTACGTCAGTGAAGCAACACAACGAGAAATTCTTGTGGATATATACTCGTCTAAGGGACGAGAAGCTCTATGTAAGCCCAAGAAAATTTGAGCCATTCGCCCCTGTACTCGACATACTGGGGTGTAAAGTGGACTCAAACGGAATCCACGCAGATTCCGACAAACTAGAGAAAATAAGGAACTGGCGAACGCCAGAGAACCACACCGAGGTTCTGCGATTCCTAGGGCTCATTGAGTACCTAGCGAAATTCCTACCCAACGTCAGTGCATACACTGGACCGTTGCAATCCATATGCACCAGCCATATGCCGTTCCGCTGGAGCGCCCTACACGAAAAATGTTTCGCGCAGATCAAAGTAATCGCGTGCAAGACGCCGATTCTAAAGCCCATAATCTGGGATATACCGGATTCAGAAGACCAAAACAAGTACCGTGTCTGGGTGATCACCGACGCCTGCCCCGCTGGCGTCGGGGCCGTGCTCGCACAGGGTGCAGAATGGCAAACCTCTAACCCTGCTGCGTTTATGTCGAAGAAGTTCACCCCGACTCAACGGGCGTATTTCGCCTATGAGCTAGAAGCTCTAGGCGTTCTGGAAGCGCTCACCAAATGGCTCGACGAGCTGACTGGTGGGCGGAAATTCACTGTGGTCACTGACCACAAGGCGCTTACTTACTTCAAAGAGAAGAATCACACTGCGCCGCATCACATTCGTTGGCAGAATTTCTTTCACGGTTTCAATTGTGACATCGTGTATGTACAAGGCCACACAAACAAAGTGGCTGACGCCCTGTCGCAATACTATGAGTCCTCGTCAGACGAGGATGTCCACTACGACGATTACGTATCCGCAGATATACGGATTGATAAAGAGGGCGACGATCTGCCCTTGGCGCGTGCTGAGGAAGCACAGGAATTATTACACCTGCACAGGTTGAGACTGCAGTGCATACGGCTGGGTGCGTCCCACTCTATCGGAGACGCTCAGGAGCCACGAGATCTCGAGGCATCCGTGCTCGATCCCCCTGACGATCGTCAAGGGAGGAGGGAGCTTTCCCTCGAAGATGTACTGCCGCCATTGGCAGAGCTACGTCCTCATGTAGAGGACAAAGCTTTCATCGCAAGTGTGAAAGATGGCTACTCCAAACACAATGCTTGGAGAGGGATCCTGGCAAAACCTGGGGATTTCCCTAGGTTCTCGATCGTCGATGACCTAATTTTCCGTCTGAATGAGTCAGGCGAGCCACGACTTGTCCTCCCTGAATCTATTCATAAAGGGGAGAGGATAACGGGCATCGCGATCGAGCACGCACACCGCATCCTTGGTCACCTCGGCGCCAAGAAGACGCTCGAGTACATACGCAAACACTACTGGTGGTCTTCGATGTCAAAAGACATCGAGAAATTCTGCACGTCCTGCGGGATGTGCCAGACAACCAAGAAAAGCAAACTCAGATATCCGGGACTGCTTCACCAGCTCCCGGTCCCTGAGAAACCTTGGGGTCAATCACCATGGATTTCGTCGGACCATTCCCGACGAGCCTGAGTTATAACTACCTCTGGGTAGTTCTGTGCCGACTAACGTGCCAGGTTCACCTAGTGCCTGTGACGACCCAGGTCAAGACTATTGAACTGGCGCATCTGTTCCTGCAACATGTCGTGCGCTTGCACGGCATGCCAACATCCATCGTGTCAGACCGTGACACGAAGTTTACGTCTCAATTTTGGACTGAGTTACACCGACTCATGGGTGTTAAGCTCAAGTTAACTACCGCGTTCCATCCTCAAGGGGATGGCCAAGCAGAACGAGCGATCCAGACGGTGGTCCAGATCCTTCGGTCATTCGTCCGACCCGATCAGCGAGATTGGGCCGTGCATATACCCATGGTAGAATTCGCATTGAACTCAAGTGCGAACAAATCAACGGGATTCGCCCCGTTTGAGTTGGTATACGGATACCTCCCACAAATGACCGTGTCTCTGCTGTCATCCGAATTGCTGGGGGTGAAATCCTTTGCCCAGCGGGCCCTGGACAACATCCAGGCCGCTCACGACGCTATTATTAAGAGTCGTGTAGAACAGGCTATCCAGGCGAACCGACATCGGCGCCCTGATTCCCCAAAACTGAAGAAAGGGGACTACACATATCTTTCAACGAAAGATCTGAACCTCCCCAAGGGGAGGGCGCATAAGTTGTTGCCAACTTATATTGGCTCCTACGAAATACTGGAGGTATTTGAGGACTCATCAAACTACGTCCTCAGGCTTCCCCCAGTGTTGACGCAAAGAAATATCTTTGCGAAGTTCCACGTCTCACGGCTCGCACCTCATGAGCCGAATGATTCTGTGCTGTTCCCTGGGCGCGCCGTAGAAGTGTTTTATGACTTTGGCGACGACCCAGAACGGGAATACCAGGTTAAGGAAATCGTCGACCATCGATGGGACAACGATAAGTCTTTATGGTTCCGTGTCCGATGGGGACTTGGTGACCTTACTTGGGAACCCTTGGCCAATGTAAACGATCTAATTGCGTTGGATGACTACCTAACAGTACAAGGGGTAGAGAACGTCGAGGAACTGAACCGTCAACGACGGGATCAGACGCCGGACAATAGATCCAGTGGACCATCACGACCATGGCGTGAACGTCGCCTACCGGTCCGATACCAGCGGATATCAATGCCTTATCACGGCCAACTATGGCGTTGAAGCCATGAGTTGCCTAAACTGGCAAGTCCGGGAATATCCGAATAATATCGGATAAATGCGACGAAAGCGGGATCAAATCCTGCTTCCTACCATCAAATTTGAAATCGCTCAACTGAATCCCCCCTCGCTGATTCCTCCCTCGACCTTTCCCCCATCAAGGAGGCCCTCGTAGACTCCAGTCCAAACTCCCCACCTGTAAGTCCCACCACGGATGCTGCCATGTCGTCGATGGACGACAACTCCACAGTCGCTCAGACTGTCACCCCTGGAGCGCCCAGCACAGGCGTTTTAACCCCAAAACAGGACCATTTGGTCCTGCCCACTCGCGTAAGCGCGAGTGAGAAATACCCCCACCTGCCGCGTTCCATGCAGACAGGGCTCAATCAACTCGAAATGATTACAGAAGTCGTGTGGGCCTGTATCGAGAAGAAACTCGAGAAACGCAAAGAGACTACGTTCGAAGACGAACGTAGGAGTGATGAGCTCGATGAGCTCAGGAACAAGTATGAGATGCTGCAGAACGAGGCCGACGACCTGCGTTCTGAAAACGACCATCTTCATTGACGGGTCGAATCCCTCCAAAAGGCCAACGACGAACTCAACGAGGACGTCTTTAGAGTCGCGCGCACGGCGAGGGGACGCCCTGCGTCTCCCAAACCTGCCCCGATCACATCTTCTGCTCCCTCGTCGTCACGGCCCACTGTTCCCCAAACCATCGTTATCCCCGGGGTTGGCCCGGTGGATCCTGCGTCGGCCAAGTCTGCGCCGTCGAAAAAAACCACCTCTTCCAAGAGATGGGCTCCCACGTCCGACGATGACGAGATGGAAGGCGAATGGGTCGTCGACCCTGATGCCCCGTTCGAAGAATTCGTCGCGAACCGTCCACCCGGCTACCATTACTACGAGTACTACGACGCCAAACTCACTGAAGTGCATGGCGAACCCCTACCCCCACCGACATATTGTCGATTGGTGGCCCTTCCTACCCGCTTCTACGACATCGACCATGTCGATAGAATCGAATTCCCAGACGCGGCTGCGCTCGTCCGCGACAAAGAACCTAAGTGGTTCGAGTTGGTTCGTAACTACATACACACCGAAGAGGGTGTGAGGTTCTATGCTACAATGTACCATCTTGCCTGGTCGTTCAAGACGGGCAAGCCCTTGCAAGAGGACGTCGACACCTGTACCGATTGGTACAGGGTGGCTACAAACAACCGCGCCTCACGAATGCGTATGTCGCGCGACGACATTGAGACGGAGGCGAAAAGACTTCCCGACCAGTACCCCCCGGCTCGTATTGCACGGATGTACATCCTCACGTGTCGATGGATAAAACCAATGACTGACGACGCTCGTGAGCGTCGTAAAATTCAACGCCAGGAACGAGCACTTATGTACTCGAACCCTCCCCCAACGTCGTACTCAAACCCGCCTATGATGTACGCGAGCCCACACCCTGTGGCGTATTCAAACGCCCCACCTCCGCCGCAATACCCCCCTCCGACGTATGCACACTCGTCGGTGTACGAATCCGCCCACGCACCACCAGTGCGAGGGCGTGCTCCCTCTTCTCATGGACGTGGCCATCCCGCGCACCATGTCCATTATTCGCACCATCGTCAAGACGAGGATTCGTCCATGAACGACGCTGATGTCGAGACTCGTCACTACGACGACAACTATCTGAGTGACGATGTCGCTGTCGACACGGCTAGGTCCACGACGACTCGTAGGACTACGTCGAATCGCCCATCCGGCTCTGGCCCATCCGGGTCAGCGCCGCGTAAACGAATGAGGAACTGACCCCCACTCATCCATACCTTCGTCAACGACAAGGCCGTCGTTGATCAATAATCTCTTACCTTCGTCAACGACAATGCTGTCGTTGATTGTCTATTCTGTACCCTTCGTCCTTCGTCAACGCAATCGTCGTTGATTATTCATTTCCTCATCGGCGACAACTCTGCCGTCGACGACCTACACCATCAACATCGTCACGGTGGACGATGGTATTTAATAAACTCACAACGACGAGAAAGTCGTTCCATCGTCGACAACACTGTCGTCGAGATCTGGGTGCATATGTTCCAGGAGAAACTCTAAGTGGGCTTCGCCTACAAAATACTATTATAGCCTCCTGCAATGAGTGTGCCCCCGTTTGCATACATTCTTCGTATGTAGAACGTTAAAAAAAAAAAAATTTTATTTCTTTAAAAATGCTTGCTTTCCCCTTGTGTATATATGCTAGTACCCTGTCTGCGATCTAGTATCGCAAGGGAGGAGGATGTGAGGCCCCGGCCCATGTCTATATTCCGCCCACAACATCAGTTGATGTTGTGTTGTGTAATAATTATGTCGCGACGCTAATTTAGCGTTGCGGAAGCTTCTCTATTTATTTGTGCCGAGAATGTATAAGATTGTATATAAACCCTCGGGGTAGCTGTAAAAGGCAGATTAGCCTTTACTTCTACCCCGTCAATATACAGCCAAATCAAGCGTATACTTAGACGGATTACTGAGGCCTGAGGCGAACGGGGGAACGGAACATTACCGTCCCCAAACTAGTAAGATAACCTTTCAGTCTCAGTCTAAAATAATGATGCCTGCTCACTCTGCATGTTCCTTCATGAGGTTTGCCTCTTGGCCCTGCCACTCTCGAACCTTTGCTGCCTCCAATGCTTTCCTTGCTTCCTTCTCCTTGAAATAGTTGCACTGCAGATCAGCCTTCGCGATTTGAAGAGCCCCAAGATGCTTGGGAGTGAGACGGTTCTGACTGCTCATGTCAGTGTGTTTGGAAGCTGAAAACGATCTTTCACATGGGATGGAGGATACTAGGACTGACAGCAGATCTTGCATGATGGATGATAAGACTGGATACATAGAGCCTTTTCTCTAAAGTTAGTATAGATAAGTTTGAATGAGACACTGATCACATACCATCCAAAAATCGAGGATATCCGTGCCAGTGGGTTCAAGTGGATCGTTGAGATAGCGTTCAAGTTCTCCATAAGGATCGTCACTTGATACTTCCTGGGCCCATCAAGCCTGGCTGGCTGCAAGATGGCGAGAGAGGCCATATACTTCATCGGCTGAGGTGGTGGCTGGTGGTGCTGTGCCCTCACCCCTATTTGTTCTGGCTGTATCCATAGACCAAGTTGCCCTTGCAGAATGATACTCCAGAAACTGGTAACAGTCAATGATGGTCAATATTCCAAATGATTTGAACAGGCAACTCACAATATTGCACACATTCTGCATCGCAGTCTCTCAGTATTGTCGTGCAAAGTAATAAGCGATGTAAGAATCCTTTGTTGTTGGGTCGATAACTGGATTGGAATGTACATAATTAGTAGATGCCATTGTCCCGTGACAGGATTGAACAATGTACTTGTGCTGAGCACAGCAAGAGGAGAAACATCTGTTTCATCATAATACTTCCCCAGAAGAGTAATACCAGCATCAAGAGCATCATAGATAGGGGCATACTTAGGCTTCCTTTTCATTTCCTCCCAACTGGTAATGATCCCCTCATACACTGAGAGCAAGCATGGGGCACTTGAGACTTTGGATGTCCCGGAGAATGACTGCTGTGCATGAGCAGCAACCTAACACTGTGTGATGGCAGTTAAAAATAGCAAATATATAAATAAGAACACACCTTCAGTGCATCCACGAGCATTTCCATATTATTCCAGTCACTATCACTAAACACCCATGTGCGATATTTGGGTGTACAGCCCTTTGCTTTTGGCACAGAATCTTTGCGATCAGCATGTTCGAGGAAATGGGTGATAGCCTATCATCAAAAAGAAAGATAAGCGAGATACATAATGGGTAATGTACTCATACTGGTCGCAGTTCAATAAATCGGTTCAGAAGCATTAGCCATGATCCCCACCGCATGTTTCCATACATCACCAGTTCCAGTGGCTTAATCAATACTTTGGTGCAGCATTCCTTTAGATAAAGCTTTGCACCAGGGGACCTACGGATCTGTGATATTCATACATTATATTGAGACATTGTCGCAATAGTAAAGGAATAACTCACACAAACAATTAGAGCACAAATACAAGTCAGCAACGGCCCAATTATAGCACCTTCCACCTGAGGGATCTCAAGGCCAGAAAGGTCAATCTTGTCCTCATTTGCAATACTGCTCTCATGAGGTTCTGTGAAGTTGTCAGTGTTGCCAATAAGAGCACATATGAATGCTTGTTGTGCCAAATTTACGATGTGGCCCATGCATCTAGGTGGTGGGAAAAGTAAGCTAAGAAACCTGGCAGGTGCAAAAGTTGTGTACCTGACATGGTAGTGGGAGGCATCCCATCAGACATTGTGCTCCTCACTGAGAATCTCACTTATCACATGCATTGCCGCATCATTTGTTGATGCATTGTCGGAGGCAATATACCCAATCTACTGAGTAATCAGATTTTATCAACACAAAGCCCCAACTTGCACTTACCTTTTCTGCTGGTATCATTTTGGTGATCTCTGCTAATAAAACTTTTGCGATATTTTCACTTGTGTGAGGTCCATCAAGGTTGTGGAAGGACATCAGCTCAGATTGAATATTCCAACCACTGTCCAAAAAGTGACACATAATCCCAAGGTAGCCTTGCATAGTTGCGGAAGTCCATGCATCAAATGCAAAGTGAACAAGGCCTGGCACTTCCTGTTTCCAAACAATATACAATGATAATCAGTAATAAGATGAAAAATTTGATGGGACAACAAACTTTGAGCTGGTTCTTCAGGTTCTGCATGACCATCTCTGAGCATCTGATAACAAGCTGTGTCATTTTTGTTCGATGAGGAAGGTCTTTCTCCTTGTAGCATGGCAAACCACCAATGCCAGCACGAGCCTGAAACCTCATTAGATCACAAAATGAGTGTGAGTCGATGAAATCAAAGCCCTGGACAGCACATGTCAGACATTGACCAAGAATCCTCAACATAAAAACACACGAGGTCATGCTCAATGATCATATTTTCAATCCATGACACTAGACCTTCCACTGACCATGATTCCTCAACCCCAGTGTTGAAGTGGCATTCCGATGCCCTTTGTCACCATGGTTATTGTTCCCTTTTGTGGGAAGTTTTACTGCTTTAACGCTTTGGCCTTTGTTCCGTTGTACCACTCAGAAATGTATATAAGTGTAATGTGAGCTGAGAGCACGATATCTAATGACACTGTGATATCATGCTCAGAGGATCAGGCTGCAATGCCGCGATAATAGCACCCAGCTGGGCAATAGAAGTTTTTTTTTTGTGGAACCCCAGTAGCTTTTGCGAATACGTTGTATTTGGGGTTTGTGTTGGGGTCAGGTGATCCCCGGGAATGGAATCGGGCTTGGACTGGAACTGCCACTGTGAGGAAATGCGATTACGCACGCTTGTGTGGGACTTCCGGGCGCCCCCGATCACGGGGGGTCCGGTATACCCACTAAAACCCTGCTGCTGTTCAGCCAGTTGTCCGGTTGCCTCTCTTCGTTCAGTAAGTTACCGCTCCAGGTATGTAGTATTAGATTTGTTTGGAGGGCCTTACTACCGTACTTCTTTCGGTTGGTTAGGGCGATGTCTTGCTGGAGCTTGGCGTTAAGGCCGGCTTTTAGGGCGTTTCTAACTTCGTTTAAGGTGGTTTGAGGGTGATCAGGGTTCATGACTCTGCGACACCTAGCTTTCCACAGCTGCCATGTGCACTCCAGGACTACAATGCAGAAAAGCCTTGTCTCGCCATTTTTCGATCGGCCATTAGTTGCTTTGATCTCGATGATCGGTGCTGCCATGATATATGAGATGTCAAGGTTTGCAGGCCAGGGGATCTTTCTTCGGTCGCATATTGCTTTAGCGATAGACCATATTCTCTCCCCATGGTTCTGGGGGCACTCAAATAGGATATGGGAAATCGAGTCGGTTTGCTGACAGTGGTCACACTCGCTGCGCTGTTCGAATCTGGGGATTTTCCCCCAGTATCTGCCTATTTTGAGGCAGTTGTGAGTTAATTTCCATAAGAAATTCCTGATTTCTGGGGGTACGTCTCTTTTGTTTTTGCTTAGGTTTTGCCAGATTCTGTCCTGGGAGGGGGAGCCGTTATTCATGTTCTTGAGGGCAGACTGGATTAGGGTAATGTTATTGGCGGTTTCGGTTCGGGGTTCGGGGTTCATAGCTAATCTTGTTCTACAGATTAGCTTGGTTGCGGTGGATTGAGTTATGGAAATTAAGCGGGCGCCACCAGGGGTGTGAGGTAGGGGCGGAAACAAGGGGGGGTTGGGTCATGGGTTTTCCAGGGCGCCTCGAGCAGCTAGGGCGTCTGCCCCTTCATTGCCGGTTATGCCAGTGTGGCCTTTGAGCCACTCGAATGAGGTGATGTTTTGTCTGTTCCTCAGGGCGTTCACAGTTAACTTAGTGGCGAATTTGTGTTTAGCATGGGCATAGTCGGAGTCTTCAAGGGAACTCAGGTTTTGGCAAAGGGTGTTGACGCACCATTCTGAGTCAGTTTTAATGTGGAGGTTTGATTCAGGGGGGGTGGTCGAGGTGGCATGGTGGATCGCAAGCATTTCGGCCACATTATTGGTTTGGGGGAGGAGGGGGTTGACTCTTATGCTGGCATTTCTTGAGTCGTCTGGACTGAACCAGACCCCGAAGCCGGCCTTTGCATCAGAGTTTCCGTTTAGGGGGACAGGACCCATCTGTGTAGGCGATGATGTCCGGGGGGGAGTGGGTTACTGGTTCTGGTGGGGCTGGAGGGTTTGGGGGGGATTTCCTGAAGATTCTGAAGAAGTGGTGAAGCGGTAAGCTGCGTTGTGGTATTGGGTCAAAGGTTCTAATGTTCTCAGGAGATCCGATGGCATGTGAGCTTGCGAAGACCTGGGAAGGGGGGGTGGGGAGGATATGAGTGTCGCTGTGTGTCAGGGCCCGGCCTCGGACTCGGAGGCTCCCTGACCTCAGCCCCCATCTAACCTGTCCTCACACTATGCGGGGCATGAGATGTATAGTAAAAGGAAAGAGAATATATACACTTGCCTATGCGGGGCATGAGATGAGAAGAAGGGTAAAGGTCTCATCTCCCCGCATGGTTGCTATATAAAGGAATGGGTCACATGCCCACAACTATACAGCTCTTAGAGTTGTGTAGTGTGACCCGGAGGGAACATCCAGGTGGCAGTGCCAAGCGTGGGAACGTTCTGGGCGAGTTGCTCACCCAGAACTGTGGCTGTGACCCGTGGGAACATTCTGGGCGAGCTGCTCGCTCAGAAAGTTCCCGCGCTATCCCGTGCGCGTGCGTGTACACAACACACAAAGGCAACAACAAGGCAACAGTCAAAGAATAAAAGGGGGTAAAGTAGGTGGGGAGTCCGGGGCACCCTAAGGCAGGGTGCTGAACCCTGACACTGTGTGGGTTGTAAAAGGGGTTGAGGTTCATGATGATCTTTATTGCAGATTGGAAGCAGGCTTCCGGGTTCTTACAGCTGTTTTGTCGCAGGGAATGGCAGGGTGGGCAGGGGCATTTATTCTTTGAGGGGTTATGGTCAGGGCGTTCTTGGAGGTCGGCCTGAGATATGAGGTCGCCGATTTTCAGGCAGTTGTGGGTTTTTCTTAAGCATTGAGCTGTTTTAGAGTGGACACTGAGGGGGGGGTTGTCTTCTAGGCCAGGGTGAGCCCAAGCGGGGAGGTTGAGTTTAGTGTTCAGGTCTAAGATTGGGTGTTCCAGTCTTAGGTTGTATTTTGCGCCAGTGTTTAGAGAGTCTCGTAGTTCAGCTGGGATGTTTTTGTTGTGGCAGTGGGTTTTGAGAAAGGGTTTTTGGATGAGAATGTCGACAATGAAGGGGTGTTTGGGATCAGTGGGCAGTAGTTTTTTAGGGAGGGTTGCCATTATGATGGCTTCCGCGGCGTCTGAGGCCGGGGGTCTGACCGAGGATCTGTCGAGGATTCGTTGAAGTTTGGTGAGTCGGATTGCTTCATTCCTATCTCGGATGTTCAGGACATTTTTCCCTCCCTGATCTCTTGGCCTGTTTAGGAGGTTCATGCTTATTGGGGGGGGGCTTTCTGTTAGATACTGATCCGGGGTCGGGCACCGAAGGTCGCCGATGCGGACCGCTAAGGGCCGCGATGGCCGCGATGCCTCAGACAAGGCCCGAGGGTAGGGCATTTGGCCTCAGCAACTCTAAAGGGAGTGCTGTGCCCCCTAGTTGTCTCTTGGCCCTCATTTCGAACTTACTGGGGCTGCCTTGTTGGGGTCAGGGCTTGGGGTCGTGGTCAAGTCGATATTAGAGCTGAGGTACTATAATGTAGCATACAGGATATATATATGAAGATAGAATGAATAGAAGCGGACCCGGGCCGAAGGCCGAAGGGTCCGGAAGCAAATAGGAACAAAGAGCGGGGTTGGCCGCACCGCGGCCGGCAATGACCGAGGGTCAAAACAAACAATAATAGATAAATAAACGAAGGGGTGTAGGGCTGCGATAGCGGCGATGGTATCATAGCGGAGTAGGCGATGTTGCGGAGTCACGCTAGGTCAGTACCAGAGGCAGACTCGGCGCAGGGAGGTCGGTGTGGCTGTGGGGGAGTCGGCCAAGTGTAGGGGAGCCTAGGGGCAAGTGGGGGAGTGAGCAGGGAGTCCTCAGGGAGGATAGGGCTGAGGTCGGGGCTCGCGCTCACGCTCGCATAGCGGTAACGGGCTCGGGCGGCATCGGGACGGGCGGCTAACGGGCCGGAATGCACGGCCGTGACACTTTCGGAGTTCCAAATGAACTCGTGAATCTTTTTGTTTAGGTGGGATTCCACGTCTTTGGGCATGCCTTGGGCACGGGTGTGGAATTGTGTCATTCCACCAATGGTCATTTGAGTGATTAGGCAGCGGCCCTCGATTGAGGGATAGGATTTGTTCCACTGGGTGAGAGATTTTTCTATCTTGGTTAATATGGCCGGCCAGGGGTCCTTGTGGTTGGGCTTGTTCCCACATTGGGCCCCTAGGTATCTCATGCTTTGTCCGTCTTTCAGGATTGTAATAGATTCACTCAGTCTAACACTCGATTGGGGGTTTATAGTCCTTTTGTTGAGTATGCAGTCTCTGTGATAGGGTGTGCCGACTGGGAGGATAATTGTTTTTTCTTGGTTGAATTTGGCACCGGATGCGGTGCACCAGCCATCAAGGATACTGAGCAGGTCGTTCAAGTCATCATCTTTGGAGAGGAAGACAGCAGCATCGTCGGCAAAGAGGGAGATTATTATTCTTTGGGAGAGGGAGGGGGTCTTGATTATGAGGCCTTTAAGGGAGGGGGATTCTCTTAATGCAATTGATAGGGGTTTGATGGCAATGTTGAATAGTAGGCATGATAGCGGGTCACCTTGCCGAACCCCTCAGATGATGGGGAATTCCTCGCTAATGTCACCATTTAAGATTACTCTGGTTTTGGCATTCGCATATATGTTTTTGACTGTTGAAGTGAAGGAGTTGGGAATCCCCATTGATTCCATGACATGCCATAGGTAGTCGTGTCTGATGCAGTCATAGGCCTTTTCTTGGTCTAGAGCGATGATTGCGCTGTCTTGACCAATGATCTCACACAAATCTGTCATTCGATTCACAAGGTCTATCTGGTCAAAGATGCTGTGGCCTTTAATGAAGGCCGCTTGGCATTTGTGGACAAGGGAGGGGGCGATCGGGGATAGTTTGTTCATTAGGGCAGTGGTGATGGTCTTATATTCGGCATTGAGGACCGTTATCAGTCTATAGTTCTCAATTTCTCTTTTATCTTTTTTCTTATATAGTGGGCAGAGCCAGCCTTCGGAGATCTGGGGGCAGGTAGTGCCGTTCCGTTCTATGTCATTGGCAAGGAGGGTGAGGAGTTTGACAATGTGTAGGCCTTGGCCATCGTGTTCTCTTTTTTTCCATCTAGTGTGTAATTTTTTGTAGAGTTCTGTGGGAATGCCATTGAGGCCTGGGGCTTTTCCGTTGGGTGATTGGCTTAAGGCACGCGCTATGTCATCTTGGCTCAGAGGTTTGGCTAAGGTTTCGGAGGTGTTTGGGGGAACACGGCTGGTGAGGGAGTCAGATATATGTGTTTCTCTTGAGTCGCAGATGGGTGGAATGTCTTTGTGTTGGACCGCATTGTAATATGAGGCAGCTATAGAAGACATATCATCTGTTTTGGAGGTGTATTTGGGGGGGTCGGATCCCGGTATTCTCAGTTCGTTTATGGAGTCGCGTGGTTTGTTTTCTTTGCCCCAGTTACACCAATATTTGTTGGAGGATTCACTCAGTAGACGCTTATTGGCCCCGGAGCGGGCTTGGGTTTTGGCCAGTTTAGTCTTTTGGATTTCATTGATTCTGATAGTGAGGTTCTGTATTTGGGTTTGTGTCAGGTCCGTGAGGGTGCTGTTGGCGATTTCTAGTCTTTTCATTGCACGGTCACATCTGTGAGTGAGGTGTCTTAGTTCTGAATTAAGCTTTCTGGCTTTTATTTTAGCTGTTTTTTTAGCAAGGCATGTTACTGTGGTTATGAAGGTCTGGAATATGTTTTGGGGGCTATTGCTTCGTGCACAATTGTCTAGGGCTTCATTGCCTATGGTTTCGATCTCGCTTAGGAATTTTTGGTCATTGGTGAGGTATAGGGGAATGGCCCATCGGCCTTTACCGATTTTGGGAGCTTGGTTATCATGGAGTTCGAGGGAGATGAGTTGGTGGTCAGCAGTGGGGAGGTCGGAGTTCAGTATATCCCAGGTGAGGGCTTTTTCTCTTATGGCATCGAGGCATATATCCTGTCAATTCTGGACAGGGATGATCTGGAGGAGTGGCCAAAGGTGAAGTTTTTCGCAGGGGCTGGGTGAGTAGCTCTCCAACTGTCTGAGAGGGCTTTGGAGGATATGAGGTTTCGGAAGGCCATTACTGTTGCTTCTGGGTCTGGGTGGGGGGGAACTCTATCAATGGCTTCTTCTACCATGTTTAGGTCGCCGAGCATGATGTCTATCTCAGTACCGACAAGATTTTGGTTCAATCCAGCCCAGAAGCGGGTGTTATTATTGCTAGAGTTAGTGGGGGCATATATGGCAAGGATTTTTATTGGGGAGTTTTTTGGCCATTCAACCTCCATGAGGAGGGCACGGCCAGGTATTACATCTTTTGTGGAGAGGGGATTTGTTTTAACTGTTTTCTCATTGATAATTATGGCGACTCCTCCTGAGCATGAGTGATCCGAGTTGAAGGAGTGGAAAATATCCCACTCAGCACCATATGTGTTGTTAAGGTAGGATTGCCGCGAGACGCTGGCGTGGGTTCCGGAGAGGCATAGGATGCCGAGGTTCTCAAGTTTCATTTTTCTCAGGATGGATGGCCACTTGTACCCGGCTGAGGGGCTGTTAGCCCCTTTGATGGTTAGGGCACCGATTCTTAGGTTGAAGGAGTCCTTGGGTGGGGTGGGGTAACCTCCTCTCAGGTGCAGAGGGGGGTTGTTGGGGTCCGTTTTCGGTTCATCGTCCCCCTTCCTTGGACATTCGGAAAATGGGATAACCTGCAGTCCTCTGGGGGCGAAGGGAGCGGCCATTTACCAGCTGAGCTAAGACCAGGACATTGGGGATCCTTAGAGTTTATCGTTGGGTTTATGTGGGTACTGGCAGTTGTTTTCACACGCACTCCTGGTTGCCAGCCATTGGAGAGAGCTGGGGTTGTTTTTTTATTTTTTTGGGGGAGGCTAGCATGCTTTCCTGTCACCTTTCGGCCCAGTAGATTTGGGCATGCTAGTAGCATTAACGGATGGGAGGTTTCTTTATTATTTATTATTAGTTGTCACAGCCGTATATAAGTGTTGAGAGTCATGTAGAGCGCGACATTGCTTTTTGGGGCAGGAGGTTTGGACAAGATCGCAGCTACTGAGGCCACGATACCATCTGTTATAGCAGTACTGACCTGGCTATTCTTAACACTCATGGGTATAGTGGGTTTGGATGGGAATGAGGTTAGTTTCCTTCTTTTGGTTAGAGTTAAACATGAGAGAGGATTGTATATTTTTTAGGGGAAAGGAAAAGAATGAAGGAAAATGAAATGCGGCCATGATATATTTACAGGTAGTTAGCGGCTGATTGGGGGGCCGGACTACATTCCCTCCTGTTTAGAGGTTGGGGAAGGAGAAGGAGAAAAGGGCTTGGCTGGGATTTATGGTGGGACAGAGATTAGGACCAGGCATGGTTGCCGGGGCCTAGGCCTCTTCCTTTTCCTCTGCCTCTTCCATGGGGTTTCCAGTTGCAGTTGGTTGGGGGGACTGGGGAGTTGAGGGGCCCGGTTCTGGCTTTCCAGCAGATGGGTTGAGCTCACGCCATGCATAGTGGTCATGGATCGGGCAGACAGAGAAGATGTGGTCAATGGCCTTGCATGTGTGGCAATAGATTAGACCACCAACAGCGCGGCCATTTCCGGTTGTGTCGCCTGAGAAGGTTGAGAGTTTGAAGAGGCCGGTCCATTGGTCATGTATGTTGTTCATAGTTCCTGGGGCACGGTCCGTGATGTGGAAGAAGGGGGATGGAAGGTGGATCTCCCACATCGATGCGTCGATGTTGGTTGGGGGGATCCTGCGTTCTGTTGCAGTGAGATGGGAGAGGTGGGTAGCAGGGCCATTGGGAGAGACCAGACTTGAGACGAAGGAATGTCTCCGTAACGGAGGGCTTTGGCCTCAGCGACTTCTGCCAAGAGCGCTGTGCCTAGTGACATGTCCGTGCCCTAACTTACTGACTGGCACTTAGAACCTAGGGGGGGTAACTCTAGTTGATTTTTCTACTGGGGCGTAACCTATGTACAAGTGGGATATATATATGGTTACAGCGGAGACGGTTCCGCAATTGGCGGAGCCGAACGGAGCGGAACTAACGGAGTTTAACCATTAGCCAACTGAATATTACCGACGAGTCGGTTCACGGGGTTAGCGGAAAGGCAGGCGATAACCCAGAAATGGAAAGGAGGGATAAGCCCGAAGGTGGACTCTGCAGGGCAGGCGAGTGTATTGCTCAGCGGAGGCGGGGGTGCGCTAGCGGACGTCGGAGCTGTCCGGAAGTCTTCGGGGCTCCGTACTTAGGGAGGCGTAGGTAATAAATTGAAATGAGGGGGTGGTGACCATCGAGGGGTACCGAGAGGTTTGCGGAATACGGGGGCTCCGAGGTTGGTGAGGGGGGAGCGGAGTTAGAACGGAGGGATCGGGGAGACCGGAAGTCGATGGCCGGGGATGGATATGACAGTATCCCCTTCTTAGGCCTGAACCCTTGAAGGCCCAGAATTAGTAAGACGAGGGGAGCTGCACTTACAGGAAGAAAAGCAATGAGAAAATAAAAATGAAAACGGAAGTGAGGAGCGGAGGGGAAAGGAGAAATGGGAGAGGAGTCGGGGTTCCTAAGGAGCTTCGGGTCCAGGCTTCGCTGGGTACCGAGAGTGGAACGCTTCGACGAGGTCGGAGGCGTGATCGAGTTCACCGGCAAGGAGCCATTGTGTCTCCTTGTCGGTCCCTTCATAGCCTAGCCACTTGACCAAGTAGAGCAACTTGTTGCGTCTACGTCGGTCGATCTTGGAGTCGAGTATCTCCTCGATCTCGAACTCCATCTCGCCTTCGATTTCTACGGGAGGCGGAGGTGGCTGGTGGCGGTTCGGAATGGTGTTCGGGACGGATGGTTCGATCTGCGAGACATGGAATACCGGGTGAATGGCTCGCATGTTTTCCGGCAGGCGGAGAGTGAGGGAGTGGGTTCCAACGTGGGCGATGATCTCGAATGGGCCGAGGTTTTTCTCGGAGAGCTTTTTGGAAGGTCGAGTGGAACGGAAGTACTTGGCCTTTACGTAGACCGAGGTTCCTACTTCGAAAGCTGGGGCAGGGCTTCGACGGGAGTCTGCCGGGCCCTGATAACGGATCTGAGCGAGATGCATTTCCTCGCGAAGAAAGTGGTGGAGGGAGTCGAGATCGATGGAGTACTCTTGGGCGCGTACCGATGTCAGGTCTCGCTCTGGGTGAACGGTGATGTTCGGATGGTAGCCTTTGTTGGCGAAGAACGGGGAGACGCCCGTGGTGGCATTCGGAGCGTTGTTGTATGTGAACTCTGCGAGAGGCAAGAGTTCGGACCAATTGTCCTGCTGGTAGTTACTGTAAATACGCAGGTACTGCTCGAGCGTCTGGTTCATCCGTTCGGTCTGACCGTCTCCTTCCGGGTGATAACCGGAGGTGAAGTGGAGGCGGATGTCGAGGGCCTTACCAAGTGAACGGAAGAAATGAGAGACGAACTCCGGACCCCTGTCGGAGGTGACGTGGGATGGAACCCCGTGCTTGGAGAACACGTGGAGGAGGAAAAGCTTGGCCAGTTCCGGAGAGGTGATGGTATCGTGGGTAGGGATAAAAATGCACTGTTTGGACAGGCGGTCCACGACGACCAAGATGGAAGTGAATCCGGAAGAGGAGGGTAGCTGTTCGATAAAATCCATGGAGATGGAGTTCCAAGGACGTTTGGGGATGGGGAGTTGTTTGAGTAAGCCGTAAGGCTTATGACGGGGGACCTTGGCGCGGGCACAAGAAGTGCAGGAGGATACGTAACTCTTGACGAAGTTACGGATGCCCGGCCAGGTATACTCATGACGCACTAGATCCAGAGTCCGGTTTTGCCCGAAGTGTCCGGAAAGTTGGTGGTCGTGTTTGTCTCGCAAAACGCGAAGATGGAGATCGTTAGAATCCGGCACGTAAATGCGATTGTCCAGCCTTAAGAGGCCTTCGGCATCAACGGACCAGCGGGAGTTGGGGAGGTTGGGGGAAGCGAGATGAGAAGAGATTGAGGTGTCGGAGGAGAGGGAGGTTAGGATGTCTCGATGAAGAGCCTCTGTGTCAACGAGTACGGCTGCTCGGATTACTGTGGCAGCTAGGAACGTGGCTCGTAAGGACGCAGTGAGCTGCTCCGAAGTGAAGACCGGTCGGAAGTTCTGCGGATTGACGCGAGCGTAGTCCATATCCCCTTCTTTGGGATAGACGTCCCAGCATCTTGTCAGCGCATCTGGTTTAACTCCGAGTCTTCCAGGACGGAATTGGACTGTCATGTGGAATTGGGAGAGGAACTCTGACCAGCGGGCTTGCCGCCGGGTCAAGAGTTTGGTGGTGGAGAAATACTCGAGGTTCTTGTGGTCGGTGACGATGTCGATTGGGGTTCCTGAACCTTCGAGGTAATGACGCCATGATCGGAACGCATCATGAATGGCGAGCAGTTCCTTGTCATGGGTATCGTAATTGAGCTCCGGCGCCAAGAGTGTTCTTGAGCGGAAAGCGACGGGGCGAATCTCTCCGTCATCACAGCGAATGGAAAGGATTCCGGAGATTGCGTAATCGGAGGCGTCGGTTTCTACGATGAGGGGGGCGTCGGGTAGCCAATGTGTGAGGATAGGAGCGGAGGTGAAGGCTTCTTTCAAGGTGTTGAAAGCAGCGCGACAATCGTCGGAGAATAGCCAGGGGGCTCCTTTACGCGTGAGGCGCGTCAAGGGGACCACAATGTCGGAGTATTGGTGAATGAAACGCCGATAGAAGTTAGCGAAGCCAAGGAAGGATTGGACATCCTTGACTTTACGGGGCTCGGGCCAATCTTGGACGGCTTTGACTTTCTCGATGGACATGGTGAGTCCGGAAGGAGAGAGGCAGTAACCGAGATATTCCGTAGTGTCTGTATGGAACTCGCATTTCTTCGGATTGGCGTATAGGCCGTGTTTGCGGAGTCTCCTAAGAACTTCTCGGACATGCTCCTGATGCGAAGCCATGTCTTTCGAGTAGGTAAGGATGTCGTCTAGGTAGACTACCACAGAAACGTCCAGGAGGTCGGCAAAGATCGTGTTGACGAATCGCTGGAAAGCCGCAGGTGCATTCGTGAGACCAAATGGCATGACAAGCCACTCATAGGAACCATAGCGCGTGCGGAAGGAAGTCTTCCATTCGTCGCCTGCTGCAATGCGAACCAGGTGGTAAGCATGCCGGAGGTCGAGTCTGGTATAGACCGTGGCACGGCTAGGTGCGTCAAGGAGGTCGGAGATGCGGGGAAGAGGGTAGCGATCCTTTTTGGTGATCTTGTTCAGCCCTCGGAAGTCGACGCAGAGACGGAGGGATCCGTCCTTCTTGCGGATGAAGAGGACCGGTGCTGCGTGAGCGGAAGTAGCGGGGCGAATGAAACCGGAGGCCAGGTGTTCATCTAAGAACGCCCGGAGGGCCTCGAGTTCCGAAGGAGAGAGAGAGTACATGGTACCCAAGGGTGGGGAGGTGCCTTCCTCAAGGTCGATCTTTAGGTCGTGCTCACGGTGCGGTGCCAGCATCGAGGCTTTGCTCTTACTGAACACATCCGCGAACTCGTGATACTCCTTCGGAACGGCCGAGAGGTCGACGGAATCGGTGTGGGATGAGGCAGCCCTCAAGCGGCTTTCCTCGGAAGGGATGGTTAGGCTGAAGGATACCGATCCTTCAAGTCGGCAAGCCTTCGCGAATGCGGAACGGCTGACAAACTCGATAGATGGTAATGGAGGAGTAACAGCCTGTGACTGAGGTGCTGGCGAAACATCAGATGGTTGGATGTCGGACGACGGCAGTGTTGCCGGAGACGACGGGGGAGAGCTCGGAGTGACTGTCTTGGTAGGTTCGGAAGTTCGGAACGTAATACTGCTTGAGACCCAATCAATCAACGGATTGTAGCAGGTAAGCCAGTTGTGTCCTAGGACTAGGGAACATGATCCATCCAGCGATGTGACAAAGAAAGTCGTGGGGGTGATGTTTCCGGAAGCGAAGCGGAGGGGAATATCAACGGCATGGGTTATGATTGAGTTGGTGCTACCGTCGAATAGGCATAGTTGTAGGGGTTTGATCTGGTATGTCTTCAAGGCCAGCTTTTTTACGAAGGTGTCGTCGATGAAGCAGTCCGAAGACCCAGAATCTACGAGTGCGGGTACGTTCTCATAGGAGCGGAAAAGTTTATTTTGTGTCCTACTATTGGACGGAGGAGAAACAGGAAGAGAAGAAGACGAAGAGAAGCGGAGAGAGGTGGATCGATCTACGGAAGTAGTCGGAGGGGGCGGAGGAGAGAGTGGTACATCAGCAACACTATCTACAACGGGTAGAACATTGCCCGAGGGGTCAACATTGAAAGGAGAAAATAGACCATTTGAAAGAGAGAAGGAAACGGGAATGTGGAGGGAGGATAAGTCAGAAATGGAAGACGCGTTTAAACGCACTTCTTTGAGCGCACGGAAGGAAGGATCGCAACCCCCGGTCCATGCGGAGTCCACAGGGGTGCGGACTAATTTTTTGCTTCTGCGGAAGCGGATCCTTGCTCCTCGGTCTGGGCCGAACGGGCCTTAGAGGCGCGAGAAGAAGACTTGGGACAATCCTTGACCATATGGCCAGACTGACCGCAGAACATACACAGTTTCTCGTCGAGACGACGCTTACGCTCTTGTGGTGTGAGCTTACCGTTGTCTCCGAGTTTAGATGAGAGGTCCGGTTTAGCGGAGCTGGCCTCGGACTTCTTATTGTCCTTCGGAGGCCTACTACCGGAAGCGGAGTTGAAAGAGGAGGAGGAAGGGACGGGGTCGGAACGAGAAGCGGCGGTGGACTTGTCGAAAACGTTAGAGGAAGAGGGTTTCGCGTGACGTGTAACTTCCGATTTACGCTCCCAATAGCGTGCATCGAGAGTTTGGGAAAGGGTGCGAAGCTCAGAGAGAGTAGAGGGTTTACCTACTCTGGCAATATCATCCTTGATACGTTCCGGCAATCCGTTATAGAAGAAACGACGAAGCGCGGCTTCTCCGTAACCGTGAAGTTGAGAGGCGTGTCGATTGAACTCGACGATGTATTTGTTGATGTGGTGCCCGTCCTTCATGTCCAGTGTCATCAGTTGAACCTCGGCGTCGCCCACAGGATCGTGAGGGCCGAAGTTAGTTTGAAGTTCATTAACGAACTCTTGATAGTCGTTCATCCATCGCGGACGAAGCGTGGAATTCTGGTCGAATAACAGGTCCGGCTCGAACCAATCGAGGGCCATTCCCTTGAGGTAGGACTGCGCAAATATGACTTTAGCGCGGTCGCTAGCGAAAGCGAGGGGACGGTCCTGGAAGTTGAGCTCGCATTGGACCAAGAATACTCGGAGTTCTCGGGGATCCTTTCCATCGAACTGTTCGGGTTCGCGGACCTTGGTCCGGAGAGCAGAAGATGGTCGTCGTCATCGTCGTCCGGTGTGACGAGCCAGACTGGCAATGGCTTGGGCCAATTGTGTAATGGCCACGTTGGAGGTGGGTTCGGGATCGTCGGTGGTTGGGACAGTGGGAATGGGAGGATCAGCAGGAGGAGGGTCGACGAAGTCGGGGACCTCGGAACCGAGTCCAAAGAAGTGGGCGGGATCTATGGGTTGTTCCGTGGTATCTCCGAAGTCGGAGTCTGCGACTGGTGATCGATTCCTAACGGGGCGCATGATCGGAGTCGATGGGAGAGGGGTTTCAAGGTTAGAAAAGCTTCGAAACTCAACTGGGTTTCTCGCCAATCGACTAGGACCAGGCTGAGAGGGTTCTGGGGAAGGTGAAGCGGAGTTGGGGACTAATGTGCGTAGTTGCGAACGAGTGCGAAGGACTTTTGGTGCCATACAAGACGTGTACTAGTCAGGGAGTAGAAAAATACTGTCAGAGACCAGACTTGAGACGAAGGAATGTCTCCGTAACGGAGGGCTTTGGCCTCAGCGACTTCTGCCAAGAGCGCTGTGCCTAGTGACACGTCCGTGCCCTAACTTACTGACTGGCACTTAGAACCTAGGGGGGGTAACTCTAGTTGATTTTTCTACTGGGGCGTAACCTATGTACAAGTGGGATATATATATGGTTACAGCGGAGACGGTTCCGCAATTGGCGGAGCCGAACGGAGCGGAACTAACGGGGTTTAACCATTAGCCGACTGAATATTACCGACGAGTCGGTTCACGGGGTTAGCGGAAAGGCAGGCGATAACCCAGAAATGGAAAGGAGGGATAAGCCCGAAGGTGGACTCTGCAGGGCAGGCGAGTGTATTGCTCAGCGGAGGCGGGGGTGCGCTAGCGGACGTCGGAGCTGTCCGGAAGTCTTCGGGGCTCCGTACTTAGGGAGGCGTAGGTAATAAATTGAAATGAGGGGGTGGTGACCATCGAGGGGTACCGAGAGGTTTGCGGAATATGGGGGCTCCGAGGTTGGTGAGGGGGGAGCGGAGTTAGAACGGAGGGATCGGAGAGACCGGAAGTCGATGGCTGGGGATGGATATGACAGCCATATCCTCTTGGAGTTGCAACACAGCTGTTGGCAATCCTCGCGATATCATCCTTGTCGATGTTAGCTTTTTCGAGGAAAGTTTTGAATATCGAGTTTGGTTCTTGGATTTTCTGGGATACCACGTTGGCGACAACCACGCTTTCATCAAGGTTTGCACCTAAGTCTTTAAGGGTCACGACATAGCTTGTCGGGCAATAGGTGGCCAGCTCAATGGCGATAAAGCAGATAGAGCGGCTCATCCAGAGGTGTCTGGTCACCAGAAGGTGGGCATGGGAGGGGTGGAGACCTTCGATTAGGAAGCCCCAGGGTGCCCCCGCAGGTCATATCCTTTGGCAATGGGGGGCAGACCTTGATGAAGGGGGTGGATAAGGGGAAGGCTCTGGTTAGGAAGATTGTGAGGTCATTCCTCATTTTGTGGTCATTCTCAGGACTATGTTTAGCATCAAGGGGGTAGATCAGGATTGCTCTCGGAGTCGTAATCCACTGGTTGAAGTGGGTTTCGTTGATGTTTGCTAGGATGCGAGCTGGGCGGGCTCCGTGGGCACGGAAGTTGGCCAGCTCTCCCGTGAGGTCGATGTAGTTATAATCTGGGTTGTCATCTAGGGGTCTCAGAGTGGTGGCAGTGGCCTGTGCAGGGGCGTCCGTGGGCGCAGGGGAGCGAGTTAAACGGGGGGGGTCAGTTGAGCTGTTGGTATCAGTTGTAGCCGGATTTGGGTGGATGTTAGCGGGTATAGTTGTGGCTACTGGGGTATTGTAGTTTGCAAGGAAAGGGTCGTCAGTGTTAGCAGGGACCCGGAACATAACATGGGGTGGGGCAAGAGTAGGGCCTTGGATTTTTGCAGATTCCGGGGACCGGAGGCGTTTCAGAGTTTCAGATGTAGAACTTGTGAGAGCCTGGGGGCAGGGAGGTGTGGTAACGGGGGGGCACATGTGGTTGCTGAGTGATATAGGGAGCATAGTGAATTGGGGGTTTGCCCCGGGGATGGGGTCATTCCTGAGGGTGTGAGCTATCATATCCACATCGAACGTGCTGGTCACCATTGGAGTGTTTTGCAGTGCGTGGTGGGTTGGGCTAGGTGGTGGGGGAGGGGTAGTACGTGCACCTGCGGCGTGGGAGGGAACCACTACATAATGTAGTTGTTAGTAGTTATTTAGGAGTCGCTCTCGGGTAACACACATTTCTGGTGTGCCTCCATTTTTACGAGAGTGGGACGAGAGGCACTTGGTAGTGCTTCATGGCTCTTTTAAGCCTAATCCTTTTCGGGATTACCCGGGGTACTGGGGAACTACATCCGTTTGATGGAGGTACATCCATAGGTACCCGACTCCTAGCCCCTTCTCAGACCAGTGCCCATTGGCATAATAGCCTTGTAAGGGGGCTACTGGGTCGCTTTCAGGGGACTTTTTGGCCTCAGATTTTGAGGCCGATGTTCTTCCGTAATAGGAAGGTAGTGGTTCCTCTGCAATAGAAGTTGGTGATCCGTTTTTGTGCGTTCCTAGGATACATAGGTTGGACTTGAACTGAATTAGAATTCAACTGAACAAGTGCCCACTCATTTGTGATGAAAGCATCTCTTTGCTCTTGTCATGCTGAATCAGGTATCGCTCTATCATCAGGTGTGATCCCAAGAGCGCCGCACTGCTTCAGATATAGATCCCAATGCTTCCCCCCATAATGACCAATATGCTTGCAGAGTGTGCTTGATGCAGAACTAGCTGAGAAATGCGGTGTCAACAGTCTTGAACGATCCCCTTTGTTGTAAGCAGATCTGTTGCATGTTCATTGACCACTTAACAGAATCATAGATACTCTTGAACTCACTGGCACACCCAACATATCCGATAACTTTCTTTCCCAGCCTCATGAACAACGTCGGTGAACACTGTTTCAAGGTCTCGTGTCTGCCATGCTTTCTGGGTCTGTTGGATTGCTTGGGAAACATGCACATCTTCTGATGCGAATTTTTCCTGATCCTCATCAGCCCCAGGTGCAACCTCATCATCCCCATCTGCGTCCATTCCATCCGAATCAACTTCGGGCCTGGGTGCTGGCACTGGTCCCTTTGCCGCACTGCCGGTTCGGGCTCACTTCAAAGCTTTCGCTTTTTTCCCCCAGCTGGACTTGTTCCGCTTCTTTGGACTGCACTGTTGCTCTTAGTCCGATGTGGATGGACCCCCGGAAGCAGCATTCCTGAGCTTGGTTGTCGTTGTCAAGTGTTTTGAGTTCTCAGGTAGCCCAAGATTTTTTGATTGGTGTCTGACCTCCAAGAGTGCTTCCAGGGTTCGCTGAGCAACACCGACATCCTTGTTCTGCGAAGCATTAGGCCGATTTTTGGTTTTGTTGGCAAGTTTTTGCTGTTCGAAAGCTTCAACTGGATTTTCGCAAGTAACCTGCTTTACAACCCACTTTGGCCTTTGCAATGTCTGATGAGCAGTAGGTAGGTCATCATCTGGATTATAAGCCCCAGAATTAGGGGGTGGGTGTGGACCGTGTGGCAAAGCATCCGAAGGACTGAAGACGAATTGGTCTGGTTTGTCGGCAGCATCGCGTAGTTTACCATCTGGACCCAGCATTGGGTTCTCGGGGTCTGTGTGCCACCCACTTTCAGGCTGAGCATCCATCCCAAGGATTTACTGGCACAATGCCCAAAGTGTACAGTTGAAAGCAGTTTCCCTTTTGCGAGTCCCCGGTCATCCCCGGACACAACTGACAGAGTGATATTAACAGGATATTAACAGACTCAGTTAAGTAACATGGACTTCATTCGCGATAAAGTGATTAATAAAATAGATTTTATGAATACATTTATGTGATATATACCCTGGGTTACATACCCGCACTTACCATGGTTCCACGGTTCGGTTCGGTTTAGAACCGGTTCATCTCACCCTCCCAAGGTAGAGAACCAAAACCGAACCACCAGGGAACTGGGTCAAAACCGAACCACGGTTCGGTTCCAGAAATGGTTTGGTTCTCGGTTTGGTCCCGGTTCTCAGGGAACCGCGGCACCCCTAATTGCCATGCTAGGGTCTTTCCTTATGTTGTACATCCCGATCCGATCGATCGTGGCTCCGTCGCCGAACCATTTGGGTACGAACTGTCAGTTCGCATGTGGCTTCGGTGCAGCCGAAAGGACCCCATTTCTAGGAGGCTCCGTGTGCGGCCATGCATAGTTGTTAGTTTCCGCTATAAGCTGGCTCCATTATATCGATGATACTGGTGTGCCGAATGCGTTGACTGGCTATTGTCGACTCTACCGTGTGGCTCCTGATCTGTATCACCTCCCTAGCTTCACTCGTAAACCCTGCACGGGGTTCCAGTGCTACAGGATTGTCCTTAGCTAGCGAGAATGCTACGCAACACGAATGAGCTCTATATATAGTTCCCATGGACACTTACAGCGACAAACGAAGGCCCTGACCCGAATAATAGAATCAGGGAGATGTAGAGCGACAGGTGTTTCTGGTTGGGGTGAAATCGCAGCAGTCATGGTACGAACGAGCATGCTCCTCTGCGGACAGACGGACATGGGGCTCCACACCGGCATTGTCTTAGATCAGGTTGTATTCACTATTTGGAGGTGGAGGAAGGAACAAAACCATGATGGGATGCCAATCTCGTGACAGATACGGTGCCGAGGTGTGCCATATTAGAGACGCGGGCTATTTATCAATGGGTGCATCGGCTAGGAACAGATAGCTGGCCAAATGTCACGACCCGACATATCCGTCACTTCCCTCCATGCGCCCTAGTGCCACTTGGTCCGTCCCTCCCGCTATCATCATCATCCGTCCACCCATCTGTCCACCTGTCACCCTCATCCGCACTTCCTCCCTCACGCGCGTACCTACCAACCTAGGTTGCCCGCTTCATTGTTGTCCACCCCCAGCCGGACGGCTTGCTAGACGGCCGGATGGCCTTTTCTCTTTTGTCCGCTTACGGACTATTGTTCTTTCCTTTTGTTCCTTGCTTGCCTTTTGTTGATCAAGTTTGCCGATATTAACTATTTGTTCCTTTCTTCATTCATTAATATCGCGCTTGATCTGCCACTCCTTCCGGGCCGGTCTCATTTAGTTACTTGTGTTTATAACGCGTGTAGGTTACACCGGATGTACCTCAGTTCGTATATCGACTTGGATTCCCCCTCTGAACTCTTATCCTCATCGTAAGGCTTCTGTCTGAAATTGGGACACCAACGTAAGAACGAAGCGCAGCGCTCCACCTGAGTCGCTGAAGCTAAAGTCCCGCCCCTCCGACCTTACGAGCCCGGACGACTTCGCGCGCCTCGCGGGTCACCCGGATACACTTCTGGCACGTTCCTGACACCAAATGATGATACAATTTTATTGTCGTGGTCGGTGAGTGGGAGTAGATGTATGGACTCCGGATATAAAAGCCAGGGTCGTTAACTATGTGGTCTTGGACACGACAAACCTGCCGAACTCCAGCTTAGGTGTCGATTAGACCGTTAGCATAAGAACATGGGCTGGCATGTAAATGCGGAAATAGATAATAACGGACTGCTAAAGCTTAGGGCGCTGCAACCATCTTGATGGTGCCTGGTTAGGCCCAACGTGATCGCATGGGTACGTACTCCTAGTTAGGGCGCCCGGTCCACCTACTCAGCGCTTTGAATCATGGTGGAGAGGAAAGGAATGTATGGCGAGCCTTCATTCGCGGTTGAAACACCTAAGCACTAGAAGAATGAGTGGTCTTAACGTGAAAATCGCACCGCATGAAACACCAACAAATGCCCTGATGCATAGCCAGGTGGATATGCAGAGTGTGTGGCAGGCACTGCAGATAAGCGGGCCGAACGAAAGCGGAAGATGGGAGATGGGGATCGGACAACTTGAGAGAGAAAGGTGTAGGGAGTTTCCTAGGATGACATTCGTTTTCCCCAGTCGTGGATAACGTAGAGGTGGAAATCCATATCAATTATAGTGCTTTGACCCCTCTACGTTAAAATCGATCTAGTAGGTGAGATCGGATCCATAGTATTAGGTCATGATGGATTGGTGAGCTTGCTTCAGATCGCCGGAACCTGATGTGAGGCCCCGACATCGATGACTGAGGTAAACATCGCTTCCCTTCTCCGTCACACAAAATGTGACGAAAGCTGGAATGGGTTTGATCTAGTTGCCAATAAATGATGGGATACGTCGGGGAGCGTTCGGTAGGCAGGACTCCTGCCTCTATGACTTCGTAATATTATGTGAATGCAAATTATATAGACGTTCTTTCGGAGCGAGCCGCAATTCAATTACATATACCGGATCGCTTGTTACCAAGTACTGTGCGTCTCAAATTCACGTCTTCAACGATTTACACTGAGAAAAAAATATCCATGAGAAAATCCTCCGTGAAGTAGGATTAAAGTCCCACTGAGATGCAGGATTTTGTCTAAATTTTCCATGTTGGAAAAATCCTGCTGCCGTACATGATTGTGACCAGAATCCTGTCAAAAAGTCCTGCTGAATAACAGGGAATAATCCTTTTATCATGTAATTATCCGTAATAATATCCTAGGAAATCATGCTCAAAAGCAGGTCAAATCTTGTCTAATGACGGCTTATGTCTGACTGGATGAAGGATTATATATTGACTAGTCGACACGATAATATGACTGGAGCGCTGCAAAAACATAATGAAATGACAACCGAAAGTGAGGGGTCATAGAGTTGTCGCAGTGTCAGGAACTTGAAAAGTTGAGGCGAACAACGGGGGGTCGAGAGTGCCGTGAGCATTGTTGGAGAAAAGCATAGGGGTGGGGGTTCAGTGCGACATATTATTAGTACTGCGGCTTGCCTAGCACCGTTACTAGTGAGAGAAGCGCATGGTGAAATGTTAAGCACTCACCTGTACATGTTGGATTATGAGTCTTGTCACCGTTCAGGCAACATGTCCCATGCACAGCGCTAGCGTGCAACATCCCAAACATGCGACACTGCCTTCCCGATTGGTCCGTGCACCAATCACCTTGTAGCATGGCCTAGATATAAAAAGTGCCATAGTTAAATGCAATAATAGTCAACTTTGGTACTTACCTTAGTCCCTTGTTATCTCGTGAGTGCAGCCGCTGATCACCACAGTCTACTCATAACAACAGTACGTGGTAAGAATGTACCCAGTAATGGTTGGCCACCTTGCGATTTCTTGCCGATGCCCTAGTACCAGTGACAGGTTTTGAGATCGAAGCGACAAGTTGGGGGAACTCAATGGTATCTGGCCTGAAGGTCATCAGATTTGATAATATGAGAGGGTTACGCACGTTATGGTCAATCTCAGAGCCGCATGGCATTGGAATCGGCCCTGGACGCGTTTCTTTGTGCTGTATGACTCTAGTTGGTTTTTGAAGACAAAAAAAACGGTTTAAGTAGCTCCTTACACGTGTTAACTTCTGCCAGGAGCTCTACCCATATCATGAAGATGGCACAGTCATGGCACGAATGTGAACCACACATAAGTGCATTGTTCCAAGAGAAAGGGCACACCTTCACGTGCCGCTTCTAGCCTCCCCTGCCCCCGATCAATTGCTCGCTTCTGGCTAGAATGAGGCATGGTGAGTGAGTTGTGTTCACGGAGTGTGGGATTGAAGTTAACCCGAGGGCCAACATAAACAACACCAAACACACTGACACAACCCGTCGAAGTCCCAACTCCCTCAGTTGCAACATTTCATTACTATTGGGCCTCTGCTACTCTGCTTCCAGCATTTACATCTATTAATAGGCCCAAACTAAGGGCTCCATCATTCCTATGGGCGACAGCTTCTCTGGAACGCCACAGCTCGTAGATGCCCGCTAGCATTTTTGTATTCCCCTAAGTCCAACCCGAGCGGCCCTTTTGGCTCATGGCCTCATGATTGTTGTGAAGTGATTTTGCGGCGAGTCGCTATATCTTTTGGAAGACCTTCTGGGCGCTTCGGGCTCGATCGATGAGGAGTGGAGTCTGTGACGATGGGGCTTCTTCGTGCAGTCCCTTTGCATTGATGTGAATGGATCTTGAGGGTTGGATGCGCGAGTTTTGGTTAATTGGTCGATTTTCGGTGCGTTCGCGTTATTGTTTCTGGCTTTCATCTCCCCCCTGAGTCGCCATTCTGACGTTCTGTGACGCCCTTAGATTCGTTTCCTACACCCCATTTCCCCTTGTCATCGATTTCCACCCCGACATGTTTGCTACTTCCTGTTTCGAAAAACTCGACATCGCATTCCTTCGACAACTTGCACTATCTTTTTTGGGTTTTTCAGGGACATGAGCGTGAAGAGCCGAAGCTTGGCCTCCTTCCAAAGTCAACGTCGATATCAAAATGCGCTGTAATCGCAAAACCAGACATGATGCAATTTCTGAACTAGCATATTTAAAAACAGTTCCATACGTCGAGGTTGTGGATCTAGACGCTGCGTGTACCGTTGTTGGTCGACTCAGGGTTGGGGAGGTGGATCCATGTGGGCAGTTGTAGATCGCAGCGGATCCTTGAATATATGTCATAACATGCGTTACAAGATAACAATATTATGGCTGAAAATTATAGCGTATACAAGTTTTGATGATAAAATCCTCCTTGTGCAGGATTTTAGATAGCCTGGAACCGCAATCCTGTCATGCAGCAAGATCGACGGAAAATCCTGTCACGGAGAATCCTATCCCTTGCCAAGATTTTCTACGAAATCCTCACGTCCGCATGATTTTGTCATGGAATCTTTTTCCCCAGTGTTTAATGAAGGCCATGTCTGAAGCGGACAGGGGTTGGAAAGCAATGAAGCTCTGATCACAGCTGAATTTCGTCCGGGCAACTCATTCGTTCGACGGGACACAAAACGGGATCTCAAATATCGGTGGGGTGCCTGGTCCACAAGTGTCCTGTCTTAGCGTTCACGTCATTGGCCAAACGCAACAGAAAACCCAGAGCGGATAATCGGGTGACCACACACATTTGGAATTCGTTTGTATATCTATCTTATCTACGCTCATTTAGTTGCCCCTTTCGATTTCGCGATCTAATAATAAGTGCTGCAAGCTCGCACGGTGTTGATTTATGTAACTGGGTGGACTCATGATCCCTGGAGAGTGCAGCATGGGTCCAAATTGAGAAACAGGCACGACGTTGCAGCTTTTGTACGTATTTATAAATTTCATATTCTTGTCTGTTGTGGGATATAAGAAGCTTGTACTATTGGACTCAAGTTGACTGGAGTGATTGAGCACCAAGCGTGTTGGCAATTGACAAGTACTGCTGGTGCGAAGTTCAGCCACCCAAACTTTCCAGACCCATCCTGAAAATCCACTCTGCTTTCACCAAGATTGATCTCGCAATGAGGACTAGCACCTTTACGACCTCTCTTTCTTTCGTTTTCCTCCTTCTCATCTCCCCGGCTCGAAGTCTGATCCACAGCATTTCCGCACCTACAAAAATCCTTCACCCAGGTGAAAAGTTCATCGTGACATTCCACACAACCCCTTACATCCAAAGCAACCTTCAATTCTACGCTCTCTTCGGGATTGCACCCTTTCCTGGCTTGGGAGTGTCCTTCTTGGGACTTCCCATTCCGGCTGTGGCCCCCGTTCCTGGTGCAGATGGTGGATTGGGTTTACGTAACCTCTTTAGCGGACCCAGCGGGAAGGGAAAATCTGGGATCGACATTGGTGGAATAGATCTCTGGGAGGCGAATTTGGGGAACATTGGTAGTCCGAAGGGATTCAACGTGACGTTGAGGTTACCCGTGGATTTGAGCACGACGAAAAATCGAGTGACGAAAGTCGTGCTTCAAACTGGTGTGCTTGGAAACGTATGCCTTGGTCATTTACTAGTTTTCGCACATCACGACTAACCACTTTGATTTTGATTTGATTTTTCTTTTCATTCCTCCGTTCAAATCTAAACCACCAAACTCGTCGATGACGTAATATTTCGGGACGGGTTACCCAGGTGGGAGCATCTAGGTTCACAACGCTGTCCTTTTTCAACACTACGATTAGTATCAAGTCTCCCTAACGCTCCTGATGCCCACCCCAACAAATTTCTAACGCGTTTCATCGATATTATTCCCCGGACCACATTCGTGTATAAGTGATCTAGTGCTCGTTTTACTCCCGTCCATTTTTCTATTCATTTTTGTTTGTACATGGACCGAACTGCTCTACAGCCAAACCTGGGGAGATCATCGATCTCGGACGACAATATATCTTCTGAAAATGTTTGCAAAAATGGTTGACATTGGCCCTGGGGAATCGGGCGGATTGCAATTGCAATGGTTCAGTTCGTGTTGTCCAGGTCGAACAACGAATGCCAAGGAATTGGTCGCTCCAGCGTAAGTGTCAGGTCGTAGTTCATCCGACAAGGATTGACATAAGAACCCACTCAAGGGAGTCATCGGCGCAAGCAGGTGGATCACGACCCATTCACGGTTCCTTTCGACGCGCAAGTAACTCGCCATGCTGGACCGTTTCATGCTGGTGCCGGCTTCCGCGATAAGGTCCCTCATTGATCATGAAAATACTCCTGGCGAGACGATATTGAATTGTGGCCAAAATAAATCTGGGAGCAATGTTGCGTTTGGCTCGGCCATCACGAGAAGGGGATGCTGTAACAGATCGTAGGTAAGATAGAGCAGGCAGGTGCAATTGAGTGCACATGTGGTGCGCCCGAGGAAGTATCCGCAAGAGAGAGAATGCATGCACAAATTGATGACGGAGGCGGCTCTCTAACGATAACACTGCTAGTTCGGCGCCGATGCATGTGTATACATGCACAGATACGGTATGTCATCCCAGTGTTCTCCTCCCAGCGCATGTGTGCATGGCGTGAATAATTATACAGACAAAAAGTTCGTAGGCCTACGCCATGTTCACTGCGTGGAAGTATTTTCAGTCGTGTACGCAATCATCCATCGCGGATCAGCCAATAACCTATTCTGCGGCACAGACATTTTTCAGCGTGTGTGTGTGCGTATATGTATCATTTTAAACCCCGTATCTGTGCCTGTGAGACGGAGCACCCAAACTGTCGAGTGATGTGTTACATCTAAGCTGATTGCCAAGTTCGTTTCCAGGTCATGGTTCAATGCTGGATATAAGTATCTGGTCTATGATGGCGATAGCCAACTTGTTGCTAGGAAGTTGAACGACTTTGGGCGTTGACTCGAATGCGAGGTGAAGGTCTGGGCTAGACAAAGATAGCTTACACTCGGCCGCTGTGCCTGATACCTGTCCTGAGCATTCCCAGGTGACGCTGCTGTTACCAACGGATGAGCACAGCCTCAGGCCTGCTCTGGAGCTAGGACAAGTTGGTACGTACAAGTGCTAGATCAGTGCACGCTGACACCTTCAGAAATCCTTATCTCGTCGTACATCATTAGAGGCTGGTAACCTGCCCAGCCGATCATTTGCTTCTGGGTACGAACTTCCGGTATGCACTGTGACTTTACACGGGCTGTCAGTTCGCATGCGGCTTCGGCGCAGCCGAAAGGAGACTGGCTATTGTTTACTGTATGATTCTGATCTGCATCACCATAAGGCCAAGCTCCCTGGCTCCACCCGCAAACGGCCCTGAATCAGATCCTTAGCGAATCTCCCGCAACAATGAGCTCTGTATATGGTCCCCATGGACACTTACAGTAACAAATGAAGGCCCGACCCAAACAATGAAATCAGGGAAGTGTAGAGTCACAGGGTTTCTGGCCGGGGTGTGATCGCAGCTGTCGTCGGTGCGAACGAGTATGCCCCCTCTACTGACGGACGTGCGGGCTCCACCCCGCCCAATCGACATTGTCTTGGTCAGCACTGGTTGGTCTTCTGCTCAGCCGCCGTATGACGTCAATCCGGCCCCGATATTGTTTGCTGTCCAGCTGCGGACGAACGTTCAATGCAAATTGTGTTTACGTTCTCTCTCGGAGTTCAGTTACTGGATACGATCAATACCACTTTTCACCGGACATACGTATGCACATTACTCTAATGGAGATGTGCTTGTAACCACTCTGGCGTAGGGTGACTTAATGAGGGCGTTCCTCATTTGGGCAGGGGTGGGAATGGCATTTGGCTTGGGCGAAGCGGCGATGAACACGGTGGATTTTCTCCCACAGTGTGTTGCCTCACATTTGCGTGTTCAACCTTACTCTGCTCTTCGCGGCCGGTAGAACCCCTTCGTTCGACTTTCTCGCCCAGAACACGAGCCTGATCTCCGTATCACGGTGGAGTGCTTAATCACGTTTGCACCTTCTTCAAGCCGCGCTCATGGCCACACGTCGCACCATCTACTTGTCTCATCGCATTTTCCTCGACCGTCTGCGTCCTGAACGAAAGCAAGTGCGCGAGCGACCGTGTGTCAATGACCATTGACCAACGACTGAATAGAAACGTCATGCCTGTCTGGGATGTAAATGCGCTTGATCGAGTTGCCAATGTGTGCATACGTACCGTAGAGTGGCATTAATATAGGGCTTCTAGGTTGAGGCCCAATCGCATTCTCAATCTACAACGACAAGCACTAAATTATGTTGCCAGCGAAGTAAATGTAAGCAGGAAAAAGAATGAAGGGGAAAAATATGCGAAACTTGTGAAGATCGACTTTGACATTGTCGGCGGCGATGACGACGGATCGGAAGACGATGCCGGCAATGCATTTGACATAAAATGGCGCTGAAGTGTTTGCGCGTTGTATTGTAATTGAAAATTTTGGTCACAGAGCTTCGGGCCCCTCCGTAGTAAAACCAGCTCTCAGTGCCCTAGCGCACCAGTGCAAGCTCTCAAACGCTCCAAGAAGGTAGGTCAACCACATAGACCATTTTGTATTGACTGAGTCACGAGTACTAGGTGGTACGAGTCCGCGCGCACATCAGCTTCTGTTGTTGCCTTTTAGGTTTGCCTCAGGTGTTCTGCCCCGATGTCCAAGGTCTCCCATAATCTGCAGCAATAACCCACTCTTCCTATCGAAGCGCCCTCAGAGCCGTCATAGCATCAGGTGTCTGTAAGTTTACTCTCGCCTTATCGTACATACATTTTGGCGCATCTAGACATGCGCTAATCATTGTCCAATCCTAGTCCTTCGCACCATGGATACCGTTTTGCCAGTTGCGATGGAAATCTTATCTACAATCCAGGATGTCCCGAACCTTAGTCGGCAGTTTGGTACTAAGGCTCTCGTTACACGGGGCGGCTACTCCGAGGTTTATCTCGCAGAATGGATCCAACCTGGCACCCAGGCTTCTTCTGTCAATGTATGTTCTCTTAAACTGGGGTACTGGCTGTCTCACTTCACTGCTTCTATTGAGGTCTGCTACAAAGTTCTCAGACCACCTATGAGGGACATGCCGGCTGTCGTGGAACAGATAAGGAAAACTATGAAGGTGAGGAATTTTTTCGGCCTGACTGATAGCCTACAAGACACCATTCGGCACCAGCACTTGAAGAGAGAGATGAAGATATGGAAAGATTTGGATCATGAGAATATCGTGCAATTCATCGGTTTTGCAATTGAAGATCGGGGTGCAATACCAGAGGCGGCATTAGTGTCCGAATGGTGTTCAAATGGGGACCTCGTTCAATATCTGCATCGCAATCCATCCTGCAATCGGCTGGCTTTGGTGAGCAGTATTGGCGAATCTCGTGGACTTACAAGATGAACATCGTCAAAATAGCTTCTTGATGTTGCCCGAGGTCTGACTTACCTCCACGATCGTGACCCTGTTGTTGTCCATGGCGATCTCAAGCCTGTAAGCCAAGTCGTATTGTGAAGCCGGCACGGGGCGATTGACGTCGTATAGTCCAACGTATTGATCAGTGACACTGGGCATGCCAAGTTGTGTGACTTTGGCTTCTCTTTGATAGCGGACGGATTGACAACAGGGTTCACATCGTCAGGACCTGGATTCACCTTACGCTATTGTGCCCCAGAAGTCCTGGAGAGCGGTAAGAAAACGAGACCCGGTGATATGTATTCATTTGCCTGTACTTGTGCCATGGTGAGCCCTTGCAATTCGCGAACATAACATCCCTGCACTTGACTGAAACTTAAGCAGATCCTTTTTAATGAAAGTCCCTTCCCTTCGATCACCAATGACGCCCATCTATGGAAGGCGTTTGAATCCGGCCAATCGCCTTGGGACTGGAAGCAGTCTTCTCCGGTAGAGAAAATACTATCTGGTTGTTGTGCGGTTTCTCCTGATGCGCGATCGACGATGCGAGAGGTCTTCCGATCACTCATGGATACCTGCGCTAAGCCAGGTTCAGCCTCGATCTTCGAGGTGTCTGACCCTGAAATAGACCTTCCATTGCCGCCACCACTCTCCGACAGCTCAGTGAATGTATTCCTTACGCCAGATGGAGGCCGTACAAGCTTAATGCTCGCAACGTCGTCCAAGGAGACGACGACTCAGGTTGATGCGAAAGTAGCTCCTGTTGCCTCTTTACCTGAGGTTCACAATGTGGTTTCCATGCAAAGACAGAAACAGGCTGAGCTGTTGCCAAAGGCGACACCTGGACACCTAGAGACAAGGGGGCAGACAGCAGAGCCGCCCTCGGATACTCGTAGTTATCCGAAGCAATCCCCTGGGCATGCCACTGCGCTGTCCAAGAGTAGTCCAAGTCTTGATCCCAATCGCATTTACCAATCAAACGCGTCTCCCATTTGGGATTCTATTACATCAGTTCAGCAGTCCTTTGACGATTCCAAATCATTGTCATCTCTCCCTTCCTCCATACGTAGTATCGATCACCTTCGTGCAACACCAGGCGCACTCAGTATGCACCGTCCTTCTGTGAGTCCCGGTGTATGGCTGCGAAACCCAACTATGGGCCTCGATGTGCGTTCCCCATCCAAACCAGTGCCGCCATCATCCGCCGACGAGGGTGGGGATAGAAAGAAATCATTCATCGGAGGCATAAAGACTATTCTCCAACGTCTCCAACGCCGTTCTGATTCATGGGTTCCTAGCCAGCCAAGTTTCAGTTCCGATCGCCCTAAAACAACTACACACCGCCGCGAACAGTCCAGGGAAAATACGCCCAATGCCAGTGCGCAAGCCATCCGCGAAAGGAACGCAGCATCCCATGAGCAGCTGGGGTCCACAGGCGACAGTTATTCATCGGGCACAGGGTCTTTACCAGCTTCAGTGACATCAGCAGCAGCGACCAGCTCACATGGTGAGACCAACATGGGTGTCATTAAAGCTCTCCTTCAAACTTCCGCTATTTCTCTTAAACCCGTCCTTATGCCAAATCTCGATCAGATTCCGAACATGCTCCTGGCGTGGATTAAAATCTATGAGGTATGTACAATACTTGTGTTACTTTGGTGATCTTATCAATGTCTTTGGTTTTGCTACGTCGACTTAGAGTGTCACCAGCAATGTTGAAGACATAGAGAAGCTGCATTTCGTGATCCAGCAAGTGCAGAGCTCGGTGCTTCAACCCCTCCAGGAGTGGACCGGCGAGATTCCTCCCGAGCTAGAAAGTCTAACACGAGGGTTTTACGCGTATGTTTGTCGCCTCCGTCGCATTCTTATTGCCCGCCCTAACATATTCCTGTAGAGCCCTGAAAAAACAAGTAGAGGAAATTAAATCGGTCCAGCGCAAGAATTTGCTGAAGGAGGCCATTCAGACATCTGATGTAATACGGCAAACAATTAGGATGGAGAACTGCCTAAATGTTGCTATTTATCGCTCCGAGGTTTATCACTTCAGTGTTATTCAGGCGATTGGACCTTGACCGAATGTGTTCTCCGCAGCTCAGGATATCAACTTTAATTCTGCTACGTACTGAACGTTTGTCGGTGCAGTGTACGTTTTTCTCCACACGAGCATGAACTCCTTATTGAGTGCAGCTTTCAGCGGAGCTTTCGAGACTCAAGCCGGTCGCTGCCGAGTACACGTATGTCAAGAGCAAGTCGGAATGTCTTGAACAGACGCGGGTCCAGATACAAGCATCTCTATTGAAATATCTCAAGGTGCCCGAGAATCGATTCACGTGGTTGCGTGGGTCCCCTGGTACCGGGAAGACGGCAATTTGTATGAGCGTTGCATCCACCCTCAACGGTCAGGGTACCCTGGCGGCGTCGTTCTTCTGGGATAAGAACCAAGCGGCGACGGGCCTCGATTCCATTGAACACTTTCCTTCCACTCTCGCGCGCCAATTCGCGGTCTTTAACGAGGACTTCAAGATGTCGCTTGTCAAACACCTTCGACATCCATCTTTAGACTTTGTCACGAGCCTTCCTCTAGATGACCAAATGAACTGCTTGATCATCAAACCAATGTACGATATGATAGAGATGCTGCCCTCTGGAACGGACCGCTTCGTCGTTGTGCTAGACGGTTTAGATGAGTGCGGGAATCCCGAGGCACTTAAGACTTTGATGGAGCTCGTGCTAAAGCTTCATGACTTGCCCTACTCATTTGCCGTGTTGGTGAGCTCTCGTCCAGAGACGCAGGTTGTTAGGGCTTGGGCTCGAGCTCGATCGATGGGCCATGTCATTCCGTGCGTGGATACCGACATGATTGACAAGAGTGACACTTTTCACACAATACGCCGCATGGTACATGAGGGGCTTACGGAATGCATCTCGGAGTCTTCATGGAAACCATCAGAAAAGGATCTTGACGCTTTCACTTCGGCATGTCGCGAATTGCCCGTTATCGCTTCATTGCGCATACGTGAGGTATGCGTTCAGACTGAACGAGGCGCCACCCTTAAATCGGAGTTCGATTACTTCCGAGACCTCCTCGACACGCCGACTGATCTCAATTCGGAGTACCTACGAATACTGCGGCGAGCCTATATGCCCGACCCGCTGCGCGTCCGTCGAAATGTAATTGAAAATTACCGCCTTGTAGTGGGGGTGATTGGTGGGGCACGGGAGCCGTTGAGTTTGTATTCTATCTCACAGCTATTAGGAATTACGGAGGATGAGGTCTATGCCACTTTGAGACCGATCAGTTCAATCATCGATCTCCCCTTAACAGGACGAGGGCAACCCAGATTTTATCATGCGACGGCGAAGGAGTTCGTTATGGGGGAACCGATTGGTGATGCAGGCGATCTTTCCTTCTTTATCAATGATAAGAACGGGTATTTCTTGGGGATGCTGCTCCTTCGATTTCTACGGGGCGTCATCGAACGGAATGACTTCATGATACCCACCAATCGTCCTTTAGGAGCCGAGGAAAAGTGGAAGGAATTCCAGAAGAAGGAGCGACCTGACCATGTCCGGTACGCTGTCAAGCACTTGTTCAGCCACTTGGATCCTCTGGCGTTGTTCTCGCAAGATTCCAACGAATTGCAGGAGGAGTTTGATCATTTCCTTACCCAAAGCCTGCTTTCGTTCATTGCGCTGTCGGGTGGTGACTTCGAGTTGCCAGGTGAATTACTTCGATCTGACGTAAGTTTAGACTCTGTTGATTTCAATAGTGTGACATTATTTCACTCTAGAATCACAATTCAACTCAGCTATTGAGAGAAACCAAAAGGATAAGCAAATATGTCCTTCACCCTTGTTATGGGTGCAGAGGCGAAGCTAAAGGGTACTCCTTGATGGGGCCTGTGTATTCATTTGATCCCTGGCACATTTTTCGATCGATGCTTCCCTTCACTCCAACTCCATCCCCACTCTTCAAATTGTACCATCATCTCTTGGATCCCGTTCGGATCTTCAGCATTTCCGGAGAGTTCGCTGGTCATTTAATTCCATTAAGCAAGGACTCACTCAATGCTCGGAAGGTCATGCAGGCAAAGCTAAGCAATCGGCGAAAGGTGGTTGATCACAGGGGTCTGGAGATAATCGATTACAAAGCTGAATTTCTTGATCCTGATATTCGAAAAAGCATCGTGAGCTCGGCAGCGATCTCAAAGGACGGTCATTTCATTGCGCTCGGCTTTGGAAATGGTGACATCGAAGTTGTTGACATTGATCAGCAGCATGCCATCACTCGATTCCAATGTAACTCGCGCAATCCCCTAGCATGGATCGAGTTTATCTCCGGCGGGCATCGGATTGCTGTCGAAGACAATGAGGGGAACATATTCATCTTCGACAACGGTATGCAGCCGCTGAAGCTTGGTACCCTCCCCAGTGGGTGTTATCCACCTGTCACTGAGGTGGCGGATAATGGGTCGTTCATTGTACGACTCCCGCGGCATCTTGGCTCCTACTGGTATGACGGCGTGGCGATCCTGTATCTTTCGGGGGAGCCATCCATTTGTATTTTTTCCACCCCTGGGTTTATACCTGTTCCAGCTCGCCTCCCAACTATTCCTTGCGGTCTCACACTTGAACTGTCTCCTGGTGCACGATATGTTGTCGCTTGTGATCGGAAACACGCTTTCATTTGGTCAACAGAGTCGCGCAAGTTCATCGCTCATTATGACCTACCAAATTTCGAAGCTTTTGTTACTGGTGCAACAACATTCCGCCCGTACATCGCCACTGGGACCCAGCATTCAGAGGGTAGTATCCCTCATATTCAGGGTTCCGGGGTTGAGTGCGACTTGGACAAATCGTGGCTGGAGTCGCTGTCTCATAAACGCTTATATCATTTTTATAGTCCAGCAATGGGTGGTGCCGCGAAGCCAAAATTATATCTCAATAACACATTGAAACTCATTCTCCCAATTGAATATCATCCAGTTCCTAACCGGCCAGAAGGATGGTATGGGGATCGGGTGATATGGGTTGAGGATTTCATCTACTTTCCTCGTGCTAGCGAGGATGGGACGCGACTTTTGGTTCAGGGTGGTATGAAAGCCCCGATTGTCGTTGATATCGGCCAAATCGCTTAGCATCTCTGTTGATGTCCATGATCCCCTTTCTTTGTCCATTCGAGTTCTACTATTTGGAGGGTGGAGGAAGAATTAAACATAATGGGATGCTGATCTCATGGCAGAGATGGTGTGGCATGTTGGATGCATGAGTGGTGCATCAATGTGTGTACCTAGGGGGTGACAAATGACTGGCCAATAGTAAAATACAATTGTTGTGGTTTGTGAGTTACCTTGCTTGCAAGGTCTCTTTTGCATACACAATTCGTGGGAACTTTTACTTTCCCACATGTTGATATTGGTTTCTTTGGACCACGTGTGCTCTCTGTGCCCCTCCAAAATAAAGATATGTAATTTGTCATAAATTGTGAATGTTAGAGACCGGAGTGAGATGAAGGAGTTGTCTCCGTGGCGGAGGGCTTCGGCCTCAGCGACTCAGACCAGGAGTGCTGTGCCAAGTTACACATCCGTGCCCTAATTTACTTACTGGCAATGAGAACTAAAAAGGGGGATCAACTCTAGTCGATTTTATCACTGGAGTGTAACCTATGTACAAGTTAAGTATATATAGTTACAGCAAGGGCAGGCCCATGAATAGCGGGACCGAGTGGAGCGGAGCTAATGGGGATAGATGTTAGCTGACTGAATATTACCAACAAGTCAGGTTGCAGGTTTAACGGAATGATGGGTTATGACCCACAAGCAGAAAGGAGGGATAGGCCCAAAGGTAGGCTTGCAGGGCAAGCAAGTGAATTGCCCAGTGGAGGTGGGGATGCGCTAGTGGACGTTGGAACTGTCTGGAGAGCCTTGGGGCTCTCCTGTTGGTGGGGGGTGCAAGATCAATCAAATATCCCCTGAAATGCTGATTCAACTCATTATGCATGTGAACACAGCTGTGATTGCTTAAAGTTAGTACTAGAGTGTGATGCTGCGAATAGTTGCAAAGTAGCACCATGTCATGTGCAAGCAAGGTCATGGTTGTGAAGCAACCTTTCTAGTGGATCTGCATGCCAATGAGTAGATGGATGGATTCTGGGCATGAAGCAGGAGTTGTTAAGTGTGTAATCTTGGATGTGACAAAGCAATTTAACTCTAGCCCAGCTGTGATTAGGCTGAATGTTAGCACATAGAATGAATAGATTGGCATGTGAATGTCAGGGCATACCCTGCCTAACCCTGCGCTGCACCCTGTGCCACCCTGCCCTACTCCGCTTCCCCCGCCATCGCTCCCTGCTCCTCCCCTTTCTCTTTCCTCTTTCTCTCTATTTCTGTTCTATGGTCGACTTCCCCTTTCTCTATGTACCACTACACCTTAATGCCACTGCCTCTATTGCTGCACTGTAGGCAGGCACAGCCGGTACCACGCAAATGAGCCGATTATCGCGATTCTACCACCCACATCAAGCACCCCACTCCCAAAACACATCCACCACTGTTCCAGATACCCCTTCCACGTTTCCCATATTTTTTTCCGATTTTTTCAAGCCATTCCTGACCACGGACAACCATCAGTTTCCAAATTGGGTAACTGTCACCCGCATATTCCGCCCCTTCCTCCATATCTCCATCAATTCTCCACCGATCCGGACGAGTTTGGTATCATTGGAAAGCCCCTGTCAACACGAGTCGAACGATGTTAAGAGTGACGTATTTGGTTCAGCGGTTGTTCCGATCGCCATGTTTCTTTAGTTCCTTAACAACGTTAATATTGCTTTGATATTGCTTTTTTCTTAAGTGTTCCTTGTGGATCTGTTGCCATCCTAAACCCGTCGGATCATTCGGATTTCCACGTATTTCTTTCATATTTATAGTTACCCTCTTTCCTGTATTTACAAAAAAGGACTCCCCCAAAACAGAGAGAGGTGCTCCCCAACGAACATGAAGTTTTAGCAAGAAGCTTACCAGTGCCCAGAGCGGCGAATACAAAGCCACAGAGGCTCAAGACATAGTGCAGGGACAGAGTTCCCATCAGTTTGATTTTTAGTGAGATTTACGAGATTTATCATTTTTATCACATAGCACCGGACCATTTCTCCCCCCCCCCCTTCCTCATCATCCGAACCACCCCTGAGCATTCCCAACTCTGTGGCCCCCCTCTCTTTCTCGTTAGGGTGGTAGATCCCTTGCCCCCTTACAGTGCCTGCCACCCACATGCCTGCCCACACAGTGGCCACCCCCAGGATCTCCCATGGAGACACCCAGAGAGGTGTGGCTGTGTGCGGGGATGATGTGGCTCCCTCCATGTGACCTTAGCTGCATGTATATAATAGCACCTGGGGTGGGAACAGAAGAAGCAGCCTTCTTCTCACTTTCCCACTTCAGACCAAGTGGTCAGGGATGCTCACCCCGTAATGGGACTGCTGCTAGGCATAGCTGATACTCATCCCATCGAGTCCCCTGCACTGGGACTTCACTACTTTCGGAGCTGTCCCTGACAGCAGAAGAAGGCTTTAACCTCATTTCCCCCACCTCCCCTACCTCTCCTGCTATGGTGACTGAAGAGCAGTATGACAAGCTGCTGTCCCAATTCCAAGAGCTCCAGGCCATCATGGAGAGCCAAGCCCAAAATCAACCCCCAGCTGTGCCTGCACTGGCACCAGCGCCGGTGTAGGAGTGCATAACAGGTGTGCTCAATTTCATGGAACCATACGCAGCAAATACATCAAAATTGGGCTCCTGCCCTTGTACATTATTAGGAAAAAGGAATTATAGGGGGAAGTAATAAGAAAGAAGAAAGAGGGTTTTCGTACGAACCGAAAGAGCCTTTCCGCAAAGGAATTGGTTGAGATTTGGTGGAGAAATTCAACCTGAGATGTCCTCATGTGCGAAGTCTGTGTGTCAGGGACCGACCCAGGGTCGAGAGCATCCGGGTATATCGCCCGGGGCTGAGGGCCCGGTAGGGTGTGATGTGGGCGCATGTAGCAATGGGCCTGAAGCAGACAGGTGTCCCTGGCCGCTTAGGCTGGAGTGGGGGTGTGTTGTTATTGTTAACAAGGGGAATGTAAGCTACTTGCCTAAAGTGGGAAGTGTGAGAAGAAGGTTGCTTCTCAGTTCCCACTTAGGCTGTGTTTATATACATGTGGTTAAGGCCACGTGGGAAGCGCCACATCATCTACGCACACAGCCACATCCATCTGGGTGCCTCTGCAAGAGGTCCCAGGAGCATCTGGTATGCAGGAGGTCATCTGGTGTGTCTGGGTCCAGGCACATTACACTGCAGCTGGGTCAATGGTACATTGATACAAGGGAAGTCATCCGTGTGATAAGAAGAGAAGAAAGAGGAAAGAGAGGAGAAGAGAGAAGGAGAGGGTAGAAGGGAAAAGGGGGAAGGTCGGGAGGAGCGGATGGTGGGGCACCGGGTGAGGTGGGGCCTGGTCAGGCCTGACACTGTGCACTTGACCATGACCAAGGGAACAAGGTCAAAAGAGGATGATCTTGGGGTCATTAAATGCCCAAAGACTCAGTGTTGAATTTCACCCTAATCAGTTCAGTGGTTGTGGAGATATTCTGAGTATCAGGCATGATGGGAGTCACAGGACAATATGAACTATGCGGATGCTCACATGCGAGCTAGTCTCAGTGAAATTCCAAGAGAATATGGGCTAGTTAAATGATACAAATGCTAAAGAAGTCATTGGAGGAGTCTTGGAATTATGGCATATTATTTGGTCCAAGTTTCCCTGTGCACAGATAATCAAGATATGTATTCCATGTCTGAGAATTCCCATTCTCAGTCAAATCTCTACCAAATTTCACAAAATCGGTATCGTTAGAAAGCTATGGATGAGGAGAGTCGAATGGAATAAAGGGACGGAGTTTTGACGCAGTGTTTGGAGTGGTATGAGGAAGTTTGTGTTTTTCTTTTCATTTTCTTTTGTTGTTTGGAATTTTACTCTAAGCCAATGGCAGCTGAACCTGTATATTTTGGACTCTTTTCACAAGTTGTATGTTTGCTGTATGGGTATATGTACATAGCGATTGAAATGGAATAGACAATTCCCCCCTCTCCCTCCATCTTTGAAGTCAGTGTGTTGTGAGCAGCCACTTGACTGGTAAGGGCAACAGAGGCCCTTAGGGAAATCCACCATGACAAGAAATTGAAGATTACATAGTGTTACCTCGAGTTCTCCCCCTAGTTGATTTCACGGACCTGTCAATTGTCACACCCCTAGCCCCTACTTTCTTCCCTAATCCTTTGGGGAGTGAGTGAGAGTGCTTTCCTACCATCTTCAGAGTTTGGTCTGCGCTCCTGCTTGCACCAGCACCAGCACCAGTGCCTGCACCCACCCCCAGACCCAAACCACCTAAGGTTGCCCCCCCCACCCCCTTCTCTGGAGCAACCGAAGACCTTGACTGCTTCAAGGCTGAATGTGGCATATACTTCCATGTTCAGGCAGCGGAGTTCCCCAATGCCCTCTCCCAAATCCTCTTTGTCCTATCCTACATGAAGGGAGGGACTGCAGGGGTGTGGGCAATGCAGTGCACCATCTCACTGCTGACAACAGGTTCCCCTGGGCTCACCATGGACAAGTTCAACAATGTTCCAAGACCTGAACCATGAGGCCATGGCCAGGCAGAAGCTGGCCACCCTGTGACAAGGCACCGACTCTGTGGACAAGGTCATCCAAGAGTTTGAGATCCTCCACCCTGCCTTGTGGCTAGGAGATGTGGGGCTGGTAGACCGCTTCGAACAGGTGATCAACTCCTGGCTCTGTGAGTGTTATAGGAATGGACCTAGAATCTGATGGTCCGTGACTATGAACAATCAAGCCTTTGGTCCCTTCACCTTTATTTCACTGTCAAACCCCATGCCAAGCTTTCCCACTGGGTTTTGGTGCTGGCTGGGGAATTTGTTGAGTTTCAAGGGACTTCCCTTGACCATTGTGACTTTTATATTAGATAGTTAGAAGTCATATGATGTGTAAGGCAGATGCCGAAAAATGTCTTTCCTTATCTAATACATAACCCACAAAACCTTGTACCATGATTGTAACTGCCACACCATTGTGCCACCACTGTAAGCCTTCTCTGTAACATCTGACTTGGTCCATATTGATGTCTACATCGATATTCTTACAATCTGTGAGAAAACCTCAACGGCCTGGTGAGTGCTCAGACACTGGACCTCGCCCTTCCTGCTCCCACCCCCCCACTGGGTGGTTGAGCTCCCATTCCTACCCTTCCTGTAGTACCCTACTGGGTCCTACAACCCTTCCTCCCTTCTTGGGAGGGAGAAGTGACTCAGGCAGCCCCAGGATGCCTGGCCACGTACCTGCGGGCCCAAATTCCCATGGTCACTCACTACCGTGCACTGGTCAACCAACCCACCTGTCCCAACAAATCCCGCTACCAGTACGCTCCCCTGAGTGCCAAGTAACTGATAGTCAACCACTGGGCTACTCCCTCAAGGAGTGCCAACTACCCATGCTACTGGTATGCTCACATGAGCGCCAAGTCACCACTAGCCAACTGTTAGGTGGCTCCCTCAAGGAGCCCCCACTATACCCGCTGCCAGTACGCTCCTTGGAGTGCCAAGTCACCGTTAGCAGACCACCACACCCACTGCCGGTATGCTCCTTGGAGTGCCAAGTTACTGTTAGCCCACCTGGCCTTGGATCTCCTCTTGCTCTCCCCTCAACGGTTACGCAGCCACCTCCATCCATGAGCAGAACGGCTCAGGTTGGGTTCCCCAGAACCCATTCCTGTAACAGTGAGAGCATCTACCACCTCCGCCCCATGCCAACGACCTGGGCCGAGTGGAAGTGTGAGGCCACCCTCCTTGACAACCAGTGGCAGCGCTTCCAGGCAACACAGCCCCACTTGCCCCCAGTCAGACCCCAACTCCCACCTGCGAGACCCCCACTCCCTGCCACCTTCCCGCAAGCATGCCCAGCCCCCACACTGCCGTGCCCTCCAGCTGCCACTGCACCCCCACCTCCTGTAGCCCACCCTGTGGCAGGGGCAGGGCCACAACCCATGGACCTTGACTGCTCGAGGATAGACCAAAGATGAAATGGGCTGTGCTATAACTGCAATGCACCAGGGCACATCGTGTGAGACTGCCCACAACCAAAAGTCCACTGAGCCAGATGGATGCACCCAGAGGACCTCAGAGCACTCATGGAGGGGCTGAGGAGGCAGCTAGTAGATGAGCTGGAGACAGATGGAGGAGAAAGGCAGGAGGCAGAGGCCTGAGAGGATTTTCAGGAAGGCGACTGGTGAGGGATGTGCCCTGGCTGCCTGCAGTGATAGTACTAGCTCATGTAGATACTGTGAGGCACCTAAGCCAGCACTGACATCCAAATCCCACCGAGTCATCACCAAGAAAAAGAGGAAAACTGCATCCTCAATCAGTAAGGGCAGAGAAACCCCAGGTGTGGTGCCAGAGGTAGCAGTCCTGCCACCCACCATCTATGTGCTGTCCAAGCAACCCCACAGATCCCTCAACCTCGCTGTAAAGCTGACCACCCTGACCTCCCTCACCACTGTCTCTGTGTCAGCGCTCCTGGACTCGGGAGCCACAGGGAACTTTGTAAGCCATGAGTTTGTCAGAAAGCACAGGCTTGAGATGACCCCGCTCCACCAACCCATTCCTGTCCACAATGTCGATGGGACCCCAAATGAGAATGGGGCCATAACTGAGGAACTAGAGGCCCTCCTGATGTTTGGACAACACATGGAGTGGGCCCGCTTTGCCATTGTGAACCTTGGGTGGCAGTCCCTCATCATAGGACACTCGTGGCTGCTCCACCACAACCCAGAGGTGGACTGGATGCAGCAAAAGGTCAACATGTCCTGCTGCCCATCCTCCTGCCGGTTGATGCAATGGTGCGCTGACCCAGACCCCACAGTGAAACCTGGGGATGGGATCTATGCCGTGATCATCCCTCTGGGGTGGGGACATGAGCTGAGAGCGACCACAACACTGTCTCAGCAGATGGCCCAGGAGGCCCGTGAACCAGAGGTGGAGCCCACACTGTTTGAGGTGCTAGTCCCAGAACAGTACCAGGACTTCCGCGATGTATTCTCGAAGGAGGCCTTTGACCAGTTGCCCCCATGGTGAAGGAGAGAACAAAGGAAGATCAGTTGGGAGGTTCAAACGAGACCACCACCAAGCTGTTCCCTGGTTATTTAGTTAGGATGGGGAAGTGTACTAGTAAAAATGTTGTAATTATAGTACCAATCCGAGTGTTTTGGCTAATTCTATTTTATGGGTTAGTCTAAAATCTCTGAGAAATGACTTACAGATAAACAAAGCCCTGCAGAGCTGTTCCTCTATTGTAATTTCTCAATTTATCTGGGTGTAATTCTGTGTAGGATTGTTAAATTTGGATTTTATCCTGAATTAAATCTTCTACTTGGTGAATTTTCAAAGATTCCACTCAGTTAATGGGTTTAGGTCGTGTCTGAAGTGTCCCTTAGCCTTGTCTTATTTTTATCTTATTTTTATTGCTTGTTTTAACAGTAGCAAAATAACTGTTTTGTGTTTACACTTTGAAATCCAGAGTGTTAACCAGCTCTCCTGTTGAGATATTTACTTAATATTTCTCTCCCTAATTGCTGCCTTTTACTACAGTGGCAATCTTAACTGTATTTCACTTTTTTGCACTGGAGTGATAACCAGAAATGCTTGAGAAAAATAATACTCTATTTTCTTACTTCTCTAAGGGGGGCACAAAGTCGCAGAAAGGGTCTCCCTTTTATACTCCTGGGTTGCCTTCCTTTTTCATGCTCTACCTTGTTTTTACAGGATTTATTTACAGTATATTTTCCTCAAACTGAATAAAAATGAAATTTTCATGCTATAGTTCTACTGCACTCAGCTGCGCTGAACTGTGGCTCTGCTGTGGTCAGACTGCGCCTAGAATCCTTATTGTCCTTCCTTGCCTAAGCTATTTTAATGATTTAATTAGAACTTGACTGTGCAGCATTTGTCGCAGTTCCTTATTTCAAATTCCTCTTATTTACCATTAAGTTCGCTATGACTTGGTGATTCTGAATTCAAACTTCGCATTGCTACACGTATGGCTGTGCTAAGACTTTCAGCTGATTTATTCTATTTTTATCCAGTGACATTTAGTTAAAATGAGACTTGAAATGATAAATGAGTGAATTGTTCAGGTTTAGAACCAAAAGAAAAAGTTGCTAGTAGTTAAGAATTGATCAAATGAATGTGTTAGAGCTCTCTGCCTTATTCGTATATCGTTCCCTAAAATTCCCACCATGGTCCATCATAGTTTTGTGGTTTGTCATGGTTTTCGTCCATTTCCCCTGGTTCCTGTTTGTATTGTTGCATCCTACTCCTTTGTATGTGTTGTTTGTTATTATAATAGGTCGTCCTCAAAGATATCATTTTTTTATGTATTTTATTCGAGGCTTGAGATCTCTAGAAGTTGTCTTCCCATGCATATTCAGGTTACTAACTCCATGTCCTTATATCTCACTCATTACTGAATGGTTTTTCACGTTCTCAGCATCATAAATTTTCATTTATTCCAACCTTTCTAATGGTACTCAAGTTGTACTCTAACTCTCGGTATTTGTTGAGTTAGCAAAAGTTCGTGTGCACAATCGGTAATCACATGTGTTGTTCTTGTACTCGTTCATATGGGCACCATTTCTGTTTAACTAGTCGGGATTTATTGTATGCATTGAAGGAGAGAACGAAGGAGGGTCAGTTGGGAGGTTCAAATGAGACCACCACCAAGCTGTTCCCTGGTTCTTTAGTTAGGATGGGGAAGTGTACTAGTAATATTTGTTGTAATTATAGTACCAATCCGAGCGTTTTGGCTAATTCTATTTTATGGGTTAGTCTAAAAGTTTCTGAGAATTGACTTACAGATAAACAGAGCCCTGTGGAGCTGTTCCTCTATTGTAATTTCTCAATTTGTCTGGGTGTAATTCTGTGTAGGATCATTTAGTTTGGATTTTAACTTGAATTAAATCTTCTACTTGGTGAAGTTTCAAAGATTCTACTCAGTTAATGGGTTTAGATTGTGCCTGAAGTGTCCCTTGAGTTTGTTTTATTTTTGTCTTATTTTATTGCTTGTTTTAACAGTAGCAAAATAACTGTTTTGTGTTTACACTTTGAAATCCGGAGTGTTAACCAGCTCTCCTGTTGAAATATTTACTTAATATTTCTCTCCCTAATTGCTGCCTTTTACTACAGTGGCAATCTTAACTGTATATCACTTTTTTGCGCTGGAGTGACAACCAGAAATGCTTGAGAAAAATAATACTCTATTTTCTTACTTCTCTGAGGGGGGCGAAAAGTTGCAGAAAGGGTCTCCCTTTTATACTCCTTAGGTTGCCTTCCTTTTTCACGCTCTACCTCGTATTTACAGGATTTATTTACAGTGTATTTTCCTCAAACTGAATAAAAAATGAATTTTTCATGCTATAGTTCTACTGTGCTCAGCTGCATTGAACTGTGGCTCTACTGCGGTCAGACTGTGCCTAGAATCCTTATTGTCCTTCCTTGCCTAAGCTATTTTAATGGTTTAATTAGAACTTGACTGTGCTGCATTTGTCGCAGTTTGCTATTTCAAATTCCTCATATTTACCATTAAGTTCGCTATGACTCAGTCATTCTGAATTCAAACTTCGCATTACTATACATACAGCTGTGCTGAGACCTTCAGCTGATTTATTGTATTTTTATCCAGTAACATTTAGTTGAAATGAGACTTGAAATGATAAATGAGTGAATTATTCAGGTTTAGAACGGAAAGAAAAAGTTGCTAGTAGTCAAGAATTGTTCAAACAAATGTATTATAGCTCTCTGTCACGACCCGGCAGTTCCCACGGTCAGGTGGTCACTCCCCACACCTTCTCCCTCCTCCGCTTCGACCCCGTCAACTCTGCCGCCCGCCTGACACCGCCTGAACAAGCCCATCACCCTTCCCCGTTACTGCTACCTGTTTCCATGACCCGTCACGGGCCTGTGAGTCATTCCTTATCACACTTGTTTTTCTTGATGGCCGTGCACAGCCATCCTCCTCCCACACTCTTTGTTTGTTTTCGTTCCTTCTTAAGCCCGCCCGCAATCTCCGTGAGATCTGCGACTTAATCCTATTCATTCCGTCATACTTAAATACCGGTTGTATACTACCTCATACTTTAGTTCGAAAATCAACTAGGGTTACCCCCTGCACTCTCTGTCTGACTCAGTCGCACCCTCTGCCTTCTGAAATATCGGGGCTGCGTCAAGTACGAGGCGCAATGCTCACGAATGAGTCGTTGAAGCCGAAACCCCATTCTGCCGCGATTGCCATCCCCGCCCTTAATGGGCTGTTACGCCGGAGCAGCGGACCTTAACGGTCGCTGACGGCGAGTCATGGTAATGTTTTCCCATGCCCTGACACTCTCCACTTCATTAGTATATTGTTCCCTAAAATTCCCGCCATGGTCCATCGTAGTTTTGTGGTTTTTGTGGATTTTGTCCATCTCCCCTGATTCCCCTTTGTATTATTGCATCCTAGTCCTTCATATGTATTGTTCATTGTTATAGTAGGTCGTCCTCGAAGATATCATATTTTTATGTATTTTATTTGGGGCTCTGGACCTCTAGAAGCTGTCTTCCTGCGCATTTTCAGGTTTCTAACTTCATGTCCTTGTATCTCATTCATTTCTGAATGGTATTTCATGTTCTCAGCATCATAAATTTTCATTTATTCCCACCTTTCCAATGGTACTAAAGTTGTGTTCTATTTCTTGGTATTCGTCGAGTTAGCAAAAGTTCACGTGCACATTTGGTAATCACATGCATCATTCCTGTAGTCGTTCGTATGTGGGTGCCGTTTCTGTTTAATTGTTCGGGATTTATGGTATGCGCAGGTGTTTGTATCCTCAATACAGGCTTCTGTGATTTATTTCAGATTTTTCCCTCATGATCTAAGGTTGTTTTGTACTTTCCGTGCTTTGTTTTGACTGGGGTCTTCCTTATTTGGACAGAAATTGGTCTTTGCGATCTGCCGAAGTGCAGATCTCGGTTCCGACGGCTGGTTCCTTTCGCATCGCCACCCTCACGTGTCTTTAAGCATGATGCGGATTTCTATATTCCTGTCGTTGGCATAACTTCACAACGGCTGGACCGTTTGGGCTGAAACTTTGCATAACTATAGTTTCCTATTTATCATAATTTCCGTGTAAATTTCGTTGTGTGTTTTAAATATGGATCCTACGTAAACGTCGTCCTTTCCCTGAGCCATGACTTTGATGTCACTCATCCTGTTATTGAATATCTCATTGATGCGTGAACCTTTTATTATGAAAATTTGGGTGGATTAAGATTAGATCCCTTCCTTTCTAATGGGCTATCTATAGAAAATATAGGGTTATGGCAGTTCCAGGGCCGGGGTTGGACAAGATGACAGTAGACCGCTAAATAAAATTGTCGGCACAAACATATGTAAATACATGTTTCGAGGCTGTCCTCCAACACTATCAAGCTTGTCTCGGTCGTTACTGCTTGTTCTTTGCGCTGTAGGTGTGCACAGCTGGTACCACGCAAATGAGCCGATTATCGCGATTCTACCACTCTCATCAAGCACCCCACTTCCAAAACACATCTACCACTGTTCCAAATACACCTTCCACATTTTATATATTTTTTCTGTTTTTTTCAAACCATTCCTGACCACGGACAACCATCAGTTTCCAAATTGGGCAACTGTCACCCGCATATTCCACCGCTTCCTCTGTATCTCCATCAATTCTCCACCGATCCGGACGAATTTGGGATCGTTGGAAAGCCCTTGTTAACACAAGTCGAACGATGTTACGAGCGACGGATTTGGTTCTGCGGTTGAGGCGATCGCCATGGTTCTTTATTTCCTTAACAACATCAATATTTCTTTGATATTACTTTTTTCTTACTTGTTCCTTGTGGATCTGTTGCCGTCCTAAACCCGTCGGATCATTCGGATTTCCACGCATACCTTTTTCATATTTATAACTGCCTCTTCCCTGTATTTACAAAAAGGACTCCCCCAACAGAGAGAGGCGCTCCCCAACAAGAACATGAAGTTTTAGCAGACGTTACCAGTGCCCAGAGCGGCGAATATGAAGCCAAAGAGGCTCAAGACATAGTGCAGGGACAGAGTTCCCATTAGTTTGATTTCCAGTGAGATTTACGAGTTTTTCATTTTTATCACATAGCACCGGACCATTTCTCCTCCCCCCTCCTCATCATCCGAACCTCCCCTGAGCATTCCCAACTCTGTGGCCCCCTCTCTTTCTTGTTAGGGTGGTAGATCCCTTGCCCCCTTACAGCGCTTGCCTTTTAAATGTTGTCCTCGTTTTCCGAGAGTTTCGGTCATATCTCCGTCGTTTATGGGTAGTTTTCTCTGTAATTACTTTCATTGGGTCCGTTTGGGAGACATCTACATTTCCTATTATAAACACGACTTTGAATTTTGCATTGGTTCCTAAGGAATCCTTGTTCCATGGTACTTCCAACCTCGGCTACATGTGCGGGCTGTCATGACCGACAAATCCTGGGGCTCCATCAGCAGTGAATCAATGCCAATAGGCGAATCTGCCGACCCGAAACCTGATCCAACCAGCCCTCAATCCGATGTCTGGCCCCCCTGCCCTATCAAGTGAGACTTTGCCAACAATCAGACCCTAGACCCTGCCGGCATTCCGACTTCACTTCCAGTTCCCGAGCCTTTGGGCTCCTGGCATCCAGTCCCTCTGGTTCCTCCTAGGCCTATAGCACAACTCAGTCTCACATCCCTGCCTCCGCATCCTCCGCATATTTTGCATCTTCCATATTCCGCGCATCTTCCACATCCGGACCTCTGCCCACCTCTGCACCCTCTGCACCCTTGCCACTCCTGGTTGACCTCCACACCCTGTAGTCAGGTCAACACTCCCCTCCATACCTTTGCTGGCCATCATGCTGTCCTCATTTGTGACAGCACTGACGGACCACCCTCTGTTGCGGACTTATCAGCGCCATGCTGATTCCCGCATCCCATTTTGCGGACTTGTGTCGGTGCCGCACGCCGACCCCGCTTTTCCTTTGGCCTTTTGCCACTCGGCAGCATTCATTCATTCCTTGCCAAGTGCCTATTATGTTCACCCATTTCATTCGCTTAACTTGCCAATATTGGCACTTGATCTGTGTGCTATTGCACTTTCCTATTCATTCATTTAATCTGTCAATATTGGTACTTGATCCGCTTTGACTTTATTCATTCCTTGCCTCCCATTTCCCGGGTTCTCGTCCTTGGTTTAGTTTGACAAGTCCCCGCTCATTTCCGCTTATTTCTGCACCGGACCGACCGGTCCCTCTTTTGATTTCTCTTACCTACTTATACCTTGTAAATACTTTCAGGGACCTCAGTCTGAAATCAACTAGAGTACCCCCCCTATTCTGATCTGAGTCCCTCCTACTGCAAAGGGGGCTTCCCCCCCTCTGAGTCCGTGCTTGCGGAGTCCATGCTCCTCCTACAGGTCCGCTCCACTTGCAAGTCTTGTTTGAAGTCCGCTGTCAGAGACCGGATTCGAGACGAGGGAGAGTCTCCGTAGCGGAGGGCTTTGGCCTCAGCGACTTATGCCAAGAGCGCTGTGCCTAGTGACACGTCCGTGCCCTAACTTACTGACTGGCAATCAGAACCGAAGGGGGTAACTCTAGTTGATTTTATTACTGGAGTGTAACCCATGTACAAGTTGGATATATATATGGTTACAGCGGAGACGGGCCCGCAATTGGCGGAGCCGAACGGAGCGGAGCTAACGGGGTTAAACATTAGCCGACTGAATATTACCGACGAGTCGGGTTGCGGGGTTAGCGGGAAGGCAGGCAATAACCCAGAAACGGAAAGGAGGGATAGGCCTGAAGGTGGGCTCTGCAGGGCAGGCGAGTGTATTGCCCAGCGGAGGCGGGAGTGCGCTAGCGGACGTCGGAGCTGTCCGGAAGTCTTTGGGGCTCTGTACTTAGGGAGGCGTAGGTAATAAATTGAAATGAGGGGGTGGTGACCATCGAGGGGTACCGAGAGGATTGCGGAATACGGGAGCTCCAAGGTTAGTGAGGAAGGAGCGGAGGTAGACCGGAGGGATCGGAGGGACCGGAAGTTGATGGCCGGGGATGGATATGACATCCGCTGTAAGTGTCAGTCTGTAAATATGGGATCTCCCCCAAATGTCAAGCTCAGGGCACAGCACTCCACCTGAGTCGCTGAGGCCACAATCCCACTCTGCTAACCTTGAACAGTGCTTCTGGATGTGCCGCACATTTCCGCCTGCATATCCACACGTGTGTGCTCCAACAGACCTCTGCCACAATCTCCGACCCTGTCATATCCGTGCATACCCGACCCCGACCCAACTTCCGGACCTCCACCCTCTTCACCTCCGGAGTCATAACCTACCGCTGCCGTTCCGATACTCACCTTCGGTCCTGGCAACACACCTCCTCCTTACCTCTCACCACCCTCCTACTACACAACACCTCCACCCTCCCGTTACCCTCCTACTACTCCGCTCCCCCTTCACAACACCTCCACCCTCCCGTTATCCTCCTACACTTCCCCCGTCCGCTCCGATACTCACCTTCGGACCTGACTACTCTCCTTTCCGCCACTCCTTCTCCCCTTACCTGTCCCCTCTCTCCTCCCTCCGTTACTCCTCCGCCACCCTTCCGCCAAGTTACGACCGTCCACCGCTGTTCCGTACTTCGCACTCGGACACCGCTCGTACCTTACTCCGAGCCTCCGTCATAGTCCCTACCTCGGACTTTGACTCCACCTCGGCCTTAGTCCATTGCATTGGTGACCTCATACTGCGTAAACACCATTGCCAATATTCCTCGGACTTCCAACCCCACCTCCGTAACCTCCGTAAGCTCCGCAACCCCCGAGCTTCGCGGACCGCCTTCGGCACTCTCGCCGCTTGTAATGTATTTCTCGCGTTTTCCCTTCATCCCTATTTGGACTACTGCTTCTTTCTATTCTAGCCAGTTAGTCATCATCCCCACTTCCCCTCATCCTCCTGCCCCTCTGGGCCTCGCCCTCCCTACCTCCTTTCGGACGTATCACAGGTCTTGCCCTATGACCTTCGGTACCGCTCCGCTCCCTCTACCCTTTGTTCCCATTCGGACGTCTTCGTTCCGATTCGGTCACCCTTTGTTTCTCTTTGTGCTTTTGCCCCTTCCATTATATATATCGGCGCTTGTACATACTCGTCTTGGTTTCAGTCCGAAATCGACCTGAAATGCCCCCAAGAGACTTCCTGCTCACCTACTGTGAAATTAAGGACCAAATGGACAAACAGCAATGGCACAGCGCTCCGCTTGAGTCGCTGAGGCCAAGGTCCCTCCACGCTAAGTCTCCGATTCCACTCCGGAGTCGTCTGTTCCCGCCCGGTTCTAACAGACCCCAACTCAGACAGAAACCCAATCCGTCTTCTGACAGTCTGCCCGACTCTGACAATATTCCAGATTCTGATACAGGCGTGGGAAAGTAGTTTCTGTGGAGGTTCTCTGGTTGGTTTTATAGTCAAATCTTGCTTCATTGTCCTAGTTCCTTGTTTAATATTTGCTATAAATTCCCCCGAGAATTCCGTCTTGTTGATGCTAAGCTTGAAGTATTTTTACTAATTTTCTTTCTTCCAATTTATCGTATGCAGTCATAATAATTTGTAAAAATTTGTTAAAATTCAGGTTCTTCTATTTTCTCATATCTACTTGATGTATGGGGTTTTTTGTGGTTTATCTGACATATTTCCATAATGAGTTTCCATAGGGTGACCATTATTTCTCCTACAGGGTGGGTGTTTGTATCCTCAATACAGGCTTCCATGATTTATTTCAGATTTTTCCCTCATGATCTAAGGTGTTTTTGTGTTTTCTGTGCTTTGTTTTGACTGGAGTCTTCCTTATTTGGACAGAAATTGGTCTTCGCAATCTGCCGAAGTGCGGATCTCAGTTCCAATGGCCGGTTCCCTTCGCATTGCCACCCTCACATGTCTTTAAGCATAGTGCGGAACTCTCTATTCCTGTTGCTGGTGTAACTTCACAACGGCTGGACCGTTTGGCCTGAAACTTTGCATAGTGGTAGTTTCCAATTTATCATATTTTCCATGTAAATTTCGTTATGTGTTTTAAATATGGACTTTGCGTGAACGTCGACTTTTCCCTGAGCCATGACTTTAATGTCACTCATCCCATTAATGAATATCTCATTGATGCGTGAACCTTGTATTATGAAAATTTGCGTGGATTAAGAATAGATCCCTTCCTTTCTAATGGGCTATCAAACTTGTCTCGGTCGTTACTGGTTGTTCTTTGCGCTTTCCTTTTGAACATTGTCCTCGTTTCCCATCAATTTTGGTTGTTTCTCTGTCATTTATCAGCAGTGTCCCCTGAAATTACTTTCATTGAGAGGCATCTACATTCCCTATTATAAACACAACTTTGAATTTTGCATTGGTTCCTATGGAATCCTTGTTCTGTGGTACTTCCAACCTCAGCTACATGTGCAGGCATGGGAAAGTAGTTTCTGTGGAGGTTTTCTGGTTGATTTTACAGTCAGATCTTACTCGATTGACCTAGTTTTTTGTTTGATATTTGCTATAAACTCTCTCGAGCATTCCGTATTGTTGATGCTAAGCTTGAAGTATTTTTATTAATTTTCCTTCTTCCTATTTGTCATATGTAGTCATAATAATTTGTGAAAATTCATTAAAATTCGTTAAAATTCAGGCACTTCTATTTTCTCATTTCTCCTTGTCATATGGGGGTTTTGTGATTTTTCTGGCATATTTCCATAATGAGTTTTCATAGGGTGACCATTATTTCTCCTACAATGGAAGCCCTGGGACCATGCAATAGACCTGGTGCTGGACACCAAACACCCTAGAGGGAGGACCTTCCCCCTGTCGTGGCCAGAGCAGAAGGAACTGGATGAGTTCCTGGGCAAGAACCTGCAGAATGGGTGCATATGGGCGTCCAAATCCCGATGGGAGCACTGGTCTTCTTCATCAAGAAGAAGGATGGATTGTTATGCCTAGTCCAAGATTACTGGAAGCTCAACGAGATCAGGGTCAAAAACTCGTACCCCCTCCTGCTCATTTCAGACATCCTTGCATGCCTCTGAAATGCCAAATACTTCTCAGCACTAGATGTGCACTGGGGATTTAACAATGTCCGCATCAAGGATGGCAATGAGTGGAAAGTGGTGTTTTTGACCAACTGGGGACTGTTTGAGCCCACCATTATGTTCTTCGGCCTGTGTAACTCCCCAGTGACATTCCAGACAATGATGAACAACATTCTCCGAGACTTCATCAAGCAAGAGGTCATTATCTGCTACATGGATGACATCTTGATCTTCACTGCCACCCTGGAGGAGCACCGGAGGGTTGTCCGAGAGGTCCTGGAGATGCTGTGGAAGCAGAGGCTCTTCTTGAAGCTGGAGAAGTGTAAGTTTGAGCAGAAGTGGATTGAGTACCTTGGCCTCATCATCTCCGAGGGAAGTGTCACAATGGATCCCATGAAAGTCTGCAGAGTCCTCAATTGGTCAACCCCAACCAAGGTCAAAGAAGTACAGTCCTTCTTGGGGTTTGTCAACTTCTATCACCGGTTCATCAAGGACTTCTCTGAGACAGCTTACCCCCTCCATGTGCTGACCTGCAAAACTGAGGCATGGGTCTGGGGACCAGGCAAAGACCATGCATTCCATGCTCTCAAAAATGCTGTCACCTCCGCCCTGGTTCTCACCTTCCCCACCAATACAGGCCGCTTCAAACTCGAGTGCAACACCTCTAACTTTGCAGCTGGTGCGGTCCTATCCCAGCTCCAAACAGACAGAGAGTTCCACCCCATAAATGTCCAAGAGTTTCATGGATGTGGAGCATAACTACGAGGTATGTGACAAGGAGATGCTTGCAATAGTGTGCACCCTCAAGGAGTGGCAGCATTTCCTACAGGGAGTGGAGGAGAAGGTCGATGTCTACACTGACTACCACAACCTAGGATATTTCTGCACCACACAATGCCTGAACCGGTGTGTCAGGGCCCGGCCTCGGACTCGGAGGCTCCCTGACCTCAACCCCCATCTGGCCTGTCCTCACACTATGCGGGGCATGAGATGTATAGTAAATGGAAAGATAATATACACTTGCCTATGCGGGGCATGAGATGAGAAGAAGGGTAAAGGTCTCATCTCCCCGCATGGTTGCTATATAAAGGAATGGGTCACATGCCCACAACTATACAGCTCCTAGAGTTGTGTAGTGTGACCCGGAGGGAACATCCAGGTGGCAGTGCCCAGTAAGCGTGGGAACGTTCTGGGCGAGTTGCTCGCCCAGAACTGTGGCTGTGACCCGTGGGAACATTCTGGGCGAGCTGCTTGCTCAGAAAGTTCCCACGCTATCCCGTGCGCGCATGTACACAACACACAAAGGCAACAACAAGGCAACAGTCAAAGAATAAAAGGGGGTAAAGTAGGTGGGGAGTCCGGGGCACCCTAAGGCAGGGTGCTGAACCCTGACACGGTGCCAGGCATGGTGGTCACTCTTCCTCTCCCAATTCCACTTCACCCTCATCCACCACCCAGGGAAACTCATGGGGAAACCCGATGTGCTCTCACACTGCACTGACCACCTGAAAGGTAGGGATGATAATGATGGGCTGACTCTCCTCCAACCTGCTTGGTTTGAGGCCTGGGCAGCAGAGGCAGTCTTGGTGGAAGGCAAAGAGATGACTATCCTCAAGAAGATCAGCAGGGTGAAGGAACTGGATGAGAAGGTGGTGAAGGCAATGCAAGAACTAGGAGAGGGCACACTGAGGTTGGGCAAGTGGGAGAAACAGGGAGAGCTGGTTCTGTACAGAGGAAAGGTATATGTCCCAAAAGACCCACAGCTCCGCCACAACCTGGTGCAGTTACACCATGATGCACAGGCGACAGGGCACCCAGGGTGGTGGAAAACCTTGGAACTCATCTCCTGCGACTACTGTGTCAGGGACAGCTCCGAAAGCGGTGAGGTCCCGGCATGAGGGACTCGATGGGACAGATGTCAGCTATGCATAGCGGTGGTCCCATTGCAGGGTGAGTGTCCCCAACCACTTAGTCTGAAGTGGGAAGTTGTGTTATCATTAAAGGGGAGAAGCTACAGTACTTACCTGAAGTGGGAAGTTGAGAAGAAGGCTGCTTCTTCTGTTCCCACCCCAGGCACTATTATATACACGTGGTTGGGGTCACGTGGGAGGAGCCATGTCATCTCCGCACACAGCCACACTTCCCTGGGTATCTCCGTGGGATATCCTGGAGGTGTGCTGCTCTGTGAGCGGGAATGCGCACGGCGGGTGCGGCGATCAGGGGAGCAGGGTTAGGTGTGTAGTGAAGGGGAAGTTGACCGTGGAACGGAAATAGAAAGAAAGAAGGAAAGGGAAAAGAAGAAACGGGGAGTGATAGCGGGGAGCGGGGTAGGGCAGCACGGCGTGGGGTCAGGTGGGGTGTGCCCTGACATACTGGTGGCCACGGATGGTGGAGTATGTTGGGCGGTACGTCTGCAGGTGTGACACCTGTAACCATGTCAAATCCTTCCCCTCCCATAAAGTGGGGAAGCTCATCCCAAACAAGATCCCCACCTGCTGCTGGCAAGTGACCTCAGTGGACATGATTGGAGAACTCCCCAAGTTGAAGGGCTACAATGCCATTCTGGTCATAGTGGATTGCCTATCCAAATGCATCCATGCAATCCCAACGGTGACAACAGTGGACTCAGTGGGAATCATGCAGCTTTTCCTTGAACACGTCTGGAAGCACCACGGTCTCCCTGAAGAAATCCTCAGTGACAGGGGGAGCGCCTTTGTCTCACGTTTCTCGAAAGAACTTGTGGACCTCCTTGGCATCAAACTCACCCCTTCAACGCCCTACCACCCCCAGACAGATGGGCAGATGGAGCGAGTAAACCTGTTAGAACTTGCGGATTCGGACGACTCCGGAATGGAATCGGAGACTTAGCATGGAAGGACCTCAGCCTCAGCAACTCAGGTGGAGCGCTGTGCCATTGCTGGTTGTCCTGGGGGTCCCTAATTTCGGATCTAGCAGAGGGAAAGTCTCTTGGGGGGAATTCAGGTCGATTTCGGACTGAGGTTACAAGTTACTAGGTACATTGTATATAAGGAGGGGTCCGGAATCAAAAGGAACAAGGGTAGGACAAAAGGAGACAAAGGGAGATGGAAAGAGGAACAACACCGAGGGTCAAGTGTTTGACTCAATGGTGTTTCCCAAAGGAGGAATGAAGGGCCAAGGCCCAAGGAGGAAGGAAGGAGGATGGGAGTCGGGAATGGCTAGCTGACTGAATAGAAGGAAGCAGCAGCCCAAATAGGAATGAGGGAGAATAGCGGAATTGAAATGGACAATGCAATAGTTGCAAGGTCCGGAGTAAGTCCGGAAAGTCCGAACTCGGAAGTTAAACTCCGGAATATTGGCAAAGGCAATTAAATGGAATGAGCTAACCAATACAATGGGTATAAGCGGAGGTGGGGTCAAAGTCCGAGGTCGGAGCTAAGACCGGAGGTTCCGGGGACAGAGACGCAAACGGGATTCCGGAGCGGAGGTCCGGAGTCGGGAGCATAGGTGTTGCATACTCGTCTGGAAGGTGTCGAGGTTGGGGTCGGACCCGGAATGTTTCGGAGTCGGACCGAAGGTGGTGTCCGAGCCGGAGGTGGGAATACCTCTTGCAAGGAGAAGGTGATGGAAGGGAAGTAGGGCTCCGGAAGTCGGAGTTCGGAGTTCCGGGAGCCCGGAGCGGAGGTCGGGATTGTATGGATATGACAAAACCAAGAGGTAGAGGCCTACCTCCGGGTATTTGTCAACCACCGCCAAGATGACTGGGCAGTGCAAGCGGGCTAGAGATCTAACCCCCTAAATGCGAGCAAATTTGTGGGGAGGAAGTCTGGGATTATCCTAAGCTCGTCCTAGGTTTGGTCCGGGTCCTAACAAAACAAAAACAATCACAAAACTCGCTGAGAATTATGTACCCCTGGTCCATCTTGGACAATCGTCAGGGATTTCCTTATAATACTCGAAGAGTCAAGCTTAGAATTTCTCTCTTTTTCTTGGATCTCTCAGCGCTACAGTCTCTTGTAGTCAAAAAGGGAGGTCTCTTTTCCATTCCTACATGTACAAGCTTTTAAACACATGGAACGGCAATAATGTGGAAAAACAAATGAAAGGAAAAAATATAAAACGAAGGATTGTTGTTACGGGCACCATGTGGACCATTAAGTACGGCCGATAAGTCCAACAGCTGACGTGGAAGTTCAATAAAAAGAAACAGGAGTGATAAGCGGGCCATATCTGCTAATAATTGCCATTCTCCACCAATTTCCACCATCACACTACACTCATCCGTCTCTTCCTACCCGTAGCATCCTTTCCTGACCTCTCCATTCGATTCCCCAGGTTCGCAGCTTTCTCTCGATACTAAATTTGTCCCAAATGGTTGAGATTTGACCGAGTGGTGGGCGTGAAAATCGTAAAATTGGCCCGTGCACAGGGTTAGACGTCCCGAAAAGTGTTTGTGAGAGTCCCCGTGTCAATTGGATCTTCATATGCATCCTTTGTGATTTTTCTGAGTTTTTATGAGCACTCCGGAGTGCATTTTGGCTGTTTGTTTGCTTCGGTATGGCTTGTGATTTCCATATTGGGCCAAAAACCAGTTTCGCGATCTCCCGAAGTATGGATCTTGGCTCCGCCACATGGGACTTTTGACACTGCCACCCTCATGTGCCTTTCGACATCGTGTGGAACCTCATGGTAAGATGAGAAATCGTCACCACCATTGTTCCACAACGGCTGTGTCGATCTGGACGAAATTCGGGGAATCCATAGTTATGATTTTTCTCTATTTTCTGAGCTCTTGATCGTCTTCTGGTGGCCAGTAGTGCCAAGCGTAGTTTTTGGGCTGAACCAATTCAGTACCAGCGCATTATGCGCAATTGTACCCTGTATTAAATGAAATAAAATGTTCTTATGCACCATTGGCATTGGTAGGTGATCATCGCATATGGGAAATCCTTAAGGAACGTAAAACCGCAAAAATACTGGCAGTGTAGGGTATAGTAGGTTATCCCACCTACAGCGGACTGGCTCCCGCTAGCAGAAATTGCCTACAATAACCGTGTCCACTCCTCCACCTGCTGGACCCCCTTCAAGCTCAATACTGGCCAACACCCCACATCAGCAAACCTGGTACGGACCTCTCAGAGCTCTGTGAGCAAATTGAGTCTTTTGTTGTGCACCCTCTACACATAGAGTCAAGAAAATGAAATATATATATGATTTTGTTCTCATAAGGATGCAGAAGTGCAAAAATAATATGGATATCCATTTTTGGAAATGCATGTAAAATAGCCATCATCATCACTCAAAAAGCTCATAGAGCTTTGTGTTTTTTTTTTACTAATGAATGGTCTTCATGTCTCCATGGAATCTGCTGAGTTATCTTGGCACCAGTAGTGCAATGGTAATATGGATATATGTTTCTGTAAATGTGTGGAAAATAGCCATCCTCATCACTCCAAAGGCTCCAAAGGCTCTATGAGCTCTATGATCTCAGCAGGCTCATAGACCTCATAGACCTTTTGTGTTTACTGATGTATCCATGGAATATGCTGAGATACAGCACTGTCAGGGCACATACCCTGACTTAGCCCGGACCCAGACCCGTGTCCGGACCTGCTCCACTTCCCATGCATGCTTCCCACACCGCATGATCCGTGCGCCGCTGTAGGCAGGCACAGCCGGTACCATCGCAAACGAGCTGATTATCGTGATTCTACCACCCACATCAAGCACCCCACTCCCGAAACACATTTACCATTGTTCCAGATACCCCTTCCATGTTTCCCATATTTTTTTCGATTTTTTTCAAGCCATTCCTGACCATGGACAACCATCAGTTTCCAAATTGGGCAACTGTCACCCGCATATTCTGCCGCTTCCTCCATAGCTCCATCAATTCTCAACCGATCCGGACGAATTTGGTATCGTTGGAAAGCCCTTGTCAACACGAGTCGAACGATGTTACGAATGACGCATTTAGTTCAGCGGTTGTTCCGATCGCCATGGTTCTTTATTTCCTTAACAACATCAATATTGCTTTGATATTGCTTTTTTCTTGTGGATCTGTTGCCGTCCTAAACCCGTCGGATCATTCGGATTTCCACATATTTCTTTCATATTTATAGTTACCCTCTTTCCTGTATTTACAAAAAGGACTCCCCCAACAGAGAGAGGTGCTCCCCAACGAACATGAAGTTTTAGCAAACATTACCAGCACCCAGAGTGGCGAATACAAAGCCAAAGAGGCTCAAGACATAGTGCAGGGACAGAGTTCCCATCAGTTTGATTATTAGCGAGATTTACAAGTTTATCTTTTTTTATCATATAGCACCGGACCATTTCCCCCCCCTCCTCTTCATCTGAACCTCCCCTGAGCATTCCCAACACTAGGCCCCCTCTCTTTCTCGTTAGGGTGGTAGATCCCTTGCCCCCTTACACCGCATGCTCCAGTCCCCGGATCCTACCTTCATGTGACTTCCGGGTATCCCCGGAAGTTTTTGCCATATCGGGCCACTGTGGGAAAGTGAGAAGTTAACCTTCTTCTCACTTTCTTACCCACAGTAGGTTGTGCCTTAGGATAGGCTGTTTACACACAGGGCTGTGGGCTATAGAGAGAGGGGTCATGGGGACCCGGGGTCCGTCCCCCGACAAGCACCCCACTTATTGCTACTTGAGGAAAACTCCAAAATTCAAAACTTTGCACTTTATCTTTCATCTCATTTCTTGCTCAAAACTCATCCAATTTTGATGATTCTATCTATGTGCATTGGAAAGCACTTAAGTGTGGCAATGTAACCATGCATGTTATGTAGGGTATAAATCAGTTTTGAAAAGTGTCCCAAAAAGAGTAAATTTAAAATACAGCCCAATAAAGCAAACAGAAAGCTGATGTATCCTTCAGATATCATCCATATATCCATACCAAGCCTTTTGAATTGTCAAAATTGGTTGAGTTTTGGGTGAGAAAGGAGATGAAATATATATAGTGTAAATTTTTGGATTTTGGAGTTTGCCTTGAAATTTTCAGACAGCAAAAATTTTATGATAGAAAGGTGATTTCAATTTTTTTAAATTATTTCTAAATGTCCTGAAATTTCTCTCCCTAACATTTCCTAAGATTTCTGAATTTTCCCTGATTTTTTAGAAAATTTCCTTTTCTCAATTTTTTTTGAAAGTCCCCCATTTCTCCCTGAATTTTCTGAATTTTCCTTAATTTTCCCTGACTTTTTTTCAAGTTTTTAGAAACCCCCCAGTTCCCCCGCATTTTCCATTTTCCCCTTCATCCCCCCCCAATTCCCTCTGCAATTCTCCCCCCATCCCTCCCTTCAATTTTCCCCTCATTCCCCCCCAATTCCTCCTTAATTTTCTCCTCATTTCCCCCTCATTCTCCCCTCCAAATTTCACCCATTCCCCCCCTCAATTACCCCCTCAATTACCCCCCATTTCCTCCCTCATTTTCCCCCTCATTTTCCCCCTCATTCCCCCCCCTCAATTTTCCCCTCATTTCCCCCCTCAATCTCCCCCATTTCCTCCCTCATTCCCCCAATTCCCCCTCATTTCCCCCTCATTGCCCCCTCCAAATGTCACCCCATTCCCCCCCTCCATTTCCCCTCATTTCCCCCCTCCAATTTTCCCCTCATTCCCCCCTCATCCCCCCTCCAAATTTCCCCATTTCCCCCTCATTTTCCCCCTCATTTTCTCCCTCATCCCCCCCATTCCCCCCTATTTTCCCCTAAGTAATTTCGGATTAACCCTATTTATCACCCTAAATTCAGTGTATATATCAATTGGGTTGTGTGGCCTTGGTGTGCAGTGCCACATGAGGGGTTGCAAGTTAAGCAGACTGTTGTCCAGTTGACCCTGGGGTAGGGACTTGACTGTGGCCAGTCACATGATAGTGTAGTCAAGCTTTTTAATTGTTAATTTTTTGAATATTTTGCGAATTAAACATGGGCTCAGGGTGCTCATAGAGCTAATAGTCCTCTGTGGGCAAATATATCTTTATGAGCTCTCAGAGCTTTGAGCTACTTTCCCAAGCTCTCAGAGAGGGGGACCTGCAATTTTCAAAGTTCTTAGCTCTGAGAGCTCTATGAGCTCTCATACCTCCTGGTTGGGTTTGCTGATGCAGGATGGGGACAGAGCCCACATGCACGTCCAAGGTAGAAGCTGCTGATGCCTTCTCATTGAGGATGATGAAGATGCAGGAAGAGGCGAAAGTGGCGCTAGAGCACGCAGCAGACAAGATGGCCCACTACTACAACTGGAACCACAAGGTGGCCCCTATGTACCAAGAAGGCAACCAAGTCTGGCTCAGCACCCAGAATTACACAACTGACTGCCCAACCAAGAAGCTGGACCATAAATGGACCAGCCCCTTCACAATTGTTAAAGTTGCCTCCCCCACTGCCGTCAAACTCCAGCTCACCACCTGACAAAGAGGGATCCACCTAGTTGTATCCATGACAAACATCAGGCTGCACCGCCCTGACGAGATCACGGAATGGCCTGCTGACCCCTGCCTGGGCCCAGACCTTGTAGATGGAGAAGAGGAGTATGAGGTCAAGAAATTCTGGACTCTAAATGGCTACATGTCAGGGGATGACTCCCAGGTCCCCATGACCCTCCCCTATGGTCCACAGCCCTATGGTGTAACCAGCCCTATCCAGGGCACAACCTACTGTGGGTAAGAAGATGAGAAGGAAGCTAACTTCTGGGGATACCTGGAAGTCACATGAGGGGGTGGGAACCAGGCCCGGGACATGCGGTGTGTGGAGCATGCACGTGTGTGGGAAGCGCAGCGGGCAGATGCGGGTCCGGGTCCGGGCTAGTCAGGGTGTGTGCCCTGACACTACACTGAAAACTCTGGTACTTGGTAAAGTATACAGGCTGGCCACACTCGGAAAACCAATGGCTTGCATGCAACCACCTGACCCACGCCTCCGACCTAGTTGAGGAGTTCCATTGAATGCACCCCCATGCCCCAGGGAGAGAAAAAGAAAACCGCCTGGCTGCTTCAAGGTGAAGCGGCTTAAGGGGGGGGAGGGGGTGATGTCAGGGCATACCCCACCTGACCCTGTGCCGCACCCCACGCTGCCCTGCCCTACTCCGCTTCCCCCACCATCAGTCCCTGCTCCTCCCCTTTCTCTCGCCCTGTAATTCCAGATTGTACACTACCGGTATTCACATGATCCTATGTAGTTCATCATTTATTGGCAAGATCAAACCCATTTACATTCTAGTTTTCCATATGATGGAGAAGGATTGTGATGTTTACTTGCTTCAGTTATCGATGTCGGAGCCCCACACCAGGTTCCGGCAGTCTGAAGTAAGCTCACCAATGTGTCATAGCCTAATACCATGCATGGCCCCCAATCCCACCTACAATTGATTTCAAAGCCAAGCACCATAGTTCGTGATGTGAACTTTCTACATTACCAACGACCAGAGAAAAGGAATGCCATACTGGGGAACCTTCTACACACATTCTTCCTTGACAAGTTAGCCTTCTCTCTCATGCTTTCCGATTCCCATTTCCCATTGTCCACCCAGCTTGTTTGCATACTACTCTCTGCACATATGTCCACCTGGCCATGCATTGGGGCAGCTAATTGTTCATGCTTCATTCAGCCCGACCTTCACATTAAGAGCACTCACTCTTTCGAAGCTTAGGTATTTTAACTGCATATGAAGGGTTATCATACTCTCCTCGTCCTCTCCACCCTAATTCAAATCCGAAAGCTACAAGTCGATTCAAAACACTGGCAGGGGCCTCTACTCGTAAACTACCTATGTAATCCTAACCACCATTGGTTATAGCCTTAGCAGTCTACTCATGTTTATTTCCCTGCGAGTCATGATCTTCATTTATATGCCAATCCATGTTCCAATTCGTTCCGTCTGCTGACATTCAGCCTAACCAACAGCTGGGCTGGAGTTGGGTAGGTTCGTCGCATCCGACATCCCACCCACAGACCACCACAATTGTGTTTCATCATTTGGCCAGTCGTTTGTTCCTACCCAATGCACCCATTGATGCATAGCCCATGTTTCTAACACGACCCACCCTGACACTGTCTCCACCACAACATCCCATTATGACTTTGTTTCCTCCTCCACCCTAGATTTTTTCCAAATATCGAGTACTGGTGAAGTATATGTTAGGCAGGGATATCAAGGCGGTGTAAAGGACAATCTCAAGAGCACGGTTGCCATGTCATAGCAGGCTGATTGTCATTTCCAATGATATCGATCGCAGACGAGGGTAGCATGTCTCCCAGATTTGACGTGGCCTCAAGGACTCGCCCAGTGTGACCTCAAGAGTACTGGATGATAAGGCGAGAGTAATTTGACAAATGTAGTCCATTCCTCCCGACAATGCACCAGTCCATCGGCTTCATGAGTGTACGCAGATGCAATCCATCCTGATCGCAGATTTTGATACCATTGCTATTCCTGAGACAACTGGAACGCAAACTGTCACCCAGCTGATTAACAAGTATGAAGAATGTGGATCATGGGCTTGTAGAGGTGCTAAATGATTTGGCTAATATCAACGACGATAGGGGCTCTCATACGGCCCTGAACCAAGAATCGCGTCCCATCCTTGCTAGCACAGGGAAAGTAGATGAAATCTTCATACCCTATCACTCGATCTCCATATCATTCTCCTAGCCCGTCAAGGTGCCCCATACTAAGAAGGATTGGATGATATTCGATTGGGAGAATGAGTTTCAATGTATTATTGAGCAATAATTTCAGTTTAGGGTGGCTGACCAGACGGCCCTGATCGTGACCGAAAAGTCCCATCGCCAGCTGAGGTTTTGGCTGTCATGAGAGCTGTGAGCTTCTATGAAAGAGCGACTCCAGCCACGATTTATCAGAATCGTACTTTGCCCCAGAGCCCTGCGTATGAGGGATGCCATCCTCCGAGTCCTTAATGTCCCCACTGGTGATGTATGGGCAGTACAGCGTTATGCCTGTAACAAAAGCTCCGAAATTCGATAGGTGGTGACTGATAATGAACTTGCGTGACTCCATTGACCAAATGAAAGCCTGGTTCTGATCGCAAGCGACAAGGTATTGTGCTCCAGGAGACAATTCAAGTGAGAGTGGCGAATTGGAGCAGTAGTAGGTATAGAACCAGGAGAGGAAAGAAAGTGAATGGATGGCTCCCCCGAAACATACAGGATCGATACACTTTCGCACCAGTTGAGACCAAGATGCCGTGGGAGTCAAACGATGAATGATCCATTGTCTGCTGCCACAGTGACAGGGGGATGGTGCCCGCTGGGGAGTGTACCAAGCTTCAGGGGCTGTGATCCATGGTCGAAGATGAATATATTCCCTTCATTAACTTCGGTAGCAATCCAGTGCCTGCTGGAGATAAACTCAATCCACACTGAGGAACTACACGATTCACATTGGAATCGAGTGATGAAATGCTGCTGATCAATGTCATGCCACCATTTCCGAAGCCGAGTGCGATATGACAACCGTCTTTGGAGATTGCTGCAGAAGTCACTGTACCTTCATGAATATCAGGATCAAAGAATCAGCCCTGGGCCTCTGCCCCCATGACATCCTGCTTAGCTTTGCCTCCATAATCTTCCAAGCATCGAGTGCATGCTCGCTTAATGGAATCAGATGACCAGTGAACTCTCCAGAAATGCTGAAGATTTGAACGGGATCAGAGAGATGACTGTATGATTTGAAGAGTGGAGATGATGTTGGAGTGAAGGGGAGCATGGAGCGAAAAATGTGCCGAGGATAAAATGAACGGACGACTTCAGTTTTGGGCTTCATATATGTAAGGTAGGGGTTCCCGTGGAGGACAAGAGTATTGGTCCACCACATATTCGTTCGCTTCTCTTAATAGTTGAATTGTAATTATTATCCTAGAGTGAAATGGTGTCACACCATTTAAATCATTCAAATTATCGAGTATAAACTTATGTTAGATTGAAGGTACTCATCCAGCAACGTGAATTCACCCTGAGACAGTATGACGAACCAAAGTAAGTTATGGGTAAGAAAGTGATAAAATTCCTGCTGCAGTTCATTGCAAGGGGGGTCAGTTATGGAAATCCTAAACATCATGTCCCTTTTTAGGATTAGGGCAGTGTGCAAGACCCCCCCCCTCTTCAATTCAATTGGCAGTATCCATCATTTCGGGAGATGCCGGTTCCCAAATTTAGGAATTTGGTCTGGAGCAAGAATTGAAATCCCAATTCATCCAAAATACTCCAAAACTTCTTAAATTCTCATATGGGCCCAGCAAGCACTCCATCTCAAATGAACACATGTGGAAATGTCCCACTAAAGTGTATTGAAATTATGAACTAGCCACATATAAGCACTCAGTTTAAAGTACATGAACTACAATGTAACTACAATGTAATTGATAATTACCTAACCAATCAGACCTTCACCACCAGCCAACCCTTTTCTGCTGTCCAGCTTCTTGCCTTCAACCGGCCCTTTGCTGCTGACTGACCTTTTTCTGCTGACCAACCCTTCACTCCAACCCACCCTTGTAAATGTGGCATTCCAAATATGGCAACCCACTTCAGCGGTTCACTCGCAGTCCAGATGTAATATAGAAAGAAATATAACTAAAATACACACAGCACTCCAGTGCCCATATTTATACTCCTCAATAACATTCCAGGCTCTTCTATGCCCAGCGCTTATGCAGGTGCCTAGTAACCTGTAGAATATTCCCGGTTTAGTCTAATCATGTGACTCGTATTCCAACATTCCTTCTCATAACATACACTCTTCACTTAACAATTGATTTCTCACTGTACATAACTTAATCTAAAATGTTGTCTGAAAATAGGTTTTGCCCTCTCTCATGAACCCCCCATACCCTGTGTTCAGCATTTCCCAAAATGACACCCCTTGGGTGAAGCAGAGGTTCCAGGAGTCGGATTGGGATCGGGTTTGTATGGATATGACAAAACACCAATATTGGCAAATTAAGCAAATGAATAGATAAATGTAATAGACACTTGGCAAAAAATGAATAATGTTGCCAAGTGGCAAAGATGGCCAAAGAAAAGCAGGGGTCAGTGTCAGGGGACGACTCCCGGGTCCCCATGACCCTCTCCTATGGTCCACAGCCTGACCTATGAACAGCCTTATCCAGGGCAACAACTACTGTGGGTAAGGAGATGAATAGATAAAGGCAATGTAGAATACACTTGCCTACTGTGGGTAAGGAGATGAGAAGGAAGCTAACTTCTCATCTTCCCACAGTGGCCACAATATCAGCAAAACTTCCGGGGATACCCGGAAGTCACATGAAGGGTAGGAACCGGGCCCGGAGGATGCGGCGCGCGGAGCGTGCGTGCGTGCGGGAAGCGTGGTGGGTGGAAGCAGGTCCGGGCTAGTCAGGGTGTGTGCCCTGACAGTCAGCATGTGGCACTGACACAATGTCAGGGACAGCTTGAGAGAGGTGGGGGTAGCAGCATAGCACTTGGCACTAGCAGCCTGGATGGCAGCAGGGCGGTGGGATTGTATGGTGGGCAGCCCTCACTTGGGCTTGTGTCCCTGTGTGGCTTCTTAGGCTGAAGTGGGAATGTATTATTATTAAGATGAAAAGCTAAACTAGGTTGAACTACTTGCCTGAAGCAGGAATGAGAAGAAGGCTGCTTCTTTGGTCCTGCTTCAGCTAAGTTTATATACATGTGAAAACAGGTCATGTGGAGGTGCCACATCAGCCCCAGATGAAGCCAGGTTGTCACAGGTGGCTCCACAGTCAATCCCGAGTGTCAGAGAAGAGAAACACAAGTAAGAATGCATGGCATGTCCGGTGTTGTGGTACCGCTCCTCCGATTCCTAAGGAAGTTAGCAATGCCCACTGGTCATCCCTTAGGAGATCTGCTGCAATTTCGGTGGAAGGGGCAACCCAAACATATCTGATATGCTGTTAAATACTCGTTCAGCCACTTGGATTCTCCAGTGAGGCTGTTCTCGCAAGGCCCCAATGAACCAAGGGGTGTCATTTTGGGAAATGCTGAACACAGGGTACGGGGGGTTCATGAGAGAGGGCAAAACCTATTTTCAGACAACATTTTAGATTAAGTTATGTACAGTGAGAAATCAATTGTTAAGTGAAGAGTGTATGTTATGAGAAGGAATGTTGGAATACGAGTCACATGATTAGACTAAACCGGGAATATTCTACAGGTTACTAGGCACCTGCATAAGCGCTGGGCATAGAAGAGCCTGGAATGTTATTGAGGAGTATAAATATGGGCACTGGAGTGCTGTGTGTATTTTAGTTATATTTCTTTCTATATTACATCTGGACTGCGAGTGAACCGCTGAAGTGGGTTGCCATATTTGGAATGCCACATTTACAAGGGTGGGTTGGAGCGAAGGGTTGGTCAGCAGAAAAAGGTCAGTCAGCAGCAAAGGGCCGGTTGAAGGCAAGAAGCTGGACAGCAGAAAAGGGTTGGCTGGTGGTGAAGGTCTGATTGGTTAGGTAATTATCAATTACATTGTAGTTACATTGTAGTTCATGTACTTTAAACTGAGTGCTTATATGTGGCTAGTTCATAATTTCAATACACTTTAGTGGGACATTTCCACATGTGTTCATTTGAGATGGAGTGCTTGCTGGGCCCATATGAGAATTTAAGAAGTTTTGGAGTATTTTGGATGAATTGGGATTTCAATTCTTGCTCCAGACCAAATTCCTAAATTTGGGAACCGGCATCTCCCGAAATGATGGATACTGCCAATTGAATTGAAGAGGGGGGGGGTCTTGCACACTGCCCTAATCCTAAAAAGGGACATGATGTTTAGGATTTCCATAACTGACCCCCCTTGGCTTCACCACCTCCGGAGTCCTACCCTATCTCCGTCTGCTCCGATATTCACCTTTGGACCTGACATCATTCCTCTCACTCCTCCTCACTCCTCCTCCACACTCCTCACATTGTAATGGGGATTTGCTGGTGTACCATAAACAAGCCAAATCCCACAATTCTACCACCCTTATCCAATGTTCTCCCCTGCATATTTCTTATTTTTCCTGATTTTTCTGATTCCATTTCTAGTCACTAGAGCCCGATGTTTCCTTTTCTTATTGTTCTTTCCTTATTTGTCATTTTCGGACTCTTCCGTGATACCGTGACCAGCTGTATAGTTAGCTAGACAGTGAGGAGTAGTGGAATCCACTCCAAGTTAACGAACCTGGGCATGCGACCACTCCAACCCTCCCCCTCTCTTCTGTCTCGAGTCTAGTGGTGATAGACCCATTACAACGTCACCTCCTCCCCTTCCATCCCTCTCCTACCCTATCTCCATCCACTCCGATATTCACTTTCGGACCTGACATCATTCCTCCTCTTACTCCCCTTCTCGTTCCTCTCCTCACTCCTCTCCTTCCATCCCTCTTCTGCCAAACCTCTGCCAAGTTACGACCTTCCACCGCTGTCCCGTACCTCATACTAGGACACTGTCTGTACCTTTGCTCCAAGATTCCATCATAGTTCCGACCTTGGACTTTGACTCCACCTTGGCTTAAGTCCATTGCATTGGTGATTTCATTCTATGTAAACACCATTGCCAATATTCCCTGGACTTTCAACCCCACCTCCGCAACCTCCATAAGCTCCACAACCTCCGAGCTGCACAGACCATACTTGGCACTTTCACCGCTTGTAATGTATCTTTTGCACTTTCCCCTCATCCCTATTTGGACTACTGCTTCCTTCCAATTTAGCCAGTTAGTCATCACCCCCACTTCACCTCATCCTCCTGCCCCTTTGGGCTTTGCTCTCCCTATCTCCTTTTGGATGTACCACAGAGTCTAACCCATGACCTCCAGTACTGCTCCACTTCTGTCATCCCTTTGTCTCCGTTCAGACACCTTTGTCCTGATTTGGACCCCCCCTGACTCCCTTGTGCTTTCGTCTCTCCACTATATACAGGTGCTTGTACATACTTGTTTTGGACCCTCAGTCTAAAATCGACCAGAAATGCCCCCTAGAGACTTCCTGCTCACTGCTTCTGAAATTAAGGACCAAATGGACAAACAGCAATGGCACAGCACTCCCCTTGAGTTGCTGAGGCCAAGGTCCCTCCTTGCTAAGTCTCCGGTTCCCCTCTGGAATCGTCCGCTCTTGCCCAGTTCTAACACATTTGATCTGCTACATATTAGCAACTAGGTTATTGGTCCCATTCAGTTGCTCTTCCCACACCAATAACCCTTGCCACTCATTGTTCATCTTATTCATTCCTTGCCTCCCATTTCCTGGGCTCTTGTCTTTTATTCAGTTAGATAATCCCCACTCATTTCTGCACTGGACCATGCCAGACTGAGTGGCCCTTCCATTATTTCCTTATCTACATATTTATACCTCACAAATACTTTTGGGGACCTAAGTCTGAAATCAACTAGAGTACCCCCCCTGTTGTCAGGGATGTGTCCGGGGTCGAGGGGGCCCAGGTATAGCGCCCAGTGCTGAGGACCTCATGGGGGGTAGATTGGGCGTGCGTACTGGCAGGCCTGATATGGGACAGCTGTCCCTGGCCACTCAGACTGAAGTGGAAAAGGTGAATTGTTATTGAAAAGGGAAACTACACTAACTTACCTGAAAGGGAAGAAGGTTACTTCTTCGGTTCCCACTTCAGGTACATTTATGTACATGCGGCTTGAGTCACATGACAGATGCCATGTCATCCTCGGAGGCAGCTGCAGCCATCTGGGTGTCCCCGTGGGGGATCCTGAGGGCATCCGGTGCAGGCGTGCGTGCTGGGCACAGTGGGGAGCCATCCGGGGAGTCTGGGTCAGGCGGGTCAATAGTACATTGATGCAAAGGAAAGTGGTCCATGTAAATAGAAAGAATAAACAGGAGGGGAATGATGGGAAGAATGAAATAAAGAAAAGGGAGAAGAGAGAGAAGAAAGAAAGAGGAGGGAAGGAGGGAGGGAAAGGATGGGGAGTGGGGCAGCGGGTGAGGTGTGGCTGGGTGGGCCCGGGTGGGCCTGGGTCAGGCGGGTGTGCCCTGACACCTGTCTGGACCAAGTTCCCACTTCTGCAAAAGGGGGCTTCCCCCCCCCTCCAAGTCCATCCTCACTGAATTTGTGCTCCTCCAACAGGCCCACTCCACCCACAAGTTTTGCTTGAAGTTCGCTGTAAGTGCTACTCTATAAATAAGGGATCTCCCCCAGATGTCAAGCTCAGGGCACAGCACTCCCCTTGAGTTGCTGAGGCCACAATCCCATTCTGCTAACTCTGAACCATGCTTCCAGGTGTACCACTCATTTCCACCCACATATCCACTCACATGCACTCCAACAGCATTCTGACAGTAGCTCCTGACTCTGACAGCATCTCCAACTCTAACAGCAATTCCAGTCTCTGACATGTATTGACTTGTGACCAGATTCCTTTTCAGTTCTGACTTTCCATGCTTTGAATAAGTCCAATGCAGCATCCTTTATTTTGGCAAGACTGATGTGTGTATACCAGCTGTAGTCATTGGTGAAAGTGACAAAATACCAGTGACCCTCACAAGTCTCTGGTGTGATAGGGCCACATAAGTCACTAAAGACTCGGCCCAAGGGTTTGGTAGCATGGTTGAGGTGGATTTGGGGATAGCATTGCATGTCTGCTTTCCTTTCAGGCATGTTGTGCAGCAACTTGCATTTTTCTCCATGATTTCCATACCATTCACTAATCCATGCTTTTCCATTTTTAGGACAGTGTCCTCTTGTCAGGAACATGTCAGACATGTATCCGGGTGACCCGTGAGGTGCACGAAGTCATCCGGGCTTGTAAGGTCGGAGGGGGGGGGCTTTAGCTTCAGCGACTCGGGTGGAGCACTGCACTTCGTTCTTATGTTGGTGTCCCAATTTCAGACAGAAGCCTTACAATGAGGAGAGGAGTCCAGAGAGGGAATCCAAGTCGATATACAAACTGAGGTACATCTGGTGTAACCTACACGTGTTATAAACACAAGTAACTAAATAGGACCGGCCCGGAAGGAGTGGCAGATCAAGCGCGATATTAATGAATGAAGAAAGAGACAAATAGTTAATATCGGAAAACTTGATCAACAAAAGGCAAGCAAGAACAATGAGTGACAAAGGGGGAACAATAGTCCGCAAGCAGACAAAAGAGAAAAGGCCATCCGGCCGTCTAGCAAGCTGTCCGGCTGGCAGGCGGGCAACAATGAAGCGGGCAACCTAGGTTGGGAGGTACGTGTGCGGGGGAGGAAGTGCAGATGAGGGTGATGGGTGGACGGATGATGATGATAGCGGGCGGGATGGACCAAGTGGCACTAGGATGTGTTGACAGAAGTGACAGATATGTCGGGTCGTGACACCTCTGTGATGTAGCCAAGCCTGCAATGCCATAGTGTTAAGCTTGCTTTAGAGGTCAGCATGTGTCAGGGCACACCACTCCCCTCTCTTTCTTCTTCCCCTTTCTTCTTTCTCTTCTTTCTTTCTTTCTCTTTATACAGACGACCCCCTCTCCTTACACCTGTAGCACAGATGCATCCAACACCAGACACCCCATGTGGGTACCACACCACCAGATGCACTGCACATTCCTACTCGTACCTTTCTTTCTAACACTTGGGATCACCCACACAATGTAAGGGATGGGTGGTAGAGTGGTGATGTGTGCAAAGCACACTTTCTTTATTTGTCTTTATTCTTTGTATACAATGTAAAACAACTGTACTTACATATGTATGGCTCGGGCTCAGGTAAAGGGTTCTACACTCTTTACCCTCAACCCAAAGTTGAATCATAAGCTCCATACAGCCTAGATCTCAACTACTGAGGACTGAGGAGTCAATCCAGGCCAGCACCCCAACTGGCCTTACATGGAACCACCCACGATAGCTTGGCCCTGACATGGCACCCTCACGTGACCCATTGCAAGCAGGCTAGGAATCTAACCTCCGAATGCATACAAATTCATGGGGAGGAAGTCTGTGATGTCTGAGGGTCATCCTGGGTTCAGTCCAGGTGCTAACAAAAACAAAACAATCACAAAACTCCTTAAGAATTTATGTACCCCTGGTCCTTCTTGGACAATTGTCAGGAATTCCTTATAAAACTCAAAGATTCAAGCTCAGAACTTCTTTGTAGGTGGATCTCTTAGTACTACTGTCTCTTTGTAGTCAAAAGGGATGTCAATCTTTCCATTCCTACATGTACAGGGTGTTAGAGACTGGATGCGAGTGAAGGGTACGTCTCCGTGGCAGAGGGCTTCGGCCTCAGCAACTCAGACCAGGAGTGCTGTGCCAAGTTACATGTCCATGCCCTAATTTACTTACTGGCAATGAGAACTAAAGGGGGATTAACTCTAGTCGATTTTATCACTAGGGTGTAACCTATCTACAAGTTATGTATATATAGTTACAGCAAGGGCAGGCCCATGAATAGCAGGACCAAGCAGAGCAGAGCTAACAGAGTTAGATGTTAGCCGACTGAATATTACCGATGAGTTGGGTTACGGGTTTAGCGGAATGATGGGCTATAACCCAGAAATGGAAAGGAGGGATAGGCCTGAAGGTGGACTTGCAGGGCAAGCAAGTGAATTGCTCAGCGGGGGTGGGAGTGTGCTAGCAGACATTGGAGCTGTCCAGAGGCCTTCGGGGCTCCATACTTAGGGAGGTGTAGGTAATGTATTGAATTGGAGGGGTGGTGACCATCGGGGGGGTCGGAGGTGATTGTGGAAACTGGAGGCTCCGAGGTTAGTGACGAAGGAGCAGAGGGAATCTGGAGGACCAGAGGTGGTTTGAGGATGATGGCCGTGGATGGATATGACACAGGGCTTATAAATGCATGGAACAGTAATAAAGTGTCAGGGCACACACCCTGACTAGCCTGGACCCGGACCTGTGTTGTAACGGGTCTATCACCTAGACTCAAGACAGAGAGAAGGGGGAGGGTGGTAGTGTGCACGGGTGTGATGGAGGTTCAGGTTTTTGGTCCTGGGGCACTACTGGGTCTGCTAGAACCTCAAACAAACACTCACCTACGTCTCTCTTGGACATCAAGGCTGAGTATTATGATGAGAGGGGTCTTAGACGTAAGCAACTAGCTCAGAGGGGGCGTTAGGGTCGTGGATGGCGTCTTTGCCACTTGGATGTAACTTCTGCTTGTCCCTTCACGGGTCTATTTAGTACTAACTTGTTATGTACAAGCTATTATCTATTTTATATGAGTTGGAAATGGAATGAATGGACTGGGGGAATGTAAACGGGCCGTTAGGCAACCGTAAATAAGGAATTTCCAATTGGGAACAAAGAAAGAATAAAAGGAATATGAATGAATGGAGAATATATGATAACGGATCCAAAATGGGAATTGTGAAAGTTAACTCCGCAACACTTCGCCACAGCGCCCGCCTATCCTCCCGTCAGCAACCTCCTCGTCTCCAGCTTTCCAACGAGCCCTTATTCATCCCAATTGGTGCAGTACTTCTTGAGATGTGGCCATTGACAGGTGCTGTCAAGACCATGTGAGACTATACTCCATGCTGAACCATCCGGGTATGGGATTGCCATTCTGGGAAATGCTCCGGGGGTAAAGAAGGGTAGTAGAGCATCACTATCGGGTAGAAAAACAGCTGGGTTGTATGTGTGGTTATGGAGATCTAGAGAGGGGGTGAAATTGGTGGCATGGTTGGGCATGGGAATTTTGCTTGGGGTTGTTGGGAATGATGGGGAAAATAAGGAAAAATAGGGAATGGGTGTATGGAGTGTTGGATAGTGTGGGGATGAGCAATGGAAGCGTCAGAGGGTATGTGGTGTATGTTGGTGGCCAAATTCCGCAGAATCCGACTTTTTGCAGTGCACAGAGTTGTCCCCACAACAGCATCCACCCACTGTGCTTCCCGCATGCATGCATGCTCCGCACGCTGCATGTTCTGGGCCTGGTTCCCACCCCCTCATGTGACTTCCAGGTATCCCTGGAAGTTTGCCTGATATTGTGGCCACTGTGGGAAGATGAGAAGTTAGCTTCCTTCTCATCTTCTTACCCACAGTAGGCCCTGGATAGGGCTGGTTACACCACAGGCTGTGGACCATAGGGGAGGGTCATGGGGACCTGGGAGTCGTCCCCTGACATAAAGTGGAAAAACAAATGAAAAGAAAATATAAAATAAAAGATTGTTGTCAGAGAAACCATGTGGATAGTTATGTATGACCAATAAGTCCAATGGCCAATGCAGAAGTTCAATAAAAAGAAAATAGGAGGAATAAGCAGGCCATATCCACCAATAATTGCCATCTTCCACTAGTTTCTATCCTTACACTACCCTCATCCATCTCTCCCTACCTGTAGCATCCCTTCCCAACTTCTCCATTCAATTCCCCTGGTCCATAGGTCTGTCAATACCAAATTTGTCCCAAATGGTTGAGATTTGACCAAGTGGTGGGTGTGAGAATCGTGAAATTGGCCCATGCACAGGGTTAGACATCCTGGAAAGTGTCCATGAGAGTTCCTAGGTCAACTAAATCTTTGTTCACATGTTTTGTGATTTTTCTGAAATTTTCCAGGCACTCCAGAGTGCATTTTGATAGTTTGTTTACTTTGGTACAGCTTGTGACTTCCATTTTGGGCCAATGTAACCAGGCTCAAGGAGCACTTGGGTCTGACAAGAACATGGGGGACTAGCGCTGGGATAGGGTCGGTGATGGGGGGTGGCAATGTGCTGTGGTCCTGGTGCTGCTGACAATCAACAAAAATCTCTAAAAACAAACACCCACTCCTGGTCACTCTGCACAATCGTCAGGAGTCCTAGGCTGCTCTCTGGATGTGCTCTGGTGTGGCTGATCTTCGAGACAAAGGGACACTGCAAATTGGGAGGCCCCTTCTGAGGGGGGAAGTCCTCTGTATCATACAAGGAAAAACTGCAGACTATAAGTGAAAATCCATGCGCCCAGGAATAAATAGTCCATGGGGCCACAGAATAGAAAAGAGAGTGATGGAAACAATCCAACATCAAAAGCAATATAAGTAATATAAAATGAATGAAATGAATATAACCAAATCCAAACCACTACTCCTCGTCCTTCTCCCGCCGCTCCAATAAATCCTCCTAAATCGTAGCTTTCCGCCGATACTAAATTCGTCCAAATCGGTCCAGTGGAAGCTGAGATATGGATAATTGAACTTTATGCCAGGCACCAGGAAGGTCACATGCTAGTGCACAGATGTGGGAAATGCAGCAATGTTGGGCTCTGAGGTTGGAATTGGGCTGGTAAAAATATGGAAAAATGAGGGGTATGTAGGGAGTGTGTCATATAGTGGGTAGAGGACTGGGGGAAAAGCCTGGGGTGTATGGTGTTGTCACGACCGACAAATCCTGGGGCTCCGTCAGTGACGAACCAATGCTGATAGGCGAATCCGCTGACCCGAAACCCATCCTAAGACTTGGCCAATAATCAGAACCTAGACCCTGCCGGTATTCCAACCTTACCTCCAGTTCCTGAGCCCTTGGCGCTCCCGGCATTCAGTCATGCCTGCCTTGTCTCCATCTGAACCACACTCATCGCTTCCTGCTATGTGGTCACAGCCATGCCCCGCTTCCGTGCATTCCGCACCCTCTGCCCATCTCTGCACCCTCTGGCCACTTCTGGTTGTCCTTGACACCTCTGGTCAGGTCAACACTCCCACTCCCCTCTGTACCTCTGTTGGCCTTCATGCTGTCCTTGTGTGACAGTGCTGGCAGATCAACCTCTGTTTGTGGACTTGTGTCGGCACCGCACTGACCCCGCTTATTTGCGGACTTGTATTGGCGCCACGCGCTGACCTCCGCTTTTGTCCTCTGGCCATTTTTGTCACTCGGCAACATAACATTCATTCCTTGCCGAGTGCCTATTATGTTCACCCCAATATTGGCATTTGATCCGTGTGCTATTGCACTTTCCCATTCATTCATTTAATCTGTCAATATTGGTATTTGATCCGCTTTAACTTTATTCATTCCTTGCCTCCCATTTCCCAGGTTCTTGTCCTTGGTTTAGTTTGACAAGTCCCCACTCACTCCCGCTTATTTCCGCACTGGACCGACTGGTCCCTCTTTTGATTTCTCTTATCTACTTATACCTTGTAAATACTTTTGGGGACCTCAGTCTGAAATCAACTAGAGTACCCCCCCCCCCTGTCTGGTCTGAGTCCCTCCTTCTGCAAAGGGGGCTTCCCCCCCTCTGAGTCCGTGCTCGCGGAGTCCGCGCTCCTCCTACAGGTCCGCTCCACCCGCAAGTCTTGTTTGAAGTCCGCTGTGAGCGTCAATCCGTAAATATGGGATCTCCCCCAAACGTCAAGCTCAGGGCACAGCGCTCCACCTGAGTCGCTGAGGCCGCGATCCCACTCTGCTAACCTTGAACAGCACTTCCGGATGCGCCGCATATTTCCGCCCGCATATCCGCGTGCGTGCTCCAACAGACCTCTGCATCACCTCCGACCTCAACTCAGACAGAACCCCATCCATCTTCCATCCATCTTCGGACAGTATGTCCGACTCCGACAATAATCTCCAGACTCTGACAGGTGTGTGTTCTACAGACTGAAATATGTAGAAACTGTGTTTTTGTGGTGCACTGATTTATCCCAGTAACACTGAGTTTCACAATCTCCCAAAGTATGGATCTCAGCTCCACTGCATGGGACTCTTGACACCACCACCCTCATGTGCCTTTCGACATTGTGCAGAACTCACAGTAAGGTAAGAAATTGTCACCACCATTACTCCACAACAGCTGAGTCGATCTGGATGAAACTTGGGGAATCCACATTTCTTATTTTTCTCTATTTTATGAGCCCTTGCTCGTCTCTCAGTGACCAGTAGCACCAAATGTAATTTTTGGGCTGGAGCAATTCAGTACTAGCACCCTTATGTGGAATTGTACTCCAAAGAAATGAAATAAAGTGTGTTTACACTCTGTGAGCATTGGCAGGTGGTCCTTGCATGTGGGGAACCCATAAGGAACATATAGTGCAAAATTTTCTGGTAGTGAAGGGTATAGTAGGATATCCTGCTTACACTGTCTCCACCTGTATATAAACTAAGCCAAAGCAGAACGGAAGAAGCAGCCTTCTTCTCATTTCTGCTTCAGGCAAGTAACTTAGTTTAGTTTAGCTTTTTGTTTTAATAACAACTCATTTCTGCTTCAGCCTAAGAAGCCACACAGGGATGCTAGCCCAAGTGAGGGCAGTCCACCATTGTCAGGGCACGCCCGCCTGACCCCACGCCACACCCTGCGCCGTACTGCACTACCCTGCTATCACTCCCTGTCTCTCCTCCCCCACTTTCCCCTTTCTCTCTATCTCTATTTCTATTTCTATTCTATAGTCGATTTCCCTTTCTCTATGTACCACTACATACCTAACCCCGCCCCCCCCCCTGATCGCCGCATGCGCTGCGCACACTCCTGCCTACTGAGCGGCCACCTCCAGGATCTTCTGCGGAGACACCCAGGGAGGTGCGGCTGTGTGCGGAGATGACGTGGCTTCCTCCATGTGACCCTAGCCGCATGTATATAATAGTGCCTGGGGTGGGAACAGAAGAAGCAGCCTTCTTCTCAACTTCCCACTTCAGACTAAGTGGTCGGGGACGCTCACCCCACGATGGGATCACCGCTATGCACAGCCGCTATTCGTCCCACCGAGTCCCATGCGCAGGGACCTCGCCGCTTTCGGAGCTGTCCCTGACAACCATACACTCCTACCACTCTGCTGCTGTCTGGGCCACTAGCGCCAGGTGCTACACCACTACCCCCACCTCTCCCAAGCTGTCCCTGACAGCATGTTCTGGGCAGTGAATGCACTGACATCATGTTCAACTCAACAAAACTTTGTGACTTCAGGATATTGGATCACAACCCATAGTCTGTAGAGACTACCATTTAGGTAAGCTCAGCTAACAAGCTTTCAGATCAGGAATCCACAATATCTGTGGAGTTTGAGGAAAATATTGTTTTAAGCCCAACACTGGCAAGTGTCGGGTGGAAAGGAGGTTTTCACTGATGTTGGGTATGTGGAGAACATTGGTGAACCTTCCTTTTTGTGATTGGTTCCCAATACAGTCATTTGCTTCCGAAATGCACAGTATTCATATTTTGTCCATACATGCATGTTGAAATTGTAGAACTCCAAACAAAAGACATGATCTTGTAAAGTAGCTTCTGGCCTACTACTGTATAAAATTTGAAGTTGAAATATGAAGAAATGAGCTTGAAAAATGATTTTTTCTGAGGGGGCTTGTTTTTTGGGGGGTCCGCCGATGTGCACAGCCGTGGGAAAATAGACATATATCCCGCTCTAGTCAACCTCAGCCTCCTCTTCGCTTTCCTCCTCATTAGAACCTATATCAAACACTTCTCCCTCTTCTTCCCCATCATTCCCAAGGCTTTCGAGTGTCTCACTCATGTTAATTGCAGCAAGCACTGCAGCTTTCCGTGGGTGTGGTGGCTTATTAGGCCAATTTTTCTTTGGGACTTTGGCAACCTTGAGTTCTGATGTCTCCTCTTCCCAAGCCTGGACTGCATCCTCATGGATCTTCTTGGCCCTCTCCCATGCATTCTTCTCAATTTCCTTGCGTGCTTCAGCTAACTGACGAGCACGTTCTCGATTTTGCTTTTCCTGCTGAGCCATCTTTCGGTTTGCCTCATTCTCTTCAACAAGACAAGGGCCCGGAACTCTGGATCAGTGAGTATTCGTGGCAACCCTTCACCTAGGAGCTTGTGGCTGGTTGTTTTCTTCTTGTTCTCCTTGTTGGCTAACTGGCGTCGTAGTCGGTGATTGTACTGAGATCCCAGAACACGCTGTGTGTAGGCAACAATGAGGTGTTCAGCAAGCTCCGCATTTCTTTCACGAGACTCATATAGCTCGTGCTGAAGTGATCAGACCTCTTCAAGAAGGGCATGAGGATCAAGCTTGCGGCATGCTTGTGGGGTTGCATGTCCCGTCCAGCGCAAATTCCCATGTGGCCCCAGAGGCTGATATACAATGGGTATAGGGCCTTGGGAGGATTTAATTGGTGTCTTGCCAACAAGGAACCTTGCTGAGGATGTTTCCAGGCTTGTACGGATTTGATCTTCAAAGTTTGGATGAATCTCGGGATGATGAGAAGTGCTGACCAGGTCATGGTGGTGATGGGTTCTGTGAAGGGCTGGGGTGCTGGGTGTGTCTAGAGGAGATTGGATTGATCCATCCTGTGTGCTTGTTTTGCCCAGAACCACATCCCGCATAATTGCAGCTACACGTTTCACAGGGGTTGGAAGTGTCATTGGGAGTGCCCCTTGGTTCGAAAACTCCATGCTAGGTTTCATCTGACATGTGGAGATGACACTGGGATTGAATGGCTCAATACCAGTAGCAGCAAAGGAGGCAGTGATGTTCTCATGAGTGAAGGCCTCCATATGTGCAGCACCATAAACTTCAAGGAAGTTTTCTTTTGCAATACGTCCAACGTGTGTATCCCTCCATTGCTGTAGCTGCTTTGACCATGCACGCTTGAGTACAGAGAAGACAACGACATCGAGACCTTGGAGCACATGGGTGGTGTGAGCGGGGAAACAAATGATCACAATGTTGTGTGCAGCAGCATAGTCAAGGAAACCCATGGTGCAGTGAGAGTTATGCCCATCAAGAATGAGTAGCCTGTACTCATTTTCGTGAGCAAGCTTGTTGCATGTTTGTTGATCAAAAAGTTGAATCCAATCAACACTGATTTCACCATTAGTCCAGCCTTTTGCTGATACTGTAATGCTGTTCTGACACTGTAAGTTGCTGTTAGGTACGGGTCAGCAAACGGGGACAACTGGCGGGGACAAGGCTCCGGGGTTGGGCTTCGGCCTCAGCAACTCCAAGAGAGCGCTGTGCCCACCTACTGTCTCAGTGCCCACATTTCGAAGTGGCTTGGGCTGCCTTGTTAGGGGGGACAAACCATGTCGATATTCAGACTAAAGTTATAATAATGTAATATACATATATATATAGTAAGAAACTGAATGAGTCAGGTGACAAAATGAAACAAAAGGAAACAGAATAAGGGCCGGCATCTGGGTCAGAATGCATGGTCATGACAGTTGCATGATAACTCAAGGTTAATTATTTACGTACGCTGCACCAATAGGATTATTTCGACCCCACTTCTCAAGCAAGTATTGACCCTTGAAGATCACAACAGGTGAAAGAGCAGTGCCATCGGCACAGATGGTACACATGACTGTGACATTCTCACGGTTCCCATCTTCAACAGCATGTTGTGATTTTGTCCCAGGGCGGGTGAGAACACGCTGCTTTGACCCTTTCCCAACTGGAAAACCGGACTCATCGAAATTATAGATATTGCATGGATGGAACTGGTATCTATCTTGGACCCCTTTGACCATTTCAAACCACTTCTTGACATTGGTTGGGTTGACAGCCGAGGCACGGACTGTATCAAGGGAGGTGCTCCATTTTGCTGAGAGATGGTCCCCGTACTTGGTGAGAAACTTCTGGGCCCAACTTGGTCCAAATCTCTGCACTTCAGGATTACTGGCTTTTTTTACCTCAAGGGCATAACGAGTAAGGACTTCATGAGTGAGGGGGAAGCCCCGATCAGCCATTCCAATCGCAAAGTCAATGAGAGTCATAGCCTCTGCATGACTGAGATGCGAGTTCTTCTCAGCCCATTCAGATTTGGTTTTTCCACCTTTGACATGGTATCCCAGTGCCCTATAGCCTATTCCAAACTGATCGGCAATAACTCGGAGGCCAGCAGGCTTCCGGCCTTCCAACCTAGCATTCTCTTGTTCAGCCATGTAAGCTGCCACAGCTACCTTCTGTGTTGCTTCCAAGTCTCTCAAGAGTGTGTGGTGAGCTCTTGCCTTAGATTGTGGCCTTCCAACCATCACTGAAGTGTGCAGAGAGGGAGAGATCAAAGGTTGATCAGCGCGATCGGAGGTGATTTGGTCACGTGATAATATCACTGCCACTCCGAGAATTCAGCACTTGCTCCGCTTTTGTAGTGGCAAGTATGCAAGTGGAGGTGTCAAAAACATGTTCCCATTACGTGCTCTACCTATCACTGTCACTGACAAATCAAACTGAGCAGTTTTACTGACAATTCACAGCACTACGGAACAAAATGTGAATTCAGTTGATGCAAAAATCAAGAAAATCCACGGAATTTTGCTTTTTTTAGGATGAATTTTGAAGCATTTGAGCTCATATTTGGCATGCCATCAGAGGGGAGATATATTCGTTTTATTGGATACATATTTAATGCATTAGTTAAGTCATTTATGAACAAAATCACCGTGTGCATCTTAGAGGTGTGTGCATTTTGGAAGCAAATGACTGTAGTGGTTTTGACTTTGATATTTCCAATGTGTTAGAACTTGCGGATTCGGACGACTCCGGAGTGGAATCGGAGACTTAGCATGGAAGGACCTTGGCCTCAGCGACTCAGGTGGAGCGCTGTGCCATTGCTGGTTGTCCTGGGGGTCCCTAATTTCGGATCTAGCAGAGGGAAAGTCTCTTGGGGGAATTCAAGTCGATTTCGGACTGAGGTTACAAGTTACTAGGTACATTGTATATAAGGAGGGGTCCGGAATCAAAAGGAACAAGGGTAGGACAAAAGGAGACAAAGGGAGATGGAAAGAGGAACAACACCGAGGGTCAAGTGTTTGACTCAATGGTGTTTCCCAAAGGAGGAATGAAGGGCCAAGGCCCAAGGAGGAAGGAAGGAGGATGGGAGTCGGGAATGGCTAGCTGACTGAATAGAAGGAAGCAGCAGCCCAAATAGGAATGAGGGAGAATAGCGGAATTGAAATGGACAATGCAATAGTTGCAAGGTCCGGAGTAAGTCCGGAAAGTCCGAACTCGGAGGTTAAACTCCGGAATATTGGCAAACGTAATTAAATGGAATGAGCTAACCAATACAATGGGTATAAGTGGAGGTGGGGTCAAAGTCCGAGGTTGGAGCTAAGACCGGAGGTTCCGGAGACAGAGATGCAAATGGGATTCCGGAGCGGAGGCCCGGAATCGGGAGCATAGGTGTTGCATACTCATCTGGAAGGTGTCGAGGTTGGGGTCGGACCCGGAATGTTCCAGAGTCGGACCGAAGGTGGTGTTGGAGCCGGAGGTGGGATAACCTCTTGGGAGTCGGCAAGGAGAAGGTGACGGAAGGGAAGTAGGGCTCCGGAAGTCAGGTTCGGAGTTCCGGGAGCCCGGAGCAGAGGTCGGGATTGTATGGATATGACACAATGCTGATAGCATCAATGGTCTTTTGGTCCATGACTTGAATCTTTTTGGGTGAGCTAGTTTCTGATAGGAATAGAAGATGGAGTGATCTGAGGCCATATGGGATGATGCCCTGGAGTCAATGGCAAAGTGTGCATCTGAAGGTGAGACTGGTGCCACCAGTGCAGCTCCTGTTTGTGAGGTTTCTTGGGCAAGTGTAAGATTGGTGTTATAAAGTTGTGAGTATCACCTCACACTCCTAGTCCATCTGAGATACACTTTAATAGGCTGTATTATCAATGGGGGAGTAAAGGCTAGAAAGCCTTAACTCACCCACTTGCAAGGTTTATATACAATATGGGAGAGCACATGCAGCCTATGCAGCTTGCAGGGTCCCCAAGTATCCACATGTGTAACACTTGTGTGCATAGTTACAATGTCATATCCGTACAAACTTGATCCCAATCCGACTCCCGGACCCTGTCATGACCGACAAATCCCAGGGCTCCATCAGCGGCGAACCAACGCCGATAGGCGAATCCACTGACCCGAAACCCATCCTAACCAGCCCCCAACCCGATGTCTGGCCCCCTGCCTTATTGCATGAGACTTGGCCAACTGTCACGACCCGGCGTTCCCCGGGGCCAGATGACCTCCTCCCTGACCCTCTCCCACGCCCGAACACTCCCCGCACACTCCGCTCGCCGCCCGTCGCCGTCCAACCACTTCCCGCCACCTCTCCACAACCCCTCTCTTGATTGTCGTTGAACGACCTAGCGGCGCAGAGTGCCGCGACCTGTTGTCCCATGTTTTTGCCGCACCTTGTTACCTCGCGGCGAAGGTCACGCTTGACCTTCGTTGTCTTGAACACGTGCTCTTTGTTTGTTTTCCTCCTTCTTTTCTCCGCCCGCAATCTCCGCGAGATCTGGCGACTTATTCCCTATTCAGTTTCCTAGCGCTTATATACAGCTTGTAAATAATGCTTGTACTGTAGTTCGAAATCAACTAGAATTACCCCCTAAGGCTTACCTCTGTCCCCGTGAGACCTCCGACCTTCTAAGTATCAGGACCGCATCGAGAACGAGGCGCAACGCTCCTCCTAGAGTCGTTGAAGCCGAAATCCCGGCTCCCTCGCCTAAGTAGCCTTGGCCTCGAGATCGGTGGGGTTTATCCCTCGCTAAAGCTCGGTCGGGTGTAGGACGCCTTTACCACTAGCGGGCAACGCTCGGTCGCCTACGGCTACCCTCGGCGAACCTTCGCATGGTTCTGACACCAACAATCAGAACCTAGACCCTGCTGGCATTCCGACCTTACCTCCAGTTCCCGAGCCCTTGGCGCTCCCGGCATTCAGTCCCTCCAGTTCCTATGCCAGCCTTGTCTCCATCTGAACCACACTCATTGCTTCCCGCTATGTGGTCGCAGCCATGCCCCGCTTCCGTGCATTCTGCACTGTCAGGGCAATAGCCCCGAACCCCGAGCCACATGTAATTAGATACATATAGTCACATGGGTAAGCGGGAACCTCTGGGTAACTGCTTACACACTACCGTAAAATACACACATTTGTATCACTTACGGCTCTGTGTGCTGAGCTACCCCAGAGACCTCACATGCACCCTCTGCCCACTCCGTGCCCTCTGCCCATCTCTGCACCCTCTGGCCACTTCTGGTTGCCCTTGACACCTCTGGTCAGGTCAACACTCCCACTCCCCTCTGTACCTCTGTTGGCCTTCATGCTGTCCTTGTGTGACAGTGCTGACAGATCAACCTCTGTTTGCGGACTTGTGTCGGCACCACACCGACCCCACTTATTTGCGGACTTGTATCGGCACCGCATGCTGACCTCCGCTTTTGTCCTCTGGTCATTTTTGTCACTCAGCAACATAACATTCATTCCTTGCTGAGTGCCTATTATGTTCACCCCAATATTGGCATTTGATCCATGTGCTATTGCACTTTCCTATTCATTCATTTAATCTGTCAATATTGGTACTTGATCCGCTTTGACTTTATTCATTCCTTGCCTCCCATTTCCCAGGTTCTTGTCCTTGGTTTAGTTTGACAAGTCCCCGCTCATTTCCGCTTATTTCCGCACCGGACCGACCGGTCCCTCTTTTGATTTCTCTTATCTACTTATACCTTGTAAATACTTTTGGGGACCTCAGTCTGAAATCAACTAGAGTACCCCCCTGTCTGGTCTGAGTCCCTCCTTCCGCAAAGGGGGCTTCCCCCCCTCTGAGTCTGTGCTTGCAGAGTCCGTGCTCCTCCTATAGGTCCACTCCGCTCGCAAGTCTTGTTTGAAGTCTGCTGTAAGTGTCAGTCTGTAAATATGGGATCTCCCCCAAACGTCAAGCTCAGGGCACAGCGCTCCACCTGAGTCACTGAGGCCGCGATCCCACTCTGCTAACCTTGAACAGCGCTTCCGGACACGCCGCACATTTCTGCCCACATATCCGCGTGTGCACGCTCCAACAGACCTCTGCCACAATCTCCGACCCCAACTCAGACAGAAACCCAATCCGTCTTCAGTCCGTCTTCTGACAGTCGGCCCGACTCTGACAATAATCTCCAGATTCTGACAGACCCTCCGCTTCACCTCCTCTGGAGTCCTACCCTATCGCTGTCCGCTCCAATACTCACCTTCGGACCTGACCATCACTCCTCCTCTTACTCCTCCTCACTCCTCATGTCACCTCCACCCTTCCATCCCTCTCCTACCCTACCTCTGTCCGTCCGCTCCGATACTCACCTTCAGACCTGACACCATTCCTCCTCCACTCCTCTCCCCACTCTTCTCACCACTCTCCTCCCTCTGACCCTCTTCTGCCAAACCTCTGCAAAGTTATGACCTTCTGCCACCATCCCATACCTTGTACTCAGACACCACCTGTACCTTCACTCTGAGACTCCATCATGGTCCTGACCTCGGACTTTGACTCCACCTCAGCCTAAGTCCATTGCATTGGTGACCTCATTCTACATAAACACCATTGCCAACATTCCTCGGACTTTCAACCCTGCCTCCGTAAGCTCCAAGCTCCACAGATCATACCCGGCACTTTCACTGATTGTAATGTATCTTTCGCACTTTCCCTTCATCCTTATTTGGACTGCTGCTTCTCTCCATTTTAGCCAGTTAGTCATCATCCCCACTTTACCTCATCCTCCTGCCCCTCTGGGCTTCGCCCTCCCTATCTCCTTTCAGATGTACCACAGGTTCTAACCTATGACCTTCGGTGCTGCTCTGCTTCCATCATCCCTTTGTGTCAGGGACGGTGCAGGAGAGGCAGGCGTAGCCCCTAGCGCTAGTGGCCCAGGTGGCGGTGGAGTGATGGGAATGTATAGCGAGCGGCCCTCACTCAGGCTCACGTCCCTGTCTGGCTTCTTAGGCTGAAGCAGTAATGATTGTCATTAGGATGAAAGGCTAAACTAGACTAAACTAAGCTGGAGTAAGATACTTGCCTGAAGCAGTAATGAGAAAAAGGCTGCTTCTTCGGTTCTGCTTCAGCTTGGTTTATATACAGGCAGGAACGGGTCACATGGGGGGTGCCACGTCAGCCCAGGTGGAGCCGGGTTATCGCGGATGGCTCTGCAGGCGATCCCGAGTGTCAGAGGGGAGAAGTACAAATGGGGATGCGTGGCGTATCCGGCGGCACAGTACTCACACAGAGTACTCGGCATCGGACGCGTCCGTGCTACATGGGTAAGGGGAGAGGTCGTCCATATAAAGAAAGAAAGGAAAGAAGAGAGACAAAGGAGAAAGGGAAAGAGGGAGAAGAAGGAAAGAGGAGCAATGGGAGGGTGCAGTGTGGAGCGGAGCGGCGTGCCCTGACACTTTGTCCCCGTTCAGATGCCTTTGTTCCAATTCGGACCCCCTTTGTTTCCTCGTGCTTTCGCCTCTCTCCATTATATACAGGCACTTGTACATACTTGTTTTAGGCCCTTAGTCTAAAATCGACCTGAAATGCCCCCTAGAGACTTCCTGCTCATCGCCTCTGAAATTAAGGACCAAATGGACAAACAGCAATGGCACAGCGCTCTGCATGAGCCACTGAGGCCAAGGTCCCTCCTTGCTAAGTCTCCGGTTCCCCTCCGGAATCGTCTGCCCTCACCCAGTTCTAACATACAAGATGAATTAACTATGAAGTTTTTATGTTACAATAAATGAAAGACTAATGAGAAAGGAGGGGGCACATATGCAGCCTCCCTTCCTTACAGCAAGATAGATTGTGTAACTCCCTTCTGACTCTTCCATCTCAGCAATTGACCATTTCCTGATTTCCCTCCTTTCCTTTGGTGTCCACCCCTTCCTCTCAGACCTTTTCCTTCTGAGCCATCCCCTTGTCTCCAACACTGCTTGAAGGTATGTCCTGGTCTACCACAGTTTCTGCATGTTGACTTGCTGTCTTCTCAGGGTTTCTGTCCTGAGAAAGATTTGCCCTTTTGGTGTCCTTTTCCACCTTGTGCAAACATAGCAGTTTCTTGCTGTTGTTTTCATGCACAAGAATCACATCAATGGTGTCTTGTAGGGTAAGTTTCTCCTTGTTCAAAAGAATCTCCTGGATCATCCCCCATTCTTCAGGCAGTGCCATTAGGATCACAATACTTTGGATTTCTTCACTTATCATGGTCCCAAGTGAGTCAAGTTCTAGAAACATGTCTTTCAACTCTTGGATCTGGCTATAGATGTCTTTTTCAGGGTGCAGGGTTGTGCAGAAAAGTTTCTTCATGAGGTAAAAGACTGATTTAGCACCTTTTCCTTCAAACTTCTTTCTGATTTCATCCCATGCTTTAGGAGCCTCTTTGATACCCTTGATGAGGACTTTGACTTCCTCTTCAACAGATATAGTGATCTGCAACAGTGCTGCCAAGTTGCCTTCTTTCCAAAGTTGGAGTGGAGTTAAGGTGGAGTTAGGTTGTGGAGTGGGAGTGGAAAGGGAGTGTTCCCTGAGCCAGGACCTGAAGTGGTAGGCACAGCAGCCAGAGCAGGAGTGGGAGTGGAGTTTGGAGGTCTGGGTATTGAGCCATCAATATAGAGGGGTGGGAATAGGGTGTCCAAGGTGGTACCTATGCGATTGTGATGAGCCTAACCAAGCTTCATGGCTTCACTGCCCTAAGCTTTAGCAGTCCATTCTTGTTTATTCCTTGTGAGCCATGACTTCCATTGACTGTCAGGGACAGCTCCAAAAGCGGCAAAGTCCTGGCATGGGGGACTTGATGGGACGAGTATCAGCTATGCATAGCAGTGGTCCCATTGTGGGGTGAGCATCCCTGACCACTTGGTCTGAAGTGGGAAAGTGAGTTATCATTAAAGGTGGGGGTCGGCAAGCTGTAGGCTTGCTGGGTTCTGTCAGGGCACACCCCGACAAGCCCCGCCTGACCCCCGCTCTGCTTCCCCGCTCCGCACCACATCGTCCTTCTTTCCTCTTTCTTTCTTCTTCCTTTCTTCTTTCTTTCTTTCTCTCTCTTACATGGACCACCTTTCCCGCTGTTCAATGTATCACTGGGGCGCACACCCATTTCCCCTCCTGTATCTTACCATCCCTATATCGCCGTCATCGCCGCCACACTCACCCTGTGCCTGCAATGGACCCTCTTGGGATCTCCCACGGAGACACCTAGAGAGCCATGGCTGTGCGCAAGGGTGATGTGGCGCACCCCACATGATCGACCCTGCATGTATATAATAACAGCTGGAATGGGAACCAAAGAAGTAGCCTTCTTCTCACATTCCCACTTCAGGCAAGTAGTGTAGCCTTCCCCTTTAATGATAACTCACATTCCCACTTCAGACTAAGTGGTCAGGGACGCTCACCCCACGATGGGATCGCCGCTATGCATAGCCGCTATTCGTCCCACCGAGTCCCGCACACCGGGACCTCACCGCTTTTGGAGCTGTCCCTGACAGGTTCCAGTCATGTGTAAAAATCATAGTCCATGGATGGCCACTGTCCTCATCTGAAAACCATTCCTCTTGACCACACAACACATATTGGATGTAGCCATAATTATAGTCCCATAATAATATAAAAATACCCATTTTGAAGCAATTTCATATGTGTGTATGGGACATCGAAAATGTACGCGCTTCTCTCATGCATCAGGAAGAATTCTGGAAATCCCTCTGGCAAAAACGTATGTATATATCCACATAGTAATTGTGCCAAGTTTGAAGCCATTTGAAAAAGAGTAAAGGTACATTCTGCAGCTCTGGAGCCTAAATGGGTGTGAGCCCAAGCCCTATCCAATATGTGACTATAATAATATAAAGAAATAACTAAGAGATAGATTAATGTTATATGGACGCTCCTTAGGAGTTTGAAGTGTTCATGTGCAAAACTTCTTGAGTTATAGTGCAATATGTTAGAAAGCGATTTAATGTATCAAGAATAACTTTTTATTGACAAACAATTTGAAGAATCCGTCTGGCCAAAATACAGACAGAAGATCAATCTACAATCACGCAAAAAATCGTGCAAAACGAAGCAGATTGAAGGTACATTTGAAGCTCATCTTCCCAAAAATGTCGGGATATGCATGAATACAGGTCACATGACAGAGTTTTACCAACGTCGCGTGAGCCCTCAAATCTAAATCCTCTGTTGCTTTGGTCTAACTACAGTAACTTGCAAAAAGTGTAATGGCGGTTCATGAACGGTCATGGAAGTCATGACATTTCATGAATGGTCACCAAACTTCATGAACCAGCATGAAGTGTCATACACAGTCATGCCAGTTCATGACAAACCATCATGGAATTTCATGAGATGTCATGAACCTGCATGGGGGGTCATGATTGCTCATGACTTAATGGTTCTTCCAGGCAGGTTTTGAGTGGTTAAATGCCTGTCTATGAAGTGTCATGAAGTGTCATGAGCCTTCATGAAGGACCATGGACCCTCATGGACCTTCATGGACCTTCATGAATCACTTTGAGTCATCCCAAGAGTCACTGTGATTGATCATAAATTAGGATCCTTGGTACAACAATGACAATTGGGGGCATAATGGTTAATTACATGTTACCCTTAAGTTGAAAGTGATATGAAAGCATCACACAAGAAAGTCATGAATACCATCTGTCAGAGTGTGCATGTGCAGAGGTATGGGTGGAAGCAAGTGGTGTGTCTGGAAGCACTGTTCAGTGCTGGCAGAATGGGATTGTGGCCTCAGCAACTCAAGGGGAGTGCTGTGCCCTGAGCTTGACATTTGGGGGAGATCCCTTATTTGTGGAGCAGGGATTTACGGTGGACTTCAAGCAAACTTGTGGATCGAGCAGGCCTGTTGAAGACAGGGCAAAACTCAGTGGGGACAGACTTCAGAGTAAGGTCCCTGAAAGTATTTACAAGGTATAAATAAGGGAGAGAAATCATGGGAAGGGCCAGTCAGTCCAGTGCAGAAATGAGTGGGGATTATCAAGGACAAGAACCCAGGTAATGGAAAGTGAAGAATGAATAAGTAAACAAATGAGTGGTGTGGGTTATTGGTGTGGGAAGACCAACTGAATGGGACTGACAACCTAGGTGCCAATATAAAGTGGATCAAGTGCCAATATTGGTGAGTTAAGTGAATGAATAGATAAATGTATTAGGTACATAGCAAGAAATGGATAGTGTGTTGCCAAGTGTCATAGCCCTGTTGGAGGAACCGTGTGCTATGGGAGGCTGGATGAGTTTTCATACAGCCACATTCCCACATCCAAGTGAGGAACTTGCCCAGACAGCCACATTCCCATGCTAGCATGACTACTTAGTCACAACACCTCTTTTATATTATTTCAGACTAACCCGTGCCAGGCCATGGATATATTCATTCATTTGAATTCATTTCCTTTTCCCTCAGTTCTTCATGCATATTAGCTGAGACTGAGCTTCACGCTTATAGTCCAGCTCCAATATCATGTGTCGCTCATCAACAAGCCCTGCCAAAGGTACCCATCTGTTACCACTCTCCCACTTCCCCACCACTTATCTTTCCCTGTCAGTCCTCTCCATAATTCGTCACTCAGTGGTGCCAATAGTTGACCCCATCTGTGGTCCCACATTGGCACCTTCTCCCTTCCCATCACCACTCTAACTTTCCTGATCACTCAGCTACATGCTATTCATTTATTGCTGAGCACCCATGTGTCCTGTTCCTGCCCATTCACTTAACTTTAGTGGCCAATATTGGCACCTTTGATCCATCCCTATATTGACACTTGATCTGCTACTATATTGGCACCCAGGTTGTCAGTTCTCTCAGGTTTCCTCCCTACTTTGCCTCTTTGTTTAATTGTTCATTCCACTCTCATTCATTCTCTCACTCTCTGTCTCCCTGGTTCTCATCCCTCATTTAGTTTGTCACATTCACTGCTCTGCCTCCCATTTAGGCACCAGACTGACTGGCCCCTCTTCTGTTCTCCCTTTTGTATTTATGCATTGTAGATTACTTTGTCTTCACTTGAGCCTACATCACCACAAGGTTCCCTCCATGTCAGAAACAGTATTCAAAGTAATCACAGGAAGCGGAGCGGAGTGCAGCAGTGCAAGTGGGCACTTAGCTAGAATGCAACTCCATTGCAAGGCATCTTGGGAGTTGAGACTTTGGCTTCCACAACTCAATGGGAGCATTGCACCATGCATTCTAGGCTGTCCCATATTTCAGGTTAGTGGGAGGGTCCTTGCAGTGACATTTACTCAGGCGAAGAAGTGACTTAGAGGCAAACTTAAAGATGAGAGGACTTTGGGGATTTCTAGTCGATATTCGAACTAAGGTACATCGATGGTAAACTACAAGTATAAATACGAAAAGAGAACAAAGAAGGGGCTGGTCGGTTCGGCACCTGAACAGGAAGTGGAGCGGTAACCACAGCAAACTGAATGAGCGGCGTGAACCAGGAAGACAGGTTATTAAGGAACAGATGGAAGTGAAATAAACAATATTAACGTGGAGATGGCATAGATGTTAGAACTGGGCGAGGGCAGACGATTCTGGAGGGGAACCAGAGACTTAGCAAGGAGGGACCTTGGCCTCAGTGACTCATGTGGAGCGCTGTGCCATTGCTGTTTGTCCATTTGGTCCTTAATTTCAGAGGCAGTGAGCAGGAAGTCTCTAGGGGGCATTTCAGGTCGATTTTAGACTGAAGGTCCAAAACAAGTATGTACAAGCGCCTGTATATAATAGGGAGACAAAAGCACAAGGAAATCAAAGGAGGTCCGAATTGGAACAAAGGCATCCAAACAGGACAAAGGGATGATGGGAGCGGATTGACACCAAAGGTCATAGGTTAGAACCTGTGGTACATCTGAAAGGAGATAGGGAGGGTGAAGCCCAGAGGGGCAGGAGGATGAGGTGAAGTGGGGATGATGACTAACTGGCTAGAATGGAGAGAAGCAGCAGTCCAAATAAGGATGAGGGGGAAACACGAAAGATACATTACAAGCGGCAAAAGTGCCAAGTATGATCCATGGGGCTCGGAGGTTGCAGAGCTTATGGAGGTTATGGAGGCGGGTTGAAAGTCTGAGGAATGTTGGCAATGGTGTTTACGTAGTATGAGGTCACTGTCAGGGCCCGGCCTCCGTCCGGGGGCGGCCCTACCTCAGAGCTGGACACTTGCAGTGTCCCAGGTAGCCAGGTGCTGGATCCTATCCCAAGCTCCTCAAACTCACTAAGCGGGGATTGAGTTGTCATGTATTATGGAAGGTAGCTACAACTTGCCTAAGTGGGGATTGAGTTGAGAAGAAGGGTAAGTTTCCCTATTCCCCGCTTGGCTGCTATAAAAGGAAATGTACTGTACAGTTCGTAACGTGACTATGGGTAGAAGCCGAGCATGTTCCTGCGATGCGGAAAAGGTGTCACATGGGTTAAGGCGAGTTGCTCGCCTTGACCCACGTGATTTTTCCCACGGGTTCGCATGCGGGCTGTAGTTGTGAAAGATGGGAGGATGAGGGAAGTGGGGGGAGGTTAGGGAAGGTGGTTCTGGGGTTGTATGGTCAGGTGTGGTTGCCCTGACAGTCACCAATGCAATGGACTTAAGCCAAGGTGGAGTCAAAGTCCAAGGTTGGGACTAAGACGGGATCTCAGAGCAAAGGTATGAGCGGTGTCCGAGTACAGGGTATGGGAATGCAGTGGAAGTTGTAACTTGGCAGAGGTTTGGTGGAAGAGGGTCAGAGGGAGGAGAGTGATGAGAGGAGTGGGGAGAGGATTGGAGTGTCAGGGCACACCCGCCTGACCCTGCGCCGCACCCTGCACCATACTGCCCTACTCCACTTCCCCCGCTATCACTCCCTGTCCCTCCTTTCCCCTTTTCCCCCTTTCTCTCTATTTCTATTCTACAGTCAATTTCCTTTTTCTCCATGTACCACTACATACCTAACCCCGCTCCCCTGATCGCCGCACGTGCCGCACACACTCCTGCCTACTGAGCAGCCACCTCTGGGATCCCCCATGGAGACACCCAGGGAGGTGCGGCTGTGTGCAGAGATGATGTGGCTTCCTCCACGTGACCCTAACCGCATGTATATAATAGTGCCTGGGGTGGGAACAGAAGAAGCAGCCTTCTTCTCAACTTCCCACTTCAGACTAAGTGGTCAGGGATGCTCACCCCGCAACAGGATCGCTGCTACGCACAGCCAACATCTGTCCCACCAAGTCCCTCGTGCTGGGACTTCGCCACTTTCGGAGCTGTCCCTGACATGGAGGAGGATTGGTGTTAGGTCCAAAGGTGAGTATCAGAGCGGACGGAGGTAGGGTAGGAGAGTGATGGAAGGGTGGAGGTGTCGTGAGGAGTGAGGAGGAGTAAGAGGAGGAGGGTGGCAAGAGGAGTGATGTTCGGTCTGAAGATGAATATCGGAGCGGATGGAAATAGGGTAGGACTCTGGAGGTGATGATGATGGGGATCCAGGAGTTGGATTGGGATCGGGTATGTATGGATATGACAATAGAGAGAAAGACTGAGGGGACCGACAACCTGATGCCAATATGGCAATGGATCAAGTGTCAATATATATAAGCGACAATATTAGCAAGAGGGCTAAGCGAGGAGAAGGCATGTGGTGTTCAGCAATAAATGAGTAGGGTGTAGCCAAGTGGCCAGGAGGGTTGGAGATAGTGGAAAGGGAGGCAACGTTACAGGGCCACAGGCAGGGTAGACCAGCGGCACCACTGGGTGGCAGGTTGCGGAGAAGGCTGATGGGGCGGGATGGGTGGTGGGGACATAGGAGGGTGATAGTGGATGGGCACCTTTTGTGGGGCCGTGACACTCCACTATGCCTGAAATACAGGATAGCCTAGAGTGTGTGTGTCAGGGGATGGACCCCGGGTCCCCATAACCCCTCTCTACAGTCCACAGTCTGGCCTGTAAACACAGCCCATCTCAGGGCATAGCTACTGTGGGTAAGAAAGTGAGAAGAAGGTTAACTTCTCACTTTCCCACAGTGGCCCCAATATGGCGAAAACTTCCGGGGATACCCGGAAGTCACATGAAGGGTAGGAACCGGGCCCGGAGCATGCGGTGCACGGAGCGTGCAGGGCGGAGGCGCACATGCGGGTCCAGGTGCGGGTCCAGACGCGGGTCCGGGTCCAGGCTAGTCAGGGTGTGTGCCCTGACAGTGTGGCACAACGCTCCCACTGAGTCATTGAAACCAACATCCCAACCCTTGCAACAGAGTAGGCTATCAGCTAAGTGATCACTCACACTGCCATACTCTGCTCCACTTCCCATGAATACCCTTGAACACTGTTTCTGACACCAAGCAGCAAAGGTGGCTGGAGGAAAAGCAGAGTTCAGTGCAGTGCCAACACAAGTCCATGAGTTGGAGGTTGATCAGTCAGTGCTGTCACAAATAAGGTCTGTCACATGACAGTTCATAAGTGCTTGTGTGTAAGGGGTTGGTGTAGGTGCCAACCCTGGTTAGCCTAGTTCCTCAGGCTGCCAACAAAAGTAACTTGTATGAAGTTATTATTCGCAACAGTATGGGAGGAAAGGCTAAGTTGCTCTTTCCACTTTCCCACACTATTGTATGTACTTTGTATATACATGTTTATTACAAGACAATTATACAATTATGTAATGGGAAATAAGGGGTGGGGTTACCACTCCTTACATTGTGACATCTCATGCATATTCATGCATGCTGATGACTCATCATACATGTTCATGGAGCATTATGAATGTCCATGATGCATCATGGGACATTATAGCATTTTACATGATGGGGAAAGGTCAAAATAACATATGACACTCCGTGGCGCTCCATGAACCTTCATGACCTGTCATGAAAGGTCATGAAGGTTCATGAACATCATGACCACTCATGAATCTCCATGAGGCATCATGTCATATTGTGTCATCAGCTGTCATGAACCTTGTCAGCACATGACGGTTCATGATGGTTCATGAAATTTGGTGACAGTTCATGACAATTTGTCATGAACTGTCATGAAATCCAAAATTTTCAATGTAAAAAATGTCTGATTCAATTCAATTGTCATGACATGTCATGAGGGGTCATGAAATTTTGTGACATGTCATGACACCTCATGATTTCATGACGCAGGATTACACTTTTGGAGAGTACCTCTCTAACTAACATCACAACCATTGCCTGGTTGCTTCTAAGGTAGGGAGCATACATAAGTAACGACTCTCCGGATGCAAATATTTCAAAACTTGCATCACTTCTTATTCTCGGCGCAATGCTCTGCTGCTCAAATGAGCACCAAAAACCTGTAGGATAGACCTTCCTTAACAAGTCTTTGGATTCGCTTCTTCAATAAATATCATATTGATCAAGTAACGAGTGAATTACATTCTGGTGTCAGGAGACTACTTCTATGAGCATTATTAATCCAAGGGCGCAATAATAAAAATTGAAGTTCTGTCAAGTTTGCCACACTAAACACCATCAAAATGAATGGCGGTAACTGCCGAGAACGAAAAAGGAAATTCTCCCCGTACCCTTTTCCCTCCAAAACTCGGCGGAACGGAGTTCTAAGCATGCCTCTGGGGAAAAAACGCAAGCGTGCAAATAATTTGGGACTGTATGCACAGAAGGTCCTTTTTTCACATTTTTTATTCAACCCGAAACTCACATACTCATGCAGAAATCATGCACACATAAACAGACTAAACCATCATCACCAACTATGGACATGACTACCAGTGATGCTGATGTTCCCTCTGATACAGAGAACTTTGATTTGGCACTGGAGAGCGAGTCTGATTCCGATTTCAGTGAAATTGATGAGCATGAACCAGACACATACCCCAATATTCCGCCAATCCCTCCCCTTTGGGAGCGGCTGTCTGAATCGCAGAAAGCCCTCTCAGCACTGATCAACCAGCGGGGCGCAATCCCCGGAAACAAAGTTCACTACCCTGGAAACACAATTAATGGGATTCAGGCAGAGCGTACACAGCAGCATCATGCAGCCAAGTGGAGAGCTACCAGGGGAAAATTGCAGGAGATGAGCAACAAGACAGCAGTTGACCAAAAGAAGCGGACAATTACTGACTTTTTCCAGAGTCGCCAATCCCACATTCCTGCTGACAACCAATCCCGCTTCCCTGTTGACATTGACAACAACAACGACAACCTATCCCCCCCTTCCAATTCCCTTAACTATCCTGGCTCACAACCTGGATCACCCAGTTGCTCTAGTAGTGGGAGAGCGGCCACTACTGCTGGAGCCTCGGACACTGAGAGTCAGACAACACCGCAAATTTCAACAACGCGAACACGCACGCTTGCACCCACACCCCTATCCACACCTGAACCTGGGCCTGTGTCCCCATCCACTTATAATCCACCACCCACACTTCCCTCAGCTGGCATATCAAACCCGGTAACTCCTCCAACCAGTGGCCAATGCACAAGTGGGGAGGAACTATTCGTGCGGGTCCAGTTCCATTCGCGTCCCCATGTTGCAGCACCAACCAAAGCTCAAGTGATCGAGGCGGTGCAAGAGGGCTCGCAGCTCTCTATGCCGACACAGCTCATGGGGGACAACTCTCCCTAAACTCTACTTTCTCTCTTGACTTCGCTATGCTTGATCCTTAACTCCGGTGTGGGTTCTCTGGGATTTCCGCAAGGTCCGGGCTCAGCGTCCACTACTCACTCGTTGTGAGCTAGACAGCTGCCCTTATTCCTACTGTTGGAATTCCACACACTCACACCCTCTCTAGCGCGTCCTAGCACCTTAGAGAATTTGGGGGAGGGGAGAACTTCTATTCCAAAATCCGGTATGTACAGGATTATAAGAAATAATTATTTTTAGAAATAATAGATGGGGAATATTGGTACCATATGGCACCTGGATACCTTATTAGGCGAAATAATAGAAAAGGGTAACAGTATCAATAAAAGAATATCAATCAATAACTGAAATGATGGTGAAATATGAAAATAAGAGAAAATAAGCGATATCTCAATGGATTTACGGAATTAAGAGCCTAAATTGGAAATGTAGCCGGAGATAACTCTCACGCAGCCAATGAGCATTTTTACCAATTTATTAGACGCCGTGGGAACGAGTGAGGCTGGAATTCTGGGTTGCCGCCTGAGATTCCCACGTCCGCACATGCCCGTGACCTGCTGTGCCTAACTTCTCCAACACGGAACTCCGTCAAATCTCCACCGATTGGGACGTTCTTGGTATCGTCAGAATCGTACGAATTAGGACTATTTTTGGATACCAAATTCGTATCGAGTTGTCGCATGAATAAAAGTAGATTTCTGAATGTTGGAAGCGGGTATCCGAGCCGGCTCTGCGCGTGGGCGATTATCCCGCCTACAGTGGCAGAGAAACTTGATGCACTCATAAGGCCACCTCGAGCAACAGGTGCTGGCCATAAGCATTCGAAATTCGACGATTTTACATGGATGCGACTGGAGCAGATGCTCCAAGTATACCGGACATTCAGCTCAGCACACTTGGATCTGAGTGGGGAAATGGGATGGATCACAGCATCATTGTGGGTTGCAAGATCATGGGATCGTGGTTCATCATATGCTTCACGGCTGCGAAGGTGGTGTCGAGTATTTATGTGGGATTACGAAACGATTCCAGTCAATCCATATGGACGGTGGAAGGAGTCAGTTCTGACAACCGATGAGGACCTTAGGAGTGAAATCGAGGCTCACCTGCGCAGTATTGGCCCATACATCTCAGCTATGGACATAGTCCATTTCTTGAGCACTCCAGAAATGCGTGTCCGGCTCAATCGCGATAAGCCAATTTCGGTTCACACGGCACAGCGTTGGCTTCAAACAATGGGTTACCGGTGGCAACAGGAGAAGAAGGGTCAATATTCAGATGGGCATGAGCAGGAAGATGTTGTCCAGTACCGCCAGAGAGTCTTCCTCCCTGCCATGGCAGAGTATGACAATTCTATGAGGAAGTGGAATAGTCAAGGTGAACAAGAAATATCTGACAACTCACCGGAACGCCACACTGTTGTCTGGTACCACGACGAGTCAATATTCTATGCTCATGATCACCGGAAACTGCGCTGGGTTCACAGTTCTGAGTCAGCAAAGCCGCATCCAAAGGGTGAAGGTGTTTCACTTATGGTTGCTGACTTCATCTCTGCGGATTATGGTTGGCTGAGAGGTGATGGGTGTGATGCGCATGTTACTCTGAAGCCGGGAAAGAACAAAGATGGATATTTCACTAATGATGATGTGATTCAGCAAGCATCACAGGCCATGGAGATATTACAGGCACGCTACCCGAACGACAAACATGTTTTTGTCTTTGACAATGCTCGGACTCATTCTAAGCATGCTGACGATGCATCATCAGCTGTCAAAATCCCAAGAAATCCCAAGCCATGGGGAGTTCCTGTTGCCTTGCGTGACGATAGTGGCTCAATCATTTATGGTCCAGATGGAAAGCCCCGCATGACTACCAAGCACATGGCTGATACGATGTTCAATGGGCAATCACAGCAACTTTATTACCCTGATGACCACCCACAGTATCCTGGGCATTTCAAAGGCATGGCCCAGATTCTTACTGAGTGGGGCTATGACACAACTCACTTGCGTGCCCAATGCGAGAAATTCAAGTGCCGAGCCAGTGCAAGCCAATGCTGCTGCCGCAATATTCTTTTTCACTCCGATGATTTCATCAACATCAAAACCCTTCTTGAAACCCATTGTGAAGCAGCTGGTTTTGATGTGCTTTTTCTCCCTAAGTTCCACTGTGAACTGAATTTTATTGAACAAGTCTGGGGATATGCAAAGCGGGTTTATCATGAATCTTCCCCATCATCAAAGATCGGAGATGTGGAGATTAATGCCAAAAATGCGTTGGACTCGGTGTCTTTACTCTCAATCCAGAGGTATGTACTCAGTGGAATTTCAGGATTAAAATTGCTGATTATTCTCAGGTTTGCAAACCGCTCACTCCGCTATATGGACACATATCGAAAGGGTCTTGATGGGCGAGAAGCAGCATGGGCAGTGAAAAAATATTGGGGACATCACCAAATCCCAGCCGAGGCAATGCAGGAAATGATACAGGAACTCATGATAGTAAGAAAGCAGGTTGTATATACTTCACATTAATCAGTCGAGCCACAAATGTTTGCCACGTACAGCCACACCGGACCTTGCCGGGATAGTGATCACTTATGTATGCTCCCTACCTTATCTACCAGCCCTCAAAACTAAGAAAATCACCAAACAACAGTTTGACGCACACCGGTACCTTCATCCAGATGATAGGGAAATACCGAAAGTTGGGGCTTTTGTCAGTATGACTATTGGGGGGTAGAAGGAGATATTAGTTCGAAAGCACCATAGCATGGCCAGCCTGGCTCCCCCAATGATGGAGATCGATGCTGCATGATGGTGCTTAGCTCAATTATATTCTGATCATTAAAATATTCACCTAATTACTCATATTATTCTGTAGATAGCTTTTGATATGCATATATATCATTTCTCACCCATTTATAGTATGGTTTGAAACCTAAAGATGATGTGATTTGAGAGGAAAGATGGTGTGGCCAGGATCGAGACGATATTTGCTTATGTAAGCATCACAAGACTACAACCTGATTTGCTGACCCCCATTAAAGGGGAGAAACTACAGTACTTGCCTGAAGTGGGAAAGTGAGAAGAAGGCTGCTTCTTCTGTTCCCACCTGTCAGGGCACACACCCTGACTAGCCTGGACCTGGACCCGCATCCGGACCTGCATGTGTGCTCCGCCCTGCATGCTCCACGCGCCGCATGCTCCAGGCCTGGTTCCCATTTCTCATGTGACTTCCGGGTATCCCCAGAAGTTTTCGCCATAGTGGGCCACTGTGGGAAAGTGAGAAGTTAACCTTCTTCTCACTTTCTTACCCACAGTAGGCAAGTGTGTCTTACTTGCCTTTCTATCTATTCCACTTTCTTACCCACAGTAGTTATGCCCTGAGATGGGCTGTGTTTACAGGCTAGACTGTGGACTGTAGAGAGGGGTCACAGGGACCCGGGGTCCATCCCCTGACACCACCCCAGGTGCTATTATATACATGTCACTAAGGTCATGTGGAGGGAGCCACATCATCCCTGCACACAGCTGCACCTCTCTGGGTGTCTCTGCAGGAGATCCCAGGGGTGGCTGCTGTGTGGGTGGGCATGTGCACAGCAGATGCAGTGATAGAGGCGGTGGCATTAAGGTGTAGTGGTACATGCTCGTGGTGCTTGGCAGGAGGATGGGCAGCGGGACATGGTGACCTTTTGCCATACCCAGTCTACTTCCGGGTTGTGGTGCAGCAGCCACAAGTGCCCTATGATGAGGGACTGTCGTCCGAGGTTTGCAACTGTGAAACGGGCCCACTCTGTATGGTGTCCAAACATCAGAAGGGCCTCTAGTTCCTCGGTTATTGCCCCATTCTCGTTTGGGGTGCCATCAACGTTGTGGACGGGGATGGGCTGAGGGAGTGGGGTGGTCTCGAGGTTGTGCTTCCAGACGAACTCAGGGCTCACAAAGTTCCCGGTGGCTCCCGAGTCTAGGAGTGCCAATACTGATACAGATGCAAGGGAGGTGAGGGCAGTCAGCTTCACAGCGAGGTTGAGGGATCTTGGGGAGTGTTTAGAGAGAATGTAGATAGTGGGTGGGGAGACTGCCACTTCTGGGGCCGCTTCTGTGGTTTCCTCATCTCTGTGGGCTGAGGGCGCATCCTTCCTCCTTTTCTTTTCAATGCCTTGGTGGAGTTTTGGTGCTGGTGGCGACTCATGTGTGTCACGGTGTCTGCATGGGCTGCCCTCTGCAGGCGTCCGGTGTGCATCCTTCATGGGCTGGCTCTTTGAGCATCCTCTCGAGTCCGACCCCGGCTCTTTTTCCTTTGCTCCTGATCTTTTCATCACTTGGCCCTTCAGCTCCTTCATCAGGGCTCGAAGGCCTTCAGGGTGCAAGCATTGGGTCTGGTGGACCTTGGGGTGCAGCTCGTCCCTGCCTTGGGGCGGGTCGCAGGAGTTACGGGTGGTGTTGGTAGGGGAGGGGGTCCCCTCTGGAAGCGCTGCCACTGGTTGTTGAGGAGTGTGGCCTCACACTTCCACTCAGCCCAGGTGGTGGGCATAGGGCGAAGCCTGTCAGAGACCGGGTCGAGACGAAGGAGTGTCTCCATGACGGAGGGCTTCGGCCTCAGCAACTTATGCCAGGAGCGCTGTGCCTAGTAAACACGTCTGTGCCCTAACTTACTAACTGGCCACCAGAACCGAAGAGGGTAAACTCTAGTCGATTTTATTACTGGAGTGTAACCTATGTACAAGTTAAGTATATATAGTTACAGCGAGGGCGGGTCCGCAAATGGCGGAGCCAAGTGGAGCGGAGCTAACGGGGTTTAGACATTAGCTGATTGAATATTACCAACAAGTTGGGTTACGGGGTTAGCGGAAAGGCAGGCGATAACCCAGAAACAGAAAGGAGGGATAGGCCCGAAGGTGGGCTTTGCAGGGCAAGCGAGTGTATTGTCCAGCGGAGGTGGGAGTGCGCTCGCAGACGTCGGAGCTGTCCAGAAGCCTTCAGGGCTCCATACTTAGGGAGGCGTAGGTAATAAATTGAAAGGAGGGGGTGGTGACCATCGAGGGGTACCGAGGGGATTGCGGAATGTGGGAGCTCCGAGGTTAGTGAGGAAGGAGCGGAGGTAGACCGGAGGAATCGGAGGGATTGGAAGTCGATGGCCAGGGATGGATATGACAAAGCCGGTAGATGCTCTTGCGGAGCCAGGAGTTGATTGCCTGCTTGAAGCGGTCAACCAGTCTACATCTCCTAGCTGTGAGATGGGTCCCAGTATTTCAAACTCCTGGATGACTCTGTCCACGGAGTCGCTCCCTTGTCGGACAGTTGCTAACTTCTGCTGGGCTGTGGCCTCCCAGTTCAGGTCTTGGAACATGGCATCAAGTTCTGTGTTGAACTCATCCATGGTGGGTGTAGGGGAGCCTGCTGCCAACAGTGCCATGGTGCATTGTGTCGCCCATGCCCCTGCAGTCCCTTCCTTCATGTAAGAGAGGACAAACAGGACTTGGGAGAGGGTACTGGGGAATTCGGCCGCACAGATGTAGAGGTAAATTCTGCACTCAGCCCTGAAGCGGTCGAGGTCCTCGCTGACTCCCGAGAAGGGGGTGGGGGGGGGGGGCGACCTTAGGTGGTCTGAGGGTGGGCGTGGGCACAGATGCAGGTGCAGGTGTGTATGTGGGCCGGTTCCGGGCCTGGCTTTCCACAATGGCCTGCAATTCCTGGAACCGGGCCAGCAAGTCATCATATTGCTCTTGCGTCACCATGGTAGGGAGGGTAAGTAAGGTTGAAACCTTCTTCTGCTGTCAGGGAGCGACCCAGGGTCAAGAGCACCCAGATGTGTCACCTGGCACTGAGGGCCCAATGGGGTGTAGCATGGGTGCGCATACTAACAGGCCCGGCACAAAAGGGCATCCCTGGCCACTTAGACTAAAGTGGGAAGTGTGTTATTATTATTAACAGGGGGAATGTAAGCTACTTGCCTAAAGTGGGAAGTGTGAGAAGAAGGTTACTTCTCAGTTCCCACTTAGGCTGTGTTTATGTACATGCAGTTGAAGGTCACGTGGGGGGTGCCATGTCATCTACGCACACAGCCGTATCCACCTGGGTATCTCCGTAAGAGATCCCAGGAGTGTCCGGTGTGTAGGGTGTCACCTGGTGTGTCCGGGTCCAGGCGGTTGTGCAGCCAGGTTAATGGTACATCGATGCAAGGAAAGTCATCTGTGTAGTAGAAAAGGAAAGAAGAAGGAAGAAAGGAAAGAAGAAAGAAGGGAAAGAGAGGAGGGAGGAGAGAAGGGAGGAAGGAGGGGCACCAGGTGAGGGTAGTGGGATCAGGTGGGGCCGGACTGGGTGGAGTGGGGTCAGGCAGGTGTGCCCTGACACTGGCTGCATCTCGCTCAATAGGAGACCAAGGCATCTCAAGGCATCCAAGCTCGATCCCCCTGATGATTGTAAAGGGAGGAGGGAGCTTTCCCTCGAAGATATACTACCACCATTGGCAGAATTACATCCTCATGTAGAGGACAAAGCCTTCATCATGAGCATGAAAGATGGCTACTCCAGGCACATTGCATGGAAAGGAATCCTCGCAAAGCCTGAGGAGTTCCCCAAGTTCTCAATTGTCGATGGCCTAATTTTTCGCCTGAATGATTCAGGCAAACCATGTGTCAGGGATGCGTCCGGGGTGGAGGGGGCCCGGATGTAGCGCCCAGCAGAGGGACCCTCTCGGGGTGCGAAGTGGGCATGCATGCTGGTGGGCCCGATGTGGGACAGCAGTCCCTGGCCACTTATACTGAAGTGGAAAAGGTGAATTATTATTAAAAGGGAAAACTACACTACTTACCTGAAGTGGAAAAGGTGAGAAGAAGGTTACTTCTTTGGTTCCCACTTCAGGTACATTTATGTACATGCGGCTTGAGTCACATGACAGGTGCCATGTCATCCTCAGAGACAGCTGCAGCCATCCAGGTGTCCCTGTGGGGGATCCCGAGAGCATCCACTGCAGGCATGTGTGCTGGGCACTGTCAGAGACGGGAATACTCTCAGAGTCGGAATTACTGTCAGAGTCAGAAATGCTGTCAGAAGACAGACTGAAGACGGATGGGGTTTCTGTCTGAGTCAGGGTCGGAGGTGTTGGCAGAAATCTGTTGGAGCGCACACACATGGATATGCGGGCAGAAATATGTGGCACATCCGGAAGCGCTGTTCAAGGTTAGCAGAGTGGGATTGCAGCCTCAGCGACTCAAGTGGAGCGCTGTGCCCTGAGCTTGACATTTGGGGGAGATCCCGTATTTACAGATTGACACTTACAGCAGACTTCAAACAAGACTTGCAAGCGGAGCGGACCTGTAGGAGGAGCACGGACTCTGCGAGCACGGACTCAGAGGGGGGGAAGCCCCCTTTGCAGTAGGAGGGACTCAGATCAGAATAGGGGGGTACTCTAGTTGATTTCAGACTGAGATCCCCAAAAGTATTTACAGGATATAAATAGCAGGAGGGAAACACAGAAGGGCCGGTCAGTCTGGCGCAGTCCAGTGCGGAAATAAGCGGGGATTGTCAAACTGAATGAAGGACAAGAGCCCAGGAAATGGGAGGCAATGAAACAAAGCAAAAGCGGATCAAGTGCCAGTATTGGCAGGTGGTGGGGGGTGCATCAGTGCATGGATCGAGTGCCAATATTGGCAAGTTAAGCGAATGAATGGATGAACAATATAGGCACTTGGCAAGGAATGAATGGTATGTTGCCAAGTGACAAAAATGGCCAGAGGACAAAAGCGGAGGTCAGCGTGCGGCGCTGATACAAGTCCACAAATAAGCAGGGTTGGTGCAGTGCCAACACGAGTCCGCAAACAGAGGTTGATCTGTTGGTACTGTCACACAAGGACAGCATGAAGGCCAACAGAGGTACAGAGGGGAGTGGGAGTGTTGGCCTGACCAGAGGTGTCAAGGGCAACCAGAAGTGGGCAGAGGGTGCAGGGATGGGCAGAGGGCATGGAAGTGGGCAGAGGGTGCAGAATGCACGGAAGCGGTGCATGGCTGTGACCACATAGTGGGAAGCAATGAGTGTGGTTCAGATGGAGACAAGGCAGGCATAGGAACTGGAGGGACTGAATGCCGGGAGCACCAAGGGCTCGGGAACTGGAGGTAAGGTCGGAATGCCGGCAGGGTCTAGGTTCTGATTGTTGGCCAAGTCTCATGCAATAAGGCAGGGGGCCAGACATCGGGTTGGGGGCTGGTTAGGATGGGTTTTGGGTCGGCAGATTCGCCTATCGGCATTGGTTCACTGCTGATGGAGCCCCAGGATTTGTCAGTCATGACAGGCACAGCGGGGAGCCATCTGGGATGTCTGGGCTGGATGGGTCAATAGTACATTGATGCAAGGGAAAGTGGTCCGTGTAAATAGTGTTGGAGATCAACCTCAAAACATGTATTTACATATATTTGTGCCGACAATTCTATTTAGCAGTCTACTCATCTGGTCCGACCCCGGCCCTATTGCGGCCTCATCCTATGGTTTTCTATAAATAGAAGGAATAAACAGGGCACAAACGCATTCTCAATTTACAATCACCGATAGGAAGGAACAATCGTCCTTCTCTGCGAGCAGATAGTGCTCTGTCTAGCGTAACTGGCATTGCCTTATGGATTGGGCCAGGGGCCGCAGGCGATTGCTTCTGTCGTACGAGGAGGCAGGACTCCAGTCCTGTATCGCGACACTTGAATGCAAATTATATTGACATTCTCTCGGAGCGAGCCGCCAATTCAATGATGTATACCGCATTCGCTCTCAAATTCATGTCTTCAACGACTTAATGTGGGCCATGTCGAAGTGGACAGGGGCGGGAATGACATTCGTCTTAGCAATGAAGCTTCGCTGAATTTCCTCCGGCACCCCCTTCGTTCGACAGAACACAAATCTGATCTCAAATGTGGGGGTGCCTGATAACTTGCCAGAATTGAGCAGTCCCCAAATCTGCACATTCACGCCCACTCAGTTCCCCCTTTCGATCGCGATCTTGTAGTAATGAGTGGCAAGCTGCAAACGCAATCTCGCACAGCGTTGATTACGATTCCTGGAGAGTGTACCACGGGTCCAGATTATTTAAGAAGCAGGCAATGATGTTGCAGCTTTTGTACGTATATCTAACAATTTTCAAATTCATGTGTATTGTGGAATTTTAGGTACTAAGACGTTCATTGTCTTCTGGAGTGATTGAGCGCCAAGCGTGAGAAGAGAATAAAATACTCCATTCAAATTGTCGACAATGTGGCCCGCATACTCATCGGCAAAGTAGTTCCAGCGAGATACCGCATTGCATTGGTCCTGATTTATCCCTTGCAGCTTGGGCGAATGGACTTTCAAACTATAACTAGCTTGTGAGTCCCACGTTAGGATCAAACATGCGACACTCCTGAGTCCTGTGTATCTGATGCTCCCTTTGTGTCCCCGCCGCACCGCCGTGCCTACACATCATACAACGGACCTTCATCTAATTGTCACACCCTTGATCGCTTGTACCTCCCAAGACAGCAAGTGCGCTTAAGTCTATGCCGCCGCGTGTGCTCGGCTGTGCAATTGTTGGTTTTCCGCCAGTGAATTCTCTAGTATGACTAGCTAGCGACTGGATAAGCCATGCCTATCTAGGCCATTCCTATCCGGGAGCGGAAAGGGTCGAATGTCCGCAGCAAATAGATTCTTATGTTTCCAGAAAAGACAACAGCAGCGCCGCTGGTTCATTTCCTCTTCTCAATTGCGTGTGAATGATGGGTGATCAAAGCATTGAGCACCTATTTCCAGCCTCATTATTCCGTTCCTGTCGTTCGCAATACTGCGATGTCCCACAATAACCTGGTTTCCTCTCGGCGTTCGAAAGCGAAGTCTTCTGCTCTCGACCACCCTCTCCATGATCCGCAACCTTTGCACACTTCGAGGTCCCCACTTCAAGCGCCCAAAACTGGTCTTGCCGATGCCCAGATAGCTCAGGACGGAGAGGCTAAATTTCGTGCTCCGCCTCCGTCGTTTACGTCTATGCCGCCGTCTTCATCTCTCCGAGGTCGACTTGCTCGATGGGTCCCGAGGTGGCGAAGCCCGAGTCCTAATCGAGACAGACCAACTACATATGGTCCTGAACAGTCTATAGCAGATACTTCACTTCAACTATCCCCTGATAACTTGCGACCATCACTCTCCCTCGAGAACGTTAACAATACCCCTTCAAGGCGTGACCCACATGCCATCCATGAGAAGAGCGCGGTGTCCCCTGGGCGGCCGGGGGACACAAGCGGCGTTGGCTATTCATCATCCATAGAGTCGTTACCAGCGCCGGTGGCATCGGCAGAGGCGACAGACTCATATGAAGACCGAAAGAAGACCATCATGGGTGCCATTAAACTCCTCCTTCAAACTTCATCAACTGTTCTTAAGTTTGCTCCTATACCAAATCTCGATCAGATTCCGACCACCCTTCTGACCTGGATTCAAGCCTACGAGGTATGTGTGGCAACCTGAGTTCTTTGATGACGTTATCGATGTTTCTGATTTTTCCATGTCGACAAAAGAGTGTCGCCAGCAACGTCGAAGACATGGAGAAGTTGTATGTTGTAATCCAGCAAGTTCGGGACTCGGTACTTCAGCCCCTCCGGGAATGGACCGGAGAGATTCCCCCGAACTAGAACATCTAACACGAGATTTCCACGCGTACGTTTCCTATCTTCATCGCATTCTTATTCGCTCGTTCGAACATGTTCTCACAGGGCTCTGAAGAAACAAGTAGTAGAAATCAGATCAGTCCAGCACAAAAATCTGCTTCAGAGGGCTATTCGAGCGTCTGATATCACACAACAAATAAATTACATGAAGAATTGTCTAAATGATTCCATTTATCGCTCCCAGGTTTGTCAATTTCAGTGTTATTCAGATCTTTGGGACTTCATTTACCCTGTTCACTGCAGCTCAGAATGTCGACTTTAATTCTGCTTCGTACCGAGCGTTTGTCGGTGCAGTGTATGTCTTGCGTACATGGGCTCGAACATTCTATTCAACGCGGTTATCAGCCGAGCTTTCGAGACTCAAGCCAGTCGCCACCGAGTACATGTATGTCAAGAGCAAGTCGGAATGCCTTGAACGGACGCGGGTCCAGATGCAAGCATCTCTACTGGAGCGTCTCAAGGCCTCTGAGAATCGATTCACCTGGCTGCGTGGTTCTCCTGGTACTGGGAAGACCGCAATTTGTACGAGTGTTGCATCCACCTTCAACAGTCAGGGTACCCTGGCGGCGTCGTTCTTCTGGGATAAAAACCAAGCAGGAACAGGCCTCGATTCCATTGATCGCTTTCCTTCCACCCTCGCGCACCAACTGGCAGTCTTCAACGAGGACTTCAAGATGTCACTTGCCAGACGCCTTCGGCAACCATATTTAGGCTTTGTCAAGAACCTTCCTCTGGATAAACAAATGGACACTTTGGTCATCGAGCCAATGTGTAATGTGATGGGAATATTGCCTTCTGGCGAGGGTCGCTTCATTATCATCCTAGACGGCTTAGATGAGTGTGGGAATCCTGAGGCACTTAAGACTTTAATGAGGCTTGTACTGAAGCTTCATGACCTGCCCTCCTCATTTGCTGTGTTGGTCAGCTCTCGTCCGGAGATGCAGGTTATTCGGGCTTGGGCTCGAGTTCAATCGATGGGTCATGTCATTCCATGCGAAGACATTGACATGATTGACAAGGGTGAGACTTTCCTCACAATACGCCGCATGGTTAAGGGCCTTGAGGACTGCATCTTCGAATCATTGTGGAAACCGTCGGGGAAAGATCTTGATGCCTTTGCTTTGGCATGTCGTGAATTGCCCGTTATAGCTTCACTGCGCATACGTGAGGTCTGCATTCGGACTGAACGGGGTGCCACCCTCAAATCCGAGTTTAATTACTTCCGGAACCTCATGGATGCTCCGACTGGTCTCAAATCTGAGTACCTGCGAATACTGCGGCGAGCCTATACTCTTGACTCGCTACCTGCCCGTCCGAGTGTAATTGAAAATTACCGCCTTGTAATGGGGACGATCACTGCGGCACGGAAACCATTGAGTGTGTATTCTATTGGACAACTCATCGGAATTACGGAGGATGAAGTCCATGCGACTCTGAGACCGATTAGTTCCATCGTCAATCTTCCTTCAACACAAGAGGGGAAACCCCATTTTTATCATGCAACGGTGAAGGAGTTCATTTTGGGAGCACCAATTGATGCAGGTGATCATTCGTTCTTTATCAGTGATAGAAATGGGTATTTCTTGGGGTTGCCGCTCCTTCAATTTTTGAGGGGTATCTTCGAGCGGAATGAATTAGCAATGCCTACCGAAGGTCCTTTAGGAGACGAGGAGAAGTGGAAGGACTTCCAGAAGGAGGAGCGACCCAAACATATCCGATATGCTGTCAAGTACTTATTCAGCCACTTGGATCCCTCAAAGCTGTTCTTGAAAGACTCCAGTGAATTGCAACGGGAGTTTGATCACTTGCTTACCCATAACCTGCTTGCCTTCATGGCACTCTTGTGCAGTGAATTCGAGTTGCCGGATGAATTACTTCGATGTAATGTAAGTTAGTATTCATTGGGTTTGCTGATTCTCAATAGCATAACATTATTTCACTCTAGAACCACAGTTCAATCGAGCTTTTACGAGAAACCAAGAGGGTGAACAAATACATCCTTGAATACAGTTTTCAGCTCGGACGCCACTCTTCAGTAGGCAACACAAGTGCTTGTGATGGCAGCCATTCATTTGATCCTTGGCACATTTTTCGATCGGTGCTTCCCTTTTCGCCTCCAATTTTCAGATTTTATCACCATCTCTCGGATCCTGTTTGTATCTTCAGCATTTACAGAGAATTCACTGGTCATTTAATTCCATTAAGTGAGCATGCGCTCAAAGCTCGAAACGTTATGGAGACGAAGCTAAGCAGGTTACCAAAGAGTGGGTCAACCGACCACGAAGCGGAATTTATCAATCCTGGTATTCGTAATGGTATAGTAACTTTGGCAGCAATCTCAAAAGATGGTGCTTGCGTCGCGCTCGGCTTTGGGAACCATCAGCAAACTTGGTAGGGAGCTCTCAGAGCTCACAGAGCTCTGTGAGCAAATTGAGTCTTTTTGCTGTGCACCCTCTACACATTGGGTGGAGAAAATTAAATGTTTGAATGATTTTGTTCTCCTAAGGATGCAGAAGTGCAAAGATAATATGTATATACATTTTTGGAAATGCATATTAAATGGCCAGCATCATTACTTGAAAAGCTCTATGAGCTCTATGAGCTCACTGAGCTCATAGAGCTCATAGAGCTTTTTGTTTTTAAATAATGGATGGTCTTCATATCTCCATGAAATCTGCTTAGTTATTTTGGCACCAGTAGTGCAAAGATAATATGGATATATGTGTGTGTAAAATGGCCATTGTCATGGCTCTGAAAGCTCATATACCTTTTGTGTTTACTAAAATCAGCACCTTATTTGTTTATTGCTATTTACAAAATATGAGGAAAACTCTGAAATTCAAAAATTTGCACTTTATCTTTCATCTCATTTCTTGCTCAAAACTCAACCAATTTTGATGATTCTATGTGAATTGGAAAGCACCAAAGTGTGGCAATGTAACCATGCATGTATAAATCAGTTTTAAAAAAGTGTTCCAAATGAAGTAAATTAAAAATACCACCCAATAAAGCAAACAAAAAGCTGATGTATTCTTCAGATATGTATCATCCAAGCTGTTAGAACCGGGCGGAAACAGACGACTCCGGAGTGGAATCGGAGACTTAGCGTGGAGGGACCTTGGCCTCAGCGACTCAAGCGGAGCGCTGTGCCATTGCTGTTTGTCCATTTGGTCCTTAATTTCACGGTAGGTGAGCAGGAAGTCTCTAGGGGGCATTTCAGGTCGATTTCAGACTGAACCAAAACGAGTATGTACAAGCGCCGATATATATAATGGAGGGGCAAAAGCACAAGGAAAACAAAGGGTACCGAATCGGAACGAAGACGTCCGAACGGGAACAAAGGGTAGAAGAAGCGGAGCGGTACCGAAGGTCATAAGGCAGGACCTGTGATACATCTGAAAGGAGGTAGGGAGGGCGAGGCCCAGAGGGGCAGGAGGATGAGGAGAAGTGGGGATGATGACTAACTGGCTAGAATGGGAAGAAGCAGTAGTCCAAATAGGGATGGGGGGTAAAGGCGAGAAATACATTACAAGCGGCGAAAGTGCCGAAGGCGATCTGCGAAGCTCGGGGTTGCGGAGCTTACGGAGGTTACGGAGGCGGGGTGGAAAGTCCGAGGGATATTGGCAATGGTGTTTACGTAGTATGAGGTCACCAATGCAATGGACTAAGACCGAGGTGGAGTCAAAGTCCGAGGTAGGGACTATGATGGAGGCTCGGAGCAAAGGTACGAGCAGTGTCCGAGTACGAAGTACGGGACAGTGGTGGAAGGTTGTAACTTGGCGGGAGGGTGGCGGAGGAGTACCAGAGGGAGGAGAGAAGGGAAAGGTAAGGGAGGAGGAGTGGCGGAAAGGAGAGTTGTCAGGTCCGAAGGTGAGTATCGGAGCGGACGGGAGAAGCATAGGAGGGTGACGGGAGGGTGGAGGTGTTGTGGGGGAGGAGCGGAGTAGGAGGAGGAGGAGTAGTAGGAGGGTGGCGAGAGGGGCGGCGTTCGGTCCGAGGGGAATATCGGAGCGGACGGAGATAGGGGAGGAGAGGGAAGGAGGAGCAGAGGTGGCGTGGGGGGTGAGAGGAGGTGTGTTGCCAGGACTGGAGGTGAGTATCGGAACGGCAGCGGTAGGGTATGACTCCGGAGGTGAAGAGGGTGGAGGTCTGGAAGTCGGGTCGGGGTCGGGTATGCACGGATATGACACAAGCCTTTGACACCAAATTTCCCATGGTCAAAAAGCCATGGTTATTTGGCTCACCAAAACATGGTGGGAGACTTTTCTAACACTGAAACATACATTGCTACATTGCCCCACTTTGGCACTTTCCAATACACATTGAATTATCAAAAAAGTGATTTAATTTCTTTTCCAATTATTCCTAATTTCCTGAAATATCTCTCCCTAACTTATCCCAAATTTTCTGATTTTTTGGACATTCTCCATTTTTAGAAAGTCCCCCATTTTCTGAAATTTCCTTAATTTTCCCTGACTTTTTAGAAACCCCCCAGTTCCCCCTCATTTTCCTCCCATTTTCCCCTTCATCCCCCCCCCTCAATTTCCCCCCCAATTCCCTCCACAATTTCCCCCCCATCCCCCCCTTCAATTTTCCCCTCATTCCCCCCCCATTCCCCCCTCCCAATTTCCCCCTTCAAATTTCCCCTCATTCCCCCCCCATTTCTTTTTCCCTCATTCCCCACCTCATTCCCCCCCCCCAATTCCCACCTCAATTTCCCCCCCATTTCTCCCCCATTCCCCCCTCCAAATTTCCCCTCATTCCCCCCCCATTCCTTCCCAATTTCCCCCTCATTCCCCCCCCCCCCATTCCCCCCTCAATTTTCCCCTCAATTCCCTCCTCAATTTTCCCCAATTTTCCCCCCATTCTCCCCCATTCTCCCCTCCCAATTTCCCCCTTCAAATTTCCCCTCATTCCCCCCCCATTCCCCCTCCAAATTTCCCCCCATTCCCCCTTCAAATTTCCCTTCATTCCCCCCTCATTCCCCCCTCATTCCCCCCTCATTCCCCCCCCCAATTCCCTCCTCAATTTCCCCCCATTCCCCCCCTCAAATTTCCCCTCATTTTCCCCCCCATTTCTCCACTCATTTTCCCGCATTTTCCTTAAGTAATTTCAGATTAACTGTATATGTATTCCCTAAATTTGGTCTATATATTAGCCCAGCTACATACCCTTGGTGTGTAGTGCTGCATTGGGGGCTGAAAGTTAAGCTCAGTTTGTTCAGTTTCCTGCATGGTAGGGACTTGGCTGTGACTCATCACATGATGCCAGAGTCAATGCTCTTAAATTTTAATTTTTTTATTGGATAAATTAAACACTCAGGGAGCTCATATAGATAATAGTCCCCTGTGTGCAAATATAGCTCTATGAGCTTTGACTACTTTGGGGAGCTCTGAGAGAAGGGGACCTGCAATTTCAAAGTACTGAAGCTCTGAGAGCTCTGAGAGCTCTATGAGCTCTATGAGGCCTCCGCATCCAGGTTTGCTGATGACAGTGACATTGAAGTTGTTGACATTGATCAACAATACACCATTACTCGATCCCATTGCGACTCACACAGTCCCATAGTGTGGATCGAATTCATCACTGGTTGCCACCGGATTGCTGCTGAAGACAATGAGGGAAACATATTCATATTCAACCCCGGTTCGCCATTTCTGAAGCTTGGTACCCTCCCCAGTGGGTGGTATCCGCCTGTTACTATGGTGGCAGACAATGGATCATTCATCATACGACTGCCACGACATCTTGGGGCCAACTGGTACGAAAGCGTGGCGATCCTGTATGTTTCGGGGGAGCCATCCATTCACCTTCTTTCCTCTCCTGGATCTGTTCCTCCATTCCTTGCGGCCTCACACTTGAACTCTCTCCAGGAGCACGATACGTTGTCGCTTGTGATTCAAACCACGCCTTCATTTGGTCAACAGAGTCGCGCGAGTTCATTGCCAGTCATCGCCTAGGCCTACGTTTTGCAACTTTTGTTACTGGTGCAACACCCTACCGCCCATTCATCATCAGTGGGGACATTTTAGCGTGGAGGGATAGTATCCCTCATATGCAGAATTCCAGGGTGGAGGGTGACTTGGATTCACTGTGGCTCGAGTTGCTGTCTCACAGACTTTCAATAAGTTTGACGAGGCGACTAGCATACATTCGAGAGTATCGAGAGTTACTCGGCGCCCCCAACCCGAAATTGTGGCTCAATGACACATTGAAACTCATTCTCCCAATTGAATATCATCCGATCCTTTTCAGTATGAACCTCCGTGACAGGCGAAATGAATGGTATGGGGATCGAGTGATGGGAGGTAAAGATTTCATCTACTTCCCTCGTGCCAGCAAGGACGGGACACGATTCTTAATTCAGGGCCGCACGAGAGCCCCAATCGTCGTTGATAGTAGCCAAATCATTTAGGGCCTCTGTACACGTCCATGATTCCCGTTCTTTGTATTCGTTGGTTAGCTGGGTGACAGTTCGCATTGTAGTTGGGGACCACAACCTTTAGACGTACAGGATAGATAAGTAGTGTCTGCGAACACTGGTGCATTTCATCATCGTCGGAAGGAATGCACTGGGCTGGACAAATAGCTCCTGCTTCGTCGACCGGCGCAGTAGAGAAATACTTTTCTAGTCGCATTGTGGGAGGTCCGAGGCCCAGCTGTGCCAAAAGAGATGCTGCCACTCTGGTTGAGTGCTACTACAATCATCGACGATGGCGATCACCCCCTGTTACGGCATTAGAGGACCATGCTGTTGAGAATGCCTTCAGTTCCGCTTCGGCATCACCGCCCAAAATATACTACACCAGTACTTGATGCATGGGAGGGGTTGAAAAACTTGTGAGTTTTATCATTTGGGTGGTGGAGGAAGACACAAAGCCATGATGATACCTTAATCTCGTGGCAGATGGACATAGCGCCAGTGCCGAAGTGTGTGGTGTTGGGAAGGTAGATCACAGGTGCACCAAGTGCTAAGAAAGAAAAAACCGGCTACGCGAGCCGTCACGATCGGTGGGGATGGGCGTTGATACGCACCAATGAATGGATGTTAATGTGTGCAGATTCTAGCCATGAAAGCGGAGGCTGCGATATCGCCTGATGCGACAAACCTAGCTCCGACCCAGGCGTTGATTAGACCACATGAAACGAATCAGAGCATAGATTGGCATGTGAAAATGGTTCATAAGGGAATGAACAGGGGCGGTCCACTAAAGCTTGAGCGGGGTGCAACCATAGTGTTGGTTAGACCCATCGCGAACGCATGGGTACCGACTCCGAGTTGGTACCACCTAGCGTTTCAGATCTTCCGGATTTGGGCAGGTGGAGAGGGGACAGTGTGGAAAGTCTTTATTCGGGGATGAAACGTGTATATTTCAGAAGAATGAGAGCACTGGATATATGAAGGTCGCGGTTGCACGGTGCACTGTGAAGCGGGATAGATGAACACTGGTGCGTTTCAATGACAAATAACTCTTGCTCATCGACCGGTGTGGAGAAGTACTCTTCTAGTCGCATTGCGGGAAGTCCGAGGCCCAGCTGTACCACAACAAATAGACGCCGCCACCCTCGGTGAGTGCTACTGCGATCATCGACAATGACAATCACCCCTGTTACAGCGTTAGAGGAACCATGCCGTCGAGCGTGCTTTCGATTCTGCTTTGGCATCACCACCCAAAATATAGTACACCGGTCTTGATGCATGGGATGAGTTGGAAAACTTGTGAGTTCTATTCATTCGAATGAGAGAGGAAGGCACAAAGCCATGATACGCTAGACTCATGGCAGATGGACATAGAGTCGGTGCCGAAGCGTGTGGTGTTGGAAAGGTAGGTCACACGTCAACAGGTGCGCCAAGTGCTAAGAAAGAAAAACCGGCCAAACCAGCAATGAATGGATGTGTAATATCTGCAGATTCTGGCTATGAGAACAGAGGCTGTTAAACCGTGCGATGTCGCCCGTTGCGACAAACCTAGCTCCGGTCCAGCTGCTGATTAGACAACACGGAACGAGTCAGAACATAGATTGGCATGTGGAGATGACCCGCGAGGAGATACTAAACAGAACACCACAAGTAGACGATTGGCAGATACTATGTTATCCCTTTCAGCGACAGAACACAGCGCAGACGGGAACGCAATGGATTAAGCCCAGGATCGTGCGCGTGCTGGTCGGTAGATGCCGTTCGACATTCTCCCGCGACCTTGAATGTCGTAGTGGTTAGGCAGGACTCCAGCCTCTATGACTTCGTAATACAGGGGGTTTGTGGTGAGCCCGATCAAAGCAGTTGCGAATCTTTGCACTGGTATCTTACTCATAATTGTAATATTTTAATCATGGTCAAGCGAAAGCGGATTAATTTTCCTTATACTTACTCCACTGTTGTCTCAATTGAGTGTGCATCGTGTTCGGTGCAAGGTCTGCTCCTTGCTCACCATCGTATATATCATCAGTCGAGCTTGCAAGGCTTTTGTGTGAGGGGATCGAGTGCCTCTTCCCGGCTTCATTATTCCCCTTCTGCGCCATCTTCCACACTATTGCGATGTCTCGCAAACGCCCATCCCCATCTCCCTCTCGACGTCCGAAGGCAAAGGTCCCTGCACCTGGGCCCTCTTCCAATGATCCGCAACTGTCGCACACCTCGAAGACCTTACTTCAAGTGCCCCAGATTGATATCCGAGTCACTGGTGAAGAGGTTGGATCTCGTGCTGCTTCTCCGCCGTTTACGTCCGTGCCACCTTCCCCCGATGCTTCTGATCATTTGGAAGCGTCCCCATCCCTTCTGCGTCGAATTTCTCGATGGACCAAGAGTCGTATAGAGTCTTTATCACCTCAAGCAGGATCGGCGGCGGCGACCGACCAAAAGAATACCACCCTAAATGCCATTAAACTTCTCCTTCAAACTTCTGCCGCCGCCCTTAAATTCGCTCCTATACCACAACTCGATCAGATTCCGAACACACTCCTGGCATGGATTAATATTTACGAGGTATGCCTGGTACCCTGAGTTCCATGAGGATCGTATCAACGTCTTTGGTATTGTTCCGTCGACCTAGAGTGCCACCACCAACGTTGAAGACATGGAGAAATTGCATATCGTGATCCGGCAAGTGCGGGATTCGGTGCTTCAACCCCTCCAGGAGTGGACGGGCGAGATTCCCCCCGAACTGGAAAATCTATCGCGAGATTTTTATGCGTAACGTTCCTCGCCCCCGTCGCATTCTTATCCGCTCACTCCAACATGTTCTTGCAGAGCCCTCAGAAAACAACTAGAGGAAATCGAATCAGTCCAGTGCAAAAATCTGCCAATGAGGGCTATTAAAGCGCCAGATATAACACAGCAAATAAGTGGCATGAAAAACTGTCTAAATGACGCTGTTTCTCAGTTCCAGGTTTGTCAACTTCAGTGCTACTCAGGTGTTTGGACTTTGACATGTTCTCGGTAGCTCAGAATATCAACTTTAACTCTGCTTCGTACTGAACGTTTGTCAGTGCAATGTATGTTTTTCTGTCCACGGACTGAAACTCGTTATTCGACACAACTTGCAGCCGAACTTTCGAGACTCAAGCCAGTGGCTGCCGAATACATATATGTCAAGAGCAAGTCGGAATGTCTTGAAGGGACACGGGTCCGGACACAAGCCTCTCTTCTGGAGTCTCTTAAGGCCCCGGAGACTCGGTTCGTGTGGTTGCGTGGCCCCCCCGGTACTGGAAAGACGGCAATTTCTATGAGCATTGCATCTACCCTCGATGCTCAGGATGCCCTGGCGGCATCGTTCTTCTGGGATAAGAATCAAGCGGGTACGGGCCTCGATTCCATTGAACACTTTCCTTCCACCCTTGCGCACCAACTTGCAAGCTTCAGTGAAGGTTTCAAGACGTCGCTCGTCAAACACCTTCGGCAGCCATCTTTAGGATTTATCAAGAGCCTTCCTCTGTTCAAACAGATGAGCACTTTGATCGTCGAACCAATGCGCGATGCGATAGAAATGCAATCCTCTGGCAAGAATCGCTTCGTTATCATCCTAGACGGATTGGATGAGTGCGGGAACCCCGGAACACTTAGAGCTTTAATGGAACTCGTGCTACAGCTTCGTGATCTGCCCTCCTCATTTGCCATGTTGGTCAGCTCTCGTCCAGAGACACAGGTTGTTCAGGCTTGGGCTCGAGCTCGATCGATGGGTCATGTCATTCCATGCGAGGACACCGACAAGATCGACAAGAACGAGACTTTTCACACAATACGCCGCATGGTAGATAAGGGGCTTAAGGATTGCATCTCCGAATCATCATGGCAACCATCAGAGGAAGATCTCAACGCTTTCACTTCCGCGTGCCGCGGATTGCCCGTTATAGCTTCGCTGCGCATACGTGAGGTCTGCGTTCGGACTGAACAGGGTACCACCTTCCGGTTAGAGCTCGAATACTTCCGGGATCTCATCGATGCGCCGACTGATCTCAATTCGGAGTACCTGCGAATACTCCGGCGAGCCTACTTTCCTGACTCACTGTCCATTCGTCCAAGTGTCATTGAAAATTACCGCCTTGTGGTGGGGATGATCGCTTTGGCGCGAGAACCATTGAGTTTGTACTCAATTGCAAAGCTTTTACAAATTACGGAGGAAGAGGTCTATGCGACTCTGAGACCAATCAGTTCGATCATAGATCTTCCCTCAACAGGACAAGGGCGGCCCAAATTTTATCATGCGACGGCAAAGGAGCTTATTGCGGGACAAGCAATTGGTGACGCAGGTGATTCTTCTTTCTTTATTGGTACAGATGAGTATTCCCTGGGGTTGCCACTCCTTCGATTTCTAGAGGGCACCTTCGAGCGTGACTACATGATGGCCATCAATAATCCTTTAGGAGATGAGGAGAGGTGGAAGGAATTCCTGGGTCGGGAGTTACCGGAACATGTCCAATATGCTGTCAAGTACTTGTTCAGCCACTTGAATACTTCAAAGCTGCTCTTGCAAGACTCCAACGAACTGCAGCAGGCATTTGATCGCTTCCTTACCCAGAACCTCCTTATCTTCATTGCGCTCTCGGACGGTAAATTCGCATTGCCGGATGAATTACTTCGATCCAACGTAGGTTTATATTCATGGAATTCTGCTCGTTTAAACTACAAATATAACATCGTTGCACTCTAGAATCATAATTCAACCGAACTCTTAAGAGAAGCCAAGAGAGCGAATGAATACGTCAATAATCGATATCGAGGGAACGCTCTCAAGCCTGAGGTTCTCACGACATTTTATCCTTGGCACATTTTTCGATCAATGCTTCCCTTTACTTCGAACTCATCCCCACTCTTCAAACTATATCATCATCTCTCAGATCCTGTTCAGATTTCAGCATTTCCGGAGAGTTCACTGGTCATTTGATTCCGTTGAGCGAGCATGCACTCAGTGCTCGGATGGTTATGGAGACAAAGCTAGGGAGGTTACCAAAGGAGATTGATAGGGAGGGTCTGGAGGTAATCCACTATAAAGCTGAATACCGTGATCGTGATATTCGTACAGTGACTTCCGCAGCAATCTCAAAAGATGGCCGTCAGGTCGCACTCAGTTTTGAAAATGGCGACATTGAGGTTGTGGACATTGATCGGCAGCACACACTCACTCGATTCCAATGTGACTCGCGCAGTCCCCTAGTGTGGATTGTTATCCTTGATAGCCATAGGATTGCTACCGAAGATGATGAGGGAAACATATTTACCTTTGACTACGGTCCGCATCCCGATAGTCAGATTACCAACCACTATGATTATTGGAATAGACAACTTGTGAAGTTTGGTACCCTCCCCTCTGGGCATCGTCCCCCTGTCACTGCTGTAGCGGATGACGCGTCATTTATCGTACGGCTCCCACGACATCTTGGTCCCAACTGGCAAGAAAGAGTGGTGATCCTGTACCTCTCGGGGGAGCCATCCATTCACGTTCTTTCCTCTCCCAGTTCCATGCCTACCGCTGTTCCAACTCGTCCCCCACCAATTCCTGTTGGTCTCACAGTGGAGCTATCCCCTGGAGGGCGATACGTTGTTGCTTGCGATGCAAACCGTGATTTCATTTGGTCAACAAAGTCGCGCGAGTTCATTGCTAGTCATCACCTACCAGATTCCGAGACTTTTACCTCTCACCCCATTCCCTCCCGCACATACATCATCAGTGGGGCCAGGCGGCCCCCCACTCTCGGCTCGGAGCATGGCATTGATAATATAGGGGACTTCACGGTGGAGCGCGACTTGGATAAATTGTGGCTGGAGTCGCAGCCTCACACGTACTCATTGGAGGTACTGGCGCGGCGTCAGGCTTACTCTCTGAATAGAACGCGGATCGGCACCCCTAACCCGGAATTATGGCTCAACAACACGTTGAAACTCATTCTCCCAATTGAATATCACCCAATCATTCTTAATAATGATTACCCCCGCGAGTGGTATGGGGATCGGGTGATAGGGGATGAGGATTTCATCTACTTTCCGCATGCTAGCAAGGACGGGACGCGGTTTTTGGTTCAGGGTCGTATGAGAGCCCCGATCGTTGTTGACATCAGCCAAATTGTGTAGCATGTCCATGAGCTTTTTCTTTGTACTGCCGCCGTGGTCTGCGTTGTGGTTGTCTCAGGAACTGCAGTTTTCACGAAGCTGAGACATGTACACCACTCCATGAGGATAGATAGCCTCCATAAATAGCAGCGAGAATAACTGACTAGCGGATTGCATCAATCATCAGAGGAAATCGCTATGTTTACTTTTGTATTATCATCTAGTATGGCATGTCCTTGAAGCTCAGCAGCGCTAGCCCGTTGAGTGTTACTGCAATTATTGACGATGACAATCACTCCTATTAGAGCAGTAGAGCAAGTGTGCTACCGAGAGTGCTTCCTTCGATACCACCCGAGTCGTCCAACATATATTGCATCCGTACTCAAATCATGGGCTCTACTATCGGAGGGCGAGGGAGGAAAAAGGACGTGTTAATACGCCAATCCCGTGACAGATTGAGGTAGTGTGCCGTGTAGTGTGCCAAGTGAGAGACGAACCAAACGATGAAATGCAATTGTCGCAATCCGTGAGGCGTGAATTCTGGCGATGGAAGCAGAGGTCGTCAAACGGCGATGGAACAAGCTAACCTCCAGCCCAGCGGTCGAATATATTGTGATCATATGGAACGAGTTAAAACATGGATTGGCATGCGGATAAAGATGGTGACTCAGACAAGAACGGGCCGCTGAAGCTTGGGACGGCGCAGCAATGGTGCTTTTTTGGTCAGGCCCACCGCGATCCCATGCGTACCACCTCCGAGTCGGGGTACCCGGCGGTTCAAATCAACTCATTGCTTCTGCGGCGGAAAAGAGAGGAGTGCATGACGCGGCGAGCCTTTATTCACGGCTAGAACACCGAAACGTTAGGAGAATGATTTAACACACTGGGCGAAGCTCCGGTGCACAGCTAGTTGGATAGCACGAGAACGAGCCGAATCGGAAAGGCCAGCTGGCCAAGAAAGAAGATGCACAGTAGGACGTTTCATGGAATGGCGTTCCTTTTCGAACATAGATATTAGGGTTGAGGTGAAGTTCGTACCAATGATGACCGATCTATGTGGGTAGGATCGCTATTCATGATGCATTACGTAACGTGGGTCTCATGTCGTTTTCTCAACAACAGAACATAACGCAGACGAGAATGCAAAGAACTCAGCTCGATTCAGTTGCTAGTATTGGATGATCAGATATGTAGGGTCGTGTGCGTACCGCCAAAACATGACAAGATACGTATGTGGTGAATTTGCTTCCAAAAAGTGCATTCCCTGGCCACCAGTGACAACACCATTGCAGCTTTCCGTGTGGATACACGTGGATTGTCGAGCATCAGGATATAAGGAGCTCGTACTAAGGGCGTTTATTGTCTTCGGGAAGATGGACCACCCAAGCTACTATTTTACTGCTCACTCGACATTTGGTCCACTTAGAAACTTTCTCAATCCACTCGACTCGCTTCCCCTAGGTAATCAGGGAGTGAAGATAGGCGCCTTCACTTCTGCCCACCCCATTTCTCATCTTCCCAGCTCGTACCCTGGTCGACAGCACTTCCGCACCCACGACAGAACTTTATCCACACGTCCTCCCTCCGGAGTGTCCATATCGGGCGAAGCAATTACTGTACTAGCACGACCAACAACCGGTTCCCACGGCCTCCGGGAGTTGCCGGAGGCTGCCAATCAATTCAGTTGTATTAATTTTCAATTCAATCCAAGACCCTCGCGTTACGCGTTACCGGTTGTTGGTCATGCTAGTACAGTATCCTGATACTGTGTACCACCCAGTGCGCCATGCGGCAGTGTGTCCTTGTGGATCTCCTGGTGTAGGAACACAAGTCATGACATGCAGCATCCCATACTCACCCTTACACCGGACATGCGCATACACACGACTTATTGCTTTCATGCCTATTGTCGATAAGTTTTGGTCTCATCTGTAGTCCCTTGCTAGAACACGAGTGCAGCCGCCGAGCGCTATATCCATATCGGGTTAGTCATAACAACATTCTTAATGTCACGGTCGCCAATGACCAGCTATGGATAAGCCATGCCTTTCTGGGCACTCTCTGTCCTGGTGCCCTGCGAGCGGAAAGGATCTTATATGCGCAGCAAACCAAACAAGACAACAACCGCGGTGCTGCTTCATTTCCTTCTCTCGATTTAGCGTGCATCATAGGTGGTGGACTTTTGTCTCTTGCCGTCATGTGGGAGAATTGAGCACGTCTTTCGCCCCTGCGCTGTCGTCCACACTACTACGATGTCTCGCAAAAACCCGTTGCTATTTTTCTCTTGGCGCTCGAAAGCGAAGTCTCCTGCTCCCGAGCTCTCGCTCCATGATCCGCAACCATTACACACTTCCAGGTCCTTATTTCAAGCGTCCAGGATCGATATCACCAATCCCCAGGTAACTCGGGACGGAGAGGCTGGGTCTCATGCAGTTTCTCCGTCGTCTATGCCTACGCCGCCGTCCTCTCTCCGAGACCGATTTGTTAGATGGGTCCTAAGGCGGCGAAGTCCCAATCCCAATCGAGACAAATCAACTACACAACGCGCCAAACTGTCCACGTCCCCGCAGTCATCTCCTTATAATTCACGGCTATCACACTCTCACCTCCCCTCTGAAGAGACTGCCCCTTCAAGGACCGACCCACAAGCCATGTACGAAACGGGCGCTGTGTCTGCTGAGCAGCCAGGGTCAACAGGCGATGGCCCTTTATTATGCATAGAATCTTTATCATCAGCGGCGGCGACCGGCTCACATGGTGACCGAAAGAAGCCCATTATGGAAGCCATCAAACTTCTTCTTCAAACTTCTGCCACCGCTCTTAAACTCGCACCTATACCCAATCTTTATCAGATTCCGAACACGCTCCTAGCGTGGATAAACACCTACGAGGTAGGGCACGGACCCTGAGTTCCTTTGGTGATCGCATCAATGCCTCTGATCTTGTTACCTTGACCCAGAGTATCATCGGCAACGCTGAAGACATGAAGATGTTGTATGTTGTGATCCAAAAAGTGCACGACTCGGTGTTTCAGCCCCTCCGGGAATGGACTGGCGAGATTCCCCCCGAACTGGGAAATCTAACATGGGATTTCCATGCGTAAGTTCCTCGTCGTACTCTATCTGCCTATCTTAACATGTTCTTGTAGAGCCCTGAAAAAACGAGTAGAGGAAGTTGAATCAATCCAGCGAAAAAATCTGTTAACGAGGGCTATCCGAGCGCCTGACATAACACAACAAATAAGTAACATGAAGAGCTGCCTGAATGATGCTATTTCTCGTTTCCAGGTTCGTCAACTTTAGTGTTATTGGAGTGTTTGGAATTTGATCGATTGTGTTCTCTCCAGCTAAGAATATCAACTTTAATTCTACTTCGTACGGAACGTGTGTCAGTCCAGTGTATGTTTTCCCGTACATGCAGTTGAACTCCTCAACTTTCAGCTGAACTTTCGAGACTCAAGCCAGTCGCTGCCGAATACATGTGTGTTAAGAGCAAGTCGGAATGTCTCGAACGGACGCGGGTTCAGATACAAGCATCGCTGCTGGAGCATCTCAAGATCCCCGAGAATCGATTTACCTGGTTGCGTGGGCCTCCGGGTACTGGGAAGACAGCGATTTGTATGAGCGTTGCGTCCACCCTCAACAGCGAGGCTGTCCTGGCGGCGTCGTTCTTCTGGATAAGAACCAAGCAGGAACGGGCCTCGATTCCATTGAACACTTTCCCTCCACCCTTGCGTACCAACTCGCAGTCTTCAACGAAGACTTCAAGATGTCACTTGTCAAACACCTTCGGCAGCCATCTTCAGGCTTTGTTAAGAGTCTCCCACTGGATAAACAAATGAGCGTTTTGATCATCGAACCAATGCGCGATGTGATAGAAATGCTGCCTTCTGGCAGGATTCGCTTCGTTATCATACTAGATGGCTTAGATGAGTGTGGGAATCCTATGACACTCAAGAGTTTAATGGAGCTTGTGCTAAAGCTGCATGATCTACCCTCCTCATTTGCCGTGTTAGTCAGCTCTCGTCCAGAGACACAGGTTATTCGGGCTTGGAGTCGAGCTCAATCGAAGGGTCATGTCATTTTGTGCGAAGATACTAACACGATCGACAAGAGTGAGACTTTTCACACAATCCGCCGCATGGTGGACAAGGGGCTTAAAGACTGCATCTCCGAATCTTCATGGAACCATCAGAAATGGATCTCGACACTTTCACTTCAGCGTGTCGTGAATTGCCCATTATTGCTTCACTGCGCATACGCGAAATCTGCGATCGAACTGAACTCGGTGCGACACTCAAATTGGAGTTTGATACTTCCGAATCTCATGGATGCGCCGACTGATCTTAATTCGGAGTACCTGCGAATACTGCGGCGGGCCTATACGCTGGAATCGTCGCCTGTTCGTCCAAATGTGATTGAAAATTACCGCCTTGTAGTGGGAACGATTGCTGTGGCGCGGGAACCGTTGAGTTTGCATTCCATTGCGCAGCTTTTGGGAATTACGGAGGATGAAGTCTATGCAACTTTAAGACCAATTGGTTCAATTATTGATCTTCCTTCAACCGGAGAAGGGCGGCCCAAATTTTATCATGCAACAGCGAAGGAGTTCATCGTGGGGCATCCGATCAGTGGCACGTGCGACATCCTTTCTTTATCGATAAGGATGGGTCCTTCCTGGGGTTACCGCTCCTTCGATTCCTAAGGGGATTGGCGATACCCACCAATCGCCCCTTAGGAGACGAGAAGAAGTGGAGGAGATTTCAGCGGAAGAGGCAAACCTGAGCATATCCAATATGCCGTCAAATACTTGTTCAACCATTTGGACCTTCAAAGCTATTCTCGCAAGACTCCAATGAACTGCAGCAGGAGTTTGATCACTTTCTCACCATAATCTACTCTGGTTCATCGTGCTGTTGCAGGGTGAATTCACGTTGCTGGATAAGATTAAGTTCCTTTCACTCTAATGTAAGTTTTTACTCATGGATTCTGATGATTTGAATGATGCGACATCATTTTATTCCAGAATAATGATTACGGTTCAACTCAACTATTAAGAGAAGCCGGGGAGTGAACGAATATGTAGTTGACCGGTATCATCTTCCTGCCCTACCTCGGGTAACTGTCCACCCCAGCCACTTGCCCAAAACCAAAAGTGTTTTATCCGTGGCAAATTTTTTCGCTCCATGCTCCCCTTCACTCCAACCTCATCCCTACTCTTCAAATCATACAGTCATCTTTCTGATCCTGTTCGGATCTTCAGCATTTCCGGAGAGTTCGCTGGTCATCTGATTCCGTTAAGCGAGCATGCACTCAGTGCTCG